>NW_008359625.1:3062244-3153784 GCF_000622305.1 Nannospalax galili | reverse complement strand
ATAGTCATTTATATGTTGGTCATTTGTATGTTATCTTTTAGGAAATGTTAATTGAGATCTACTGCCCATAGTTTTAACTGGGATATTTGTTTCATGACTATTGACTATAGTGTTTTGTGAGTTCCTTGTATATACTAGGTATTAACCCCCTGTCAGATGTATAGTCTGAAATACTTTCTCCCACTCTATAGGTGTCCTTCAAGTGTTGCTGTTTCCTTTACTGTACAGAAGTGTCTTAGTTTTGCATAAACCCCTTTGTCTTTGCTTCTTGTACTTTTGGAGTCTCTCTAGTAAACCCTTCCCATTGTAATGTCTTGACACGTGTTTTACTCCAGTGCTTTTTAGTGTCAAGCCTTACACCTAAGTATTTAGTCTGTTCGAAGTTGGTGATTGTAACTTGTGAAGGACAGTTATCTAACTCTACTCTTTGGCGTGTGGACGCCCAGTGTGATCAGTACGGTGTGCTGAGAAGACTGTCATTTCTCCAGCACATGTTCTTACACCACCTTTTCTCAAATTGCTCACAGCCAGTTGAATGTGGATGCATTTTTAAAGCACACATGTCACGATTTAATCTCCTGTGTATTATGACATTCGTTCCTGCCCTCAGCAAATGCTAACATTCTTATTTTACATTCTGTGTGGATTTCTTGGGGCCACTGGGGTGAAGAAGATGTGGTCCTTCCCTTCACGATGCTTAGAGTCCAATGGGCAGAAAGCAGTCAAGGGCTAGAACGCAGCACAGCACAGTGATCCCCGGAATGGAGGCGAGTTCACAGGGGGTCACTAGAATATGAGCAAGAACCCTCCAGCCTCAGCTGTAGCTGGAAATAGCTGCCGGCAAATGCGTTTAATAAGCCTCCCACCTAAGCCAGCATTTGGCTAGAAGGTATTATTTTCTAATTCCTTTGGAGAGGTATGTACTATAATATTCATCAAAATGGTATTTTTGGCCAGTGGAAGGAAGCTGCAGTACACAATGGGGTCTGAACAAATAGGAGTTAAGGCTGGGCTTGTGTGTTGTGACCTTTTGTTCCTCTTTCTCCCCTCCTCTGTGATTGTGGCACTCTGTCATAGTGGTCTGGTGAAATCATGAGAGGGGAGAAGGTCCTCTGGGGATATTTGATAATGGAGGAAAAGCGGGATGCTCCCTCTGAGGGCTTCTTTGGAGAACCAATGTGGATGGAGTTAGATGTTTCTCTGGAAAAAAAAAAGCATATCTGTAGGCTGTTACAGGTGTCGGCAAACAGAAGCCCAGCACGACCAGTTCTGTACTTCCTTATTACGATCACGTGAAACTTTCTGGAAGAAGGAGACTGCTAAATATATTTCAAAGGTTTTTTTTGTTTGTTTGTTTGTTTTTTTGCTGAGACTTGCTCTTGCTTTAACATTTTGGCCTCTTTCTACCAGATGCACTTTTCATTTTTATCATGTTAATTGGTTCTGTTCAAGGAACTTAATCAGGAATTCAGGAGTTTCATTGTTCTGTTTAAAGCAGAAGAAGATTCTCGGGCTTGACCGTTCCCTTTCCCACAACCCTTTCCTTTGGTTCTTGGTGGAAAAACAGTATGAAAACACCTCCTACCATCAGTCTGCCGGACCACATGTTGTATTTATTAAATGACCAATTTTGCTTTAGTCAGTAGCACTGTTTATTAGGACTAATTAGGCTTGAAGACTCTTAAGAGTTTCCCAAATAAGAATCAGAATAGGAAGAGTTAAAATAAAAAAAAAAAAAAAAATCAACTCCAAAACGAGTTTTGGTGGAAGGTGGGTAGTAGAGGTATTGCTCTAGCAGAATACTTGCTTAGCATGTGGAAGAGCTTGGGATTGTTCCCCAGGACATCAATAAACAATATATTAAAATAGGAACTCCAGTTACCTTGGATGAAGTGCACGTTCTGTAGAGCACTGAGCAGGGCCTCTGAAGGTCTTGACCACAGCAGCAGAACAGCAAGCAGGGATGATGGGAGCCCCTTGGTGGTCCTCTTGGTCACTTTGTCTCGGGTGGATATGCTTTGTTACAACTCCTTTGGCTCAGGGGACAGGAATCCTCTCAAGGATGTCTGCTACGCTGACCCTCCAACTTGTGCCACGCGTGCTTGCCTCACTTCACCAGTGAGAAAACAGAAGCAGACGCTGTTCAGGTACATATGAAACCTCAGGGCAGGTCCTCCTGGAACTGGAATGTCAGTTCCTTGGTTTCTACCTTTTGTGGAAAGGGCCATTCTGAATCTGGTGTGTGTACCAGAGTCCACTAAGGAACCATTATTCCTTCAATGATAATTGTCACAGGCTTCAAAAGGGATCTGCTGTGAGGGTCCCAAGTGCTGATTTTTAGTGACCCTAGGTAGTAGGCACTGCACAGTGTGGCTGGAAGTATGCAATTGCAGGAGTCAGAGGTACATACACTTAATTTCTTTCTGGCATTCACTTTCGCGTTCTCATTTCCTTCCTTAGTCACACCTCCCCCCATAACTTATTCTACAAAGCCCTGTTCTTTCTCTCCTGTGCTTTAGTCAAATGGTATATCATGGCTCGGGATTCTCTGCATTGTGTCGGTCTCCTTTCCTTGATGACTTCCCCAGTATTTGCTCTTACTGCCTGTGCACAGGCTGTATCCCCATGCACATGACCCCTCAGTGGTGCCGTGGGAAGAATGTCCAACTCAGCCTTCAGTAGGCTTCTTGAGGCTTCTGAAGATAACAGTGGGTTCAACCCAATGTGAAGATTGCTGCTTGTGCTAGGCTTTCCTTATTTGCTCTCTGCTAAGCCTTGCACATCTTTCACTCACACCACCTTTGATCATCCCATTCTCTCTGTGTGAACCCCTTGAAATACCTCTACTAATAGTGAATTATCTCAGATACATTAGAAGCCGGTTAGTGCTTCTTGCTTGACTGACCTGAAAAGATAGGTAGTCTCTTTCACTTGTTTTCAGAGTTGGGAGCAGTGTCTCAGGCCCAGGAGCCGTCTGGGTACTCAGTTAGCAAGAAAATTTGTCTGTGGAAAGTGACGGGTACTGGGGCTGGAGAGACGGCTCAGCGGCTATGAGCACTGGGTGCCCTTGAAGAGGACCTGAGTTTGGTTTCAAGCAACCACATGGTAGCTAACAACTGTCCCTGACCCAGGGACTCTGACGCCCTCTTCTGACTTCTGTGGCCTTTGCACAACGTAGGTACATTTGCGTATATGCAGGAAAAACTCTCAAACACGTAAAATAAAAATAAATAAATCTGAAAACAAGAAAGTGACAAATACAGATATCTCCAGTTCCTGAAAGAGTTGCTAAACACCAACTGCAACTCCTAAAAGAAATGAATTCATACTCTTTGAATGCCAAGTAAACTCCCTTTACAGTTCTTCCTGAGGCAGTGCGGTGGGTTAGATCATCATCCACACAGAGGCTCCGTCCTCCCACCCCTAATGCTACCTGTTTTTCACTCTTCCAGTGACAACCTGCAGTGGCTATTCCCTCTGACACCATTACGACACATGTCGGCCAAGCCATACTGAGAGAAAATAAGCTAAATTACTAGAAAGGGAGGAAGTGATGTTCAAAAAAGAAAAAAAAAAATTCTCATCTCCTGGGCTGGGTTCCAAGTTCCCAGTTTAGAGTGAGTTAGCCCATTTAGAAGTGTGTCAGTGCCACAGATAATGTGTGACTTCTTAAATGCCACATGCCTCCCCTGTGATGGGGACTGAATTTACTCTTGGAACTCTCTACTGTTTCTAGTATTGTAGTCAAGGACACAGGAGGTGGGTCTCCATTCTGTCCCCCACTGTTTTATAATTATGCTTTACCTCTTACACTGCCTAAAGCAAGCCACAGGACAGTGTGGGGGAGCCGGGGGTTGGCACCCAATCTTCCTTAAAGTGTTGGTTTAAACCAGCATCCTTGCGTTCAATTCAGTTGACCTGCTTCACTGAACCACATCCTTCCATCCAGGGTTCTGTGAAAACCAGATTCTCAACACAAACAAAATCAGTTTTCCTGATCCAGACCAGCTTTCCTTTTCTTTCTTTTTAACACAGTATTATTATTTTTAATTTTATGTATATGAGTATATTGCCTGCATGTATGTAAGTACACATGTGTGATACAGTGCCCGAGGAGGTCAGAAGTGGGCATTGAATCCCCTGGAACTGGAGTTATGGGTGGTTGTTAGCCACCATTTGGGCACTGAGGATTGAATCTGGGTCCTCTGCAAGAGCAGTCAGTGCTCTTAACCACGGATCCATCTCTCCAGCCCAAGCTTGTCTTTTCTTTACTTGGTGACTCAAGAAAAGAAGCGCTTTCTCCACAGCAGCAGAAACAGCACAGCTGGTTCACAGCCTCACAATTTGTTTCAGGGACAAGATCGGGGAACCAAAGTCTTCATGCAGCATTGATTTAAACTGGGTTATGAAACTAGGTCACTTTATCTTTAGAAAACTTGAGCAAAAGCCAGAGGCAGCTGGGGCATGCATGCATGCGTGTGTGTGCCTCTGTGTGTGCCTGTATTTGTGTGTGTACCCATGTTATGCCCACACGCTTGTGCCTGTGTTCTCATGTCAGCCCTGTTTTGTGTGTAAGCCTAGGAAACCTGCACTGTTTTCCAGGTCTGGGCACCCTCACTCCAGCCCCTCTCACTGCCCGTATCTCCATATTCTTATCCCTATTTCAAAGACCTTAGGTTAATGCAAATATCAGATTTTCCAATACAGCATGAGAAACGACCTAGGATAAATCGGTGAAGACCCTGGCTTTGGTAGCCATGGTAATAGTGTGATGGATCTCTTGTGATCTACAGACTCTCACTATCCCTTTACTTTCTGAGATCTGGGAAATTTAAAATAGAATTCTGTATTAGTTACTTTTCTCATTACTGCAACAAAATTCCTGACAATATCAACCCAAGGAAGGCTGGCTCACAGTTTAAGAAGGGATACAGCTTGTCATGGTAGGAAAGGCCTGGCAGCAGGAGTGTGGTGTAAGCTGGTCACATGGCATCCAGTCAGGAGGCAGAGAGATGAAAATGCTGGTGCTCAGCTTTTCTCCTCTTTGGTCAGTTTGGGACCCCAGCCCATGGAATGGTGCTGCCCATATTTAACCCACTCTAGAATCCTCCTCACAGACATGCCCTGGGGTTTGTCTCCTAGATGATCCTGGGTCATGTCACATTGACAGTCAACATGAACCATCACAAAATCTATTGGCTTCTTGGAGAGATCATAGAATCCTATACCTTCCCAGGTCTGCAACAAGTGTCTGGGTCCAAATGCTCAGACACCAGGCAAGTGATTGTTTAACGCTGTCTAGTAGAAATAGATGTGAGCCATAAACTAAACACAAATCATCTAGAATTCACATTAAGATAGTAAAAATAAATTAGAAAAACTTATTTTAATACCATATTTTATTTAAATACATTCCAAATGCTGTCAATCAATCTTGATATGAAAGATGGTGAATTGATGAGGTTTTTGACATTCTTTTTTTCACAGTCTTCAAACGCTGGACTTTATGCTGACAGCACGGCTCTACTAGTGCTGACCACATTTTGAGTGTTCAGTAGCCGTTTGCCTATTAGCTAGCACAGACATGAACCACCCATGACAGTTTGTCACCTATTATTATCCTGAGAATTTCGAGGGAGAGGCAATCCACATATTTTAAAATTTTATATGGATAGTTGTAAAGAATATTTGTAATTCTTTTTAAAGATGACTTATAATTCCAGTTATCTCAAAAACATTTCATAAGCACGTATCTTCATTATGTCTAAATTTTGCTTCTTGTGTCTATGCACTTAAAAGAAAATTCCTTTTGTGGGGGGTTTTGCTCTGTTTTGCTCTGAGGCTGGATTGTCACTCACTAGTAGCCCAGGTTGGCCTGGAACTTTGGTCAATCCTACTGCTTCAGCCTCCTTTGTGCTGGAATTATGTGTGTGCATCAACACACCTAGCTCTGCCAGCCCACTTGCCATACACGTTATTGAATCCGTAACACTCCTGTCCCTTCTTTGTTTTACCTATAACCATTATGAGGATTTCAGTAGCACTTGGGAAAAAATCATATTTCTGTCTGTATTTATATCTGTGTAGGTGAGTCTCTTAGTTAAATAGATCAATATAAGCACGTGTGCATGTGTGCATATGTGTGTGCACGCATGCATAGGCAGCCAGAGAGACTTGTCTCCGTATTTGCAAGTCCTGAAGAAATGCTATCTTTTAGAAATGGGAGAGTTCTTTTTCTGTTTTCTGTAGATGGACAGTTTCTGAGATGCATATTGTTTGAGATAGCATTTCAAGGTAGATCTGTAGAAAGGAAGCCAGAAAGTTGTTCCTAGGTGCAGACAGTAAAATCGATAAAAACATGGCACCCAAATAAATAAGGTTTGTTTAAAGAACAGTAATAAGGAAGAAAAATATATGATGATTGATAGAGACATACGGACAGACTGATTGTCACCAATGATGGAAGATCTGGAGTGCCAGATTGAATTTGGATTTCATTTCATTTATAATGGAGAATCATTTAGGCATTCAAAGCCAAGGAGAGTATAATCATAGATGTATTTTAAGGGAACCAAGTGTACAACAATATAAAAGATGTCAGAATTAGAATTCAGAGGAGAAACTTGGACTTGATTTGACTTGCTATCCAGCATATGCTAAGGAAGATGGGGACAGATGCAGAAATGGAAGGAAACCTAAACAAAACCAAGAGTAAGGACAAAGCCTGTGTTCCTGGGGTAAAGTAGGCTGCTGTGAATAAATGACTCAAACATGCAATCCTCCAATACAGAAGTTGTTTGTATCTCCCTCACACCATGGACCAGTAGTATTCCAGGTAGTCGAATGGGGCATCAGACCATTTCTCATACCCTTATTCAGGGACGTATACTGACCCAGGCTCTGACATCTTATTGGAAAGTTTCCAGAATCATCCCAGAGATCACCTCAGTGAGCCACAGTGGCAGAAGAGATGGAGGGATGGACCCTACCTGGAAATTCTGCTACTATTCCATGATTAGAATTCGGTGCATAGCCCACCCCTAACTTCAAGGGAGATTGGGAAATAAGATTCGGTTATATGTCCAGGAAGAAAAGAAAAGAAAAGAAAAAACTTAGTGAGTGGCAATCTTGACCACAATGACCAGGCAGAAGAATTCGGATAGTGCCAACATCTGCAGGCTAGGGGGAAGGAGGAAGAGCAGAAAGTGTGAACAACAGTGATGAATGCCTATTAACTTCTCACTGCATGCAAGAATTGACATATATGCATTTTTGCAGTGAATTATCACAGTGCTCCTAGCAAGGAGGAACAATTATCTTCAGAATAAAACTGGGGCTCTGGGAAGTGAGGGAGGTTCTAAGTCATATAGCTGTTAAGTCACCCACCTATTTTACTCCAGAGTTCATATTATTAGCTTGCAATTCAAGGTGTCACAAGACATATAGAAAGCAAGATAAAGTAACTCATTTGTTTAGTGCAGTCTACTGCTGATACCACCAGGCTAGATACCTTTGTGCAGAACTCAGGAGTCCCCAGGATCCCTCTCACTTCTGATACCTGTTGGAAAGCCCTAAGGTCATATTCAGTTAGGAAATTCTACAAGGCAGACATGTCTAATTCATGGAAAGCTGCTATACTCAGACTTATGGTGTATTCTGTACAAATAAGACAGATGCACAAAGAAAGAACAGGGAGTGGGAAAATGAGGTTTGGGTAAAAGTTCTCATCCTTATTTTCTTGCATCTTTCATCTATGTTGGCTTCTATACTTATGTGTCATAGTTAATGACTTCAACCTAGAGGAGACCTAGCAATAATTATTCTTCTCTGTCCCTCACTGTTGGAAATAACGAAGATATATATTCATTCTTTTATTCAGTGATTTTTAGATTTTCTTTTTTTTGCAGTTTCCAAAATTTATTTAACATTTGCTCTTTCTCAGGCAATGTTAGTTGCTGAGCACTTGATGTTGTCATGGTTCTTAAAATCTAATATAAAAGGAAATATTAATCAAATAATCATGCCAATAAATGAAAAATTGTCAGTTAAGATGGGTGATGGAAAAGGAACATGGTTTGTGGCGGACACTAACAAAATAATTTGACTTAGATTATGGGGCAATAAGGACTTTATTTTTTTAAAGAAAGTGACTCAATTTGATGATCAAAATATAAATAGAAACTAATCTTTTGAATCAACCTGGAGAGGGATAAGGTATTAGATAAAGAAATAACATGCAGTGAGATGGGAACAGAGATTTGAATGGATTGAGCAGGACTCTGGCCTCAGGTGTAAACAAAGGTTTAAGCAAGGAGGATATAGATTCAGTGAACCTGACGTGAGAGCTTCCGCCCTGCTTAGGAAGGAGCAAGGGGGGTCTGGAGAGATGGCTCAGTGGTTAAGAACACTGGCCTCTTGCAGAGGACCTGGGTTTGGTTCCCAGCTCCCACATGGTGGCTCACAACTCTAACTCCAAGTCCAGGGGATCTCCTGAACTCTGTAGGCATTGCATGCACATGGCACACTTACATATATGCAGGCGAGATACTTATACCCATAAAAAAAGAGAAGTAGCCGGAAAATCAGGGTGATTTCAAGTCCACCACAGGGAGGAAGCATGGCAGGAGAGGACGCTAGATCAGGAGTGAGAGAAAAGTGATAAGATAGAAACACCCAAGGACTGTGTAAGCCTCTTCAGTGGCATGTGTAGCTGATGAAGAGTTACAAACAGGACAGATTTATGTTTTTTTAATTTTTAAAATTTATTATATGAGTGTGTTGCCTGTACACACACACACACACACACACACACACACACACACACACACACACGCACACACACACACATGCACTTGTGTCATGCAATATCTGTAGAGGTCAGATGAGTGCATCAGATCCCCTGGAACTGGAATTACTGGGTCCTCTGCAGGAGCAGCCAGTGCTCTTAACCACTGAGCAATCTCTCTAGCCCCCAGATTTATATTTTGAGGCAGGCTAGAACAGGAAAATTAAAGAGACATGGGAATGGAAAGTAGCCCCTAACTTGAGAATGTGGTTAAAGTCTCTGACTAGCAGTGAGTCAAGAATTCCAGCACCATTAGCATTTACTGTGAAGGTTGCCTATATGGAGATAATATTCTTATAGTATAGAGATTTTACAAATGGGGATGTTAAAATTACAGTGAGTCATGTTTAAGGCCTGAATGAATATGACCATGGAGTATGGTCTTTCTCTTTTCCTGGTTGGAAACGCAATTTTCAAGGAATCTCAGAAGAACCCTTCGTGGAACCCTTACAAGCCATGGTTTCTTCTTATTAGATTGCAATCCTATCCAAGGCACCTGTAGCTCTACCCTATAATTTCATTTATTGAAAAGGGGGAAAATGTAAAGTTTCTTAGTAACTCCTTGAAATGTAAGTTAGGAGCCACCAGAAGCATGTACATGTACCAGGCATGGGGAATCATGGTTGTAATCCTAGCACTTGGGTGGTTGAAGCAGATGGGTGAGGAATTAAAGGTAATCCTTAGCTACATAGTAAATTAAAGGACAGCCTGAGATACATGAGATTCTGTCTCAAAAAATGAAAACAAAAATACAAACCAAAACAGAAAAATCATATATACGGCTACTGCTAAGACATCAGGTCAGATCTCTTGAGAAACTCACATATACACTGTGTATGTCTTATCCTTTCCCTTAGCCTCACTCTTTCTATTAACCTCTGTGCCTGCATCTATGTTAAAATCTCTTCATAATAAACTGTAACTCTGATCCATATTGGTTCATCTTGAAATTCTCTTCTTTGGCAAATCTGGTCTTCATCTGAGTAGAGGGCTCTGGAAAGGGGCTTCCCAGGCTGCTTTGGGAAGCAGTAGAGCTGTGACTCAAGCCCTTGTCCCAATTGCTGCTGCTGATTTGGAAGTAATTGGTTTGGTTGCTCTTTGGAAAACAGAACACAAGGAGTCAAGATAGAGCAGGGATACATACCAGTTTTGGTTAGATATGGGGTTGTTCTAAGCCAGAACCAGTAGTAATAGTAGAGGTTGTAAATAGTGACTAGGTTTCAGATGCATCTTGAAATTCTGATTAGCTGAGATTAGTTGCGAAAAAAAAGGGAATGGAGGACTCCAAAGATTTTAGCTGATGTAGGAAGAACAGAAATTCCAGTTACTGAAAATTCAAAGTGATGAGTAAGAACAGATCGTGGAAGAAATTCAGAGTTTTTGCAAATGTACAATTTTGAGATGCTTATCAGATCTTTGAATGGAGATGCTGAGAAGGCGATTGTTTAAGAGTGAAATTCAAAGAGAGCCATATTGAATAGAGAATTTTGGAGGTAACAGTTACTCAATGGGATTTAAAGCCAGGAGAACTGAATGCAGTAACCTAAGAACTAAATGCAGATGGATGAGAGCAAATGCGTGGGCACCGAGCTGGGAACATGTCAACATCTAGAGTTTGGAAATGAGGATCCAACAAAGGATATGAGAAAGGAGAGACCATAGATGTACAAGAGAAACCAACAGAGTTCAAGAAAGGAGGGGTTGATCATCTATGCTGAGCAGTTGATGAAGGGGGAGGTTGATCATTGACCACTGGATTTAGCCATGTGAAGTCGCGGGTGATCTTGAAAGAGGTATTGGAGTGGGAGGAAGAACACCGATGGACTTGGGTCCAAGAAGTCATAATAGTGTGGAAAGGAAGTTGAGCTTTTCCATTAGAGATGGGCAGCAGACAGAAATAAATGTGTGTCACGAACTCAACTACTGGGGCTGGAGAGATGGCTCAGTGGTTCAGAGCACTGGCTGTTCTCACAGAGGACCTGGGTTCAGTTCCCAGCCCTACATGGCAGCTAACAACTGTCCATAACTCCAGTTCCAGGGGATCTGATGCCCTGTTCTGACCAGCATGGGCACTGCAGAGCACAGGTGTGCTTACATACATGCAGGCAATTTACTCATACACACAAAATAAAAATAATAAATGAAATATTTTTAAAAAATAACTAAAGATGTTGGGTTGTTTTCAGTTCCTGTTTTTATGACTTTGAACATAGTACCCAGTCAATTGTGAATGCTACTCATTTGTGTGACTCTATCATGAAGTTTTTCCTATGACCAGTCTCCTTATTGTATTTCTTGATTTTACATTTCTTTTTGTTGCATTGTCTTATTCTCATAACCATCCTTTTCCAGTAGGAATTTGTAATGTTTTCAATTTTTGATTTTTAGATTACTCTAGTAAGGTACATACATAGTTTTTCCATTAGAAATATTTCTTTAAGATATATTTCCCACAGTGAGCATAGTCATTTAAGCTCACAAATATTTAATTTAGCTTTTCCTTAGAGGCTGTCCTTTCTCCCTCCCTCCAGGCAATACACTGTGAACTCAGAATCTGCTTACTATGTATTTATGGCTCTGTGTTTTCCCTTAAAATTGACTGAGCTACCTCATGCCATGTCTCCTGTATCCTAACCTTTTCCTTCACTGGTGATTGTTCAAGACAGAGAAGTACCCAGGATAGCCCATCTTGCCTCACAGACATACTTTATAATCTATTACCTAAAAAGCTTAAAGAGGTAGAGTGAGGTCTGTTGGGTCATAGGACCAGCAGCACAGTAGAACCACCACAGGACCTTTGAGTCATCCTTATACACAAGTTTCACTGGAATCCATTGACACAGACTCTCTCTAATGCTAGCCACATATTTTTAAGTAGTCACCAGGACACTGAGATATACAGCTCAAATAGAGAACCAGTGCACTAGACTGTGGCAGGATATAGCAAAGCCTCTATCTCTTTCCCCTTCTTTTCCTTCCCAAGGGTCTATCTCTTTTAAATCAAGTTCCCATCTGAGAGTGAGGTAACTAACCGTGGTGGTCTTTTGTACCTGAGTCTGAGGCAAGACTGACCAGCAAGTTTCTGAAAGCTTGAAAATGGTGTTCAGTTTATCAAGGGAGCCTGGGGTCCAGGGGCCAGCCTAGATAGTCTGGCGAGTTGGTGGGGTGTGGTGCAGGCAAGTGTCTGACTCCCTGGATCTTGCTGGGTCTTCCTGGGTCTTGTTTGTTCCTGCCCACTTCCCTGACCTTTCATAACTTCATTTTTGGCCTGCCTAGCTTGTCTCTGTCAAAGGCTTTTGACATTTGCCCCTGGAAACAGCTTTACACTTCACTCCTTAAAATAATTGGCAGAATTTTTGATGCAGTTTTTCCTTAGAGTCTGCTGTTACTGTGGCATGTTCAGTTTCCAACTGCTCTAGCCAATTTGCTACCATGAAGTGCCATAGCGTCCCAGGGACTGGTGCTAGTGCTGAGGAATACATGTTTGCTGAAAAATGAATAGTAAAATGAAAACCAATTGTTTCTGTATTGCTGGATGGAAGTTAAAATTGAATGGTAACCCCAGCAGTAGTTCAGATTGTCAGAGTTCATTCTTTAGGAAATTTTGCAAAGAAGAATCTTTGTATTTGTTTTCTAATGATGTTATCACTCATCATTTTGTAAAAACTTTTAGTGTCCAACCCAATGTCTATTCTCTTTCTTCTGTTAGTGTCCAGTGAGGTCTATTTTCCCATGGATATCTGTATACAAATTGAACATGAGTTGCCCCTGGACAACATTACCAGGAAAAAATAAAAAATTCAGAAAAAAAGGTAGACACTCACACTGCACCAAGGAAAAGCTCACGTGGCTTTTCCTTGGTCCATGGCGCAATGTGGGCTTCCATTCTCAACAACGTTTTCTTTTTAGGAATTAAAAAAATACATATTATTTTTATTTTATGTGTCGGAGCATATTGCCTACATGTGTGTAAGTGCACCAGTGTTGTGCAGTGCCAGAGGAGGTCAGAAGAGGGTGTCAGATTCCCTGGAACTGGAGTTATGGATGGTTGTTAGCCATTGTGTGGGTGCTGGGAATCAAACCCAGGTCCTCTGCAAGAACAGCCAGTGCTCTTAACCACTGAGCCATCTCCACCCCCATTTTAGGAAGTTTTGGGTTTCTTTCTCACTTTGTAGCTCAGGCAGGCCTCCAACTCTCGATCCTCCTGCATCACACATGTATACCACTACGCCTGGCTTCAGATTGGATGTAGGGCACTTGGAGTCAGGTCTGACCTGTCCCACCTCAGGGTCTCTCTGAGCCTTTGACATCTATCTACTTGGTCACTTTTCTGCCTCTTCACCCCTTGCTTTTGCTGGTCTAGTTCTTACCTCATTTTCCTTGGCTCATGAAGCATCTGGGTCTTGAGTCACAATATGGCATGTGTTTTGTTTTTTTTTTTTTTCTTTTTCTTGCCTGAAAATACTTCCTTGCCCTGAAAGGAAAGATGTATTCTCTCTGAATGTGAAGAAATGCATTATTATAAAAAAATGCATGATGATTGGCATCCCCCCTACCCCCTGCCCCAGGGATGAAGCCTCGGGATTCAGAGGCCTATTGTGTGGACACTTCTGGAGCGGGTTGCAATGAGTGGCTCAAATGTAAGATGGCGCTCTAAATCACTTGGTTATTATGTAGAGCTCTCTATTGAAGTCATCCTCTATGTGAGTCTGCTAAGGCTGTTATCATAAAATAAGGCTACAGTCTTGGTGGCTTAAGCAATAGACACTGACTTACCACCATTCTAGAGCTGGGAAGTGCAGGGTCAGGGTGCTGGCCTGTTGGGTTCCTGACGAGGGCTCTCTTCTTGACTCAAAGACCATTGCTTTCTTGCTGTGAGCTCACATGGCTTTTCCTTGGTGCATACATGTGAAGAGAGGGAGATCTCTCTTTTGTCCCTTCCTATAAGGGCACTGATTCCATAGTGAAAGTTCAACCTTCATGACCTGATCAAAGATCCTCTCCTGTAACCGTCACACTGTGCATTAAATTTTAACATATATGTGTCGGGGGGGCATTCTCTAGCCCACAGCATCCTCTATTTAAAGTAACTGCTAGTTCATGTATTTCTGGTGAATGAGATGGAGACAAGACACTTTCCTATAAAACTTGCAGACTTGGTCTTTTGTCCCTTATGGTTAGTCTGATACAACGCTTTTCCTAATATTTCAGAGGATCTTTTAAGCAAATAAACAAAATATACAATTAATATATCATTTCATCTGCTCCAAAGTGGCATGCTATAGATGGAATATGAAATTCTGTTAGTCATACTTCACAGACCAAGTGAGGCACTGCACAGTTGTGGGTAATGGGCTGTTGCTCATCAGGCCATGCATCAGAGCCATTCTCTTCACCATCAAAAGTCTGCATTTTTAGAAGGAGCAACATTACTCAGTTTGTAAAATTTAGAATTAATTGGATAGGAGGCCTTACTGAATTAGCAACATGTTTAAATCAGTAGAAACGCATTGTGCTTTGAGTACTAGAGACAAAAGCTAAGCATAAACGTGCTCTCCAACAGCTCAACCGTCCTCCATCTCCACTACCACCCTCTTCCTCGGCTAACTCACTAAGTAGAGGCAATTTTTAATCTAATTTTGGTCTCCTGTGTCATGACATTTGCAGTGTGGGGCTGGATAAATAAGACAGTAAGACTCTACATGGAGCCTTTTAGAGTTCTCTTTCCCCCTTATTTGTTGAAAATGTTTCAAGATGACATCCACAGAAAAGAGAGTTATTTACCTCATATCTCTTTTGGTTATAGATTAAACAAAATTTCTCAAACACCTTTTTCCAATTCTGGAATTTCTGTAAGAAATTTCTGTAAGATCAATGCAGTGTTGTGAGAGATCCAACGAAAGGTATTGAAACGCTTGGGAATCACTAAGTTTCTTGCATAAAAATCCAGAGTTGAGGTCTCTTCCCTTGACCCTGATGAGAAAACTGAAGCAGGCGGGTCTTTTCCTTGCAGGAGAATGCTGTGAACGGGGAGCACCTGTGGCTGGAGACGAACGTCTCAGGCGATCTCTGTTACCTGGGGGAAGAGAACTGCCAAGTCCGGTTTGCAGTGAGTATGTCCTAGGGTGCCCACTCAGTCTTTGCCAGGGATAGCCTCTTCGTCAGTGGATGGTGAAGAGGACAGTGTGCTATGCCTGAATTTTCCAGGTGGGCTTGAAAAGAGCCTGTCTGCATGAGATAGCTCTCTCCACATGTTTTCCTATTCACAGAGTGTTTATCAAGTTCACATGACTCTAGGTTGTCAATTTTAATGTCTTCAGGGTTTCACGGTGCAAGTGACGTTCTAATGTAACATGCTACTCACCACCATAGCAGTTGTAGGGGGTATGGTGTGTATTTGGAGTCAGGGAGAGGGTGAATGTCAGGGAATGTCACTTATGGTGCACTGTGGAGTGGCAGGAGGCCTGTATATGGAGGAAGAAGGTGGTCTCTTTGTAGAGCAATGGCCGTGGGCACAGAAGTTACTGGTGGTGAAGGTGGAAACAGCTATGCTGGGGGAGTGGGGTAAAGCTAGCAAATAACCCACACTGGGATCTGGAGGATCCAATTCTAGAAATGATTTGAAGAATCAACAGTCAGGTGAGTAGGAGTAGCCTTTTCTTATTAAAAAATCACTCTTTGGGCTGTAGAGATGGCTCAGCAGTTAAGAACACTGACTGTTCTTGCAGAAGACCCAGGTTTGAATTCCAGCACCTACATGGCAGCAAACAACTGTCTGTAACACCAGTTCCAGGGGATCCGACAGCCTCTTCTGTCTTCCACAGGCATTGCACAACACGGGTGCAGTTACCGACATGCAGGCAATACATGCATACACATAAAGTAAAAATAATACCAGAAGGGCAGATAGGGGGGAATAGATGGGGCTGCTGACAGCACAGTGGACAGTGGCAGGGATGGCAGAGTATGGAGGCTCTAGTGGGAGAGGAAGGCTGTCTATCTGACGAGTTTATATTCATGCTCAGATGCCAAGGAACTCAGAAAGTAAGCAACTGTGACCAGTAATAGTCATATATATAGAGATTAGAAATGCATGTGAAAACATCTCAATGTCAATTGCCTTAAAATGAATTTTTCTGTATGAAACTGTATTTTAACAACGAAGTGGAGATCTTTTTTAAATGTTAAAACCTCATTTAATTTTATGTCTTATAGAGTTTATAATGAGTAAAAGATTGTATAAGTGTAATAATTCATCTGTAAACCTAAAAATGTACAGCCAATTTTGAAAGAGATGTACCCTAGCTCAGAAAAATGTTATTGAATAGGTTAATGCTATTGTAATGAAATGCTTCTTCTAATTTAAAAAAAAAATCACTCTGTGTCCTTGGTTAGCACAATCTGTTTAAGGTTTAAAATTCTTTTCAGGAGCTGTGTATGGCAGCACATGCCCAAAATCTCAGCACTGGAGGATAGCGAGTTTGAGGGGTTGTGAGGCCAGTTGTATAATGTCCTAGGTTCATTTGCTATTGCAATGACAACCCTGACAAAGGCAAGTTTAAGGAAGAAGGGTTTATTCAACTCACAATTCCAGGTTGCAGCCCATCATGTGGGGAAGTCAAGGCAGGAAGATGCTGATCACATCCATAGACAAGAGCAGAGAGAGAATGCATGCATGCTTCCGCCTGCTCAGCTCTCTCTATACTTAGGTAGTCCAGGATTGCCTGCCTCCCGAGCAGTGCCACCCATTGTGGACTGGGACTTCCCAGGTCAATTGAAGTAATTAAGATAATTCTCCACAGACTTGCCAACAGGCCAACCTGATCTAGACAATCTCTCATTGATGCACTTTCTTCCTGGATGATTCTAGATTATGTCAAGTTGACAATGAAAACTAACCATTGCACATAGTACAGCCTTATCTAAAAAATATCAAGGGTTACCAGGACGTGGTGGCACAATCCTTTAATCCCAGGACTCAGGAGGCAGAAGCAGGTGGATCTCTGTGAGTTCAAGGTTGGCCTGGTCTACATAGTGAGTTCCAGGCCACTTGGGGTCAAAAAAGACACAGACACAGACAGACACAGACACAGACACAGACACACACACAAAGACACACACACATCAAGGGTTAAATGTAGCTCAGTAGTCAAATCCTTGCCTACCATGTGCAAGGGCCTAGGTTTGATTCCCAGTGCTGAAAAAAGAAAAAAAGACAAAAAAGAGACTGTGAGGAAGATCTGGTGTCCACAGAGTAAGTTATGAAAGAGCAAATTAAAAACTTATGTGCATGAATGTTTGCCTGTATGTATGTAAAGTGCAACTATGTCATGCAAGTGCCTGTAGACGCACTAAAAGGGCATCAGATACCCTGGAACTGATCTGCTGTTCGCTGCCGTGTGGGTGCTGGGAACTGAACCCTGGTCCTCTGTAAGAACAGTCAGTGCTCTTAACGACCGAGTCATCTTTCCAGCCCCAAGTAACAAAAATGTGAATTCTGAGAAAGGAGGCTTAGATTCTGCCCACATTAAAAATATTAATGGAAAACAAAGAATAGTAAAGAACAAAGAGAAAGAAGCTTTCTCTTCATTTCAGGAAATGACATCATAGCTTACATAGTGCTGCACAAGTTTTACTGTGTTTTACTGTGCATGGAAAAGGTTGGAGCAAAATGTAGGGCATTGAAATTGTAGGTGAATATTATTTCTGCAAGCGAAGGAGCGGCTGAGTTTCTGTCTGGGCATACAGAGGAGTAAAGCACCCCAAGGACTTTTAACAGCCTGCTAAAATGGCCAGCTCACAAAACCAAGACCATTTATATCACCTTAACCATTTTGACCCCCTCATTTGTAGATTTCTGTTTGGAAAAACTTCAGGGTTTTTTAGGCAAGACTAGAGTTTGTTTAGATGAAAGGTCTTAGAAGGGTTCAGATGAATAGGTTATGGGTTTGAAGTCCAGAATTGTGGATTTGAATCTTTCTGCTCCATTCACTATTTGACACTGAGAAGTCATGACCTTAGAGTCCTGCTACCTTCTAGACAGAAAAGGGGAGTAGGATTAAATTGCTTTTAATTTTGCTTCTAATTCAGATCTGTAATTAATCGTTTGCATTTCTTCTAATCTTGTTGTGAATTCAATTGATTTAACTATCAGCATTTCAATTTTATGCATATGTATTTTTAATTAAAGTATAATTGCTTGGAATTTGATTAAATTAACCAAATCTGTGAGGAGCTCAGCTGTTTGGACTAAAATGCTATAAATAATGAATTAACACTAGGGCCTGAGTTAATTGCATAAACATTGGTCTTGGGATATCAGCTAATATGAAATAGAAGAGACGAAGGCCAGTTTTACTTGTGCATGTGTTGTGTATGGATGCTTCTGTCAGCCAACAGACTGGTTTCTTACAGGTCTTGCCCTCCAAGTTGCTCCCTGTGGTCCTTCCCTGGATACTCTTTTGAGGACAGCTACATGTTATTTCTCTATATGAATTTATACATGCATGCATCCCTCCCTACAGGGTTTCACTATGAACCCAGGCTGACCTTGATCTTATCATGCAGCTGAGGCTGATCTTGAACTTGAGATCCTCCTGCCTCAACCTCCCAAGTCATCCAGCTCCATAGTACATCCTCCTCCTGCCTTGTATTCATAAATAGCATTTCTATCCCTGAACTGATTATTGTTTGGTCACTGTTATCTTTAGACCAGGAGAAATGCAAAGAAGATTTTAGGCAGGAGCTTAGGGAAAAGAGTTGTGAGTACTCTCAGTGTTCTTTTATTTTCCTCCTTATTTTGGCCAAGGCACTTTACTCTTGTGACTCAGTTTACCAAGTGTCTCGAAGATGAAGAACTTTCTTCTGAAAGACGCTAATTATCCAAGGAACAAATAAACGAGGAAGTAGAAAAATTCACTGTTTTCTCATGACAAGGTCCTTACTGCTGAGTCTCTTTCCCTGTGTATTAGTTACTTTTCTATGCCAAAGGAACTTACAGAAAGAAGAGCTTGTCTTATGGTTCCAGAGCGTAAGAGTCCATCATGGCAGAGAGAAATGGCAGGAGGTGGGAGGAACAGAAAGCTCAGCACTCACATCTTCAAGCAGGTACAGGAAGCAGAGAGCAACTGGACATCCCTCAAGGCTTAAGAACTTTCAAAGCCCACCTGTGTTTCCTCCAGCATGGCTACACCTCCTAAAGGTCCATGACCCTCCCCAAACAGTGCCAAAAACTGGGGACAAAGCATTCAAATTCTTGGAGTCTATGGGGGATGCTCATTCAAACCATCAGACCCTGTGAAATAGAGAAATGCTGTGTTGAGGGTTTCATGGGGCAGGATGAACTTGGCATAGTGACTGGCATGACAAATTAAAATCAGAAGCAGTCCAGGAACAGCCAGTTCACAAAAGAATTACCCATTGCCAGTCTACATATGAGAAATACAAACAGAGCCACCCAAATGAAAAAAAAAAAAAGAAAACTGTAGATAGAGTTATCCTCGTGTGTCTCCTCAATAGCAAAGATTTCTGAAATGATGAGGCTTCCTGCTGGCTGGTTTAGGCTGATATAGATTGTCTCATGATCAGTTGGCAGGAGTGTAAATGGATATGCTTCACATAATTGGCATTCAATCCTTCCAGCTCTCTCCCCACCTCCTACTGTGATATATATACTATGTTTGAGCACCATGTTTTGGGAGAGACATTGGAAAGCAATGAAAGAGCCAGAGAAGAGTGCCAAGTTGATTTAGGGTGTAGAACCTTGTTGTAAAGAAAATTTTAATAGCATGGGTTACAACTGAGTATTAAGGAAGAAAGGTAGAGAAAGGCATTCTGATGCTCAGAGAGCTGCTGTGATAAAAAGGGACGTGGCTTACCACCTGTTGGAAAGATGAAGCCAAGCTATAGATCTACATGCACAGTGACTCTAACAATGAGCCGCACTCTCTGCTTGTCATAAGTTTCCCCTGGGGCAACTGTAAGCAAGGCAGATTGCCCTTTCATCCCCTGTTCCAAATGCTGCTTCAGTTTGGGTCTGGAGTTGGACTTGGAAACCTGCGATTTTAACACACATTAAATATTTTGATGTACATGGTACACAAACCTAAGTCTGAGAAATAGTGTGAGATAAGAACTTTAACAGAGTTGTCCAGCAAGAACATGGTACCAGGAGAGATGGGCTTAAAGGATGTGATCGGGCGTGACATGGATGACCATCTTCCAAGGATGTTAGAGATGGGGATGGGTACCTTCTTCAGCCAAGAGTTCAAACAAGGACGTCTGTATGAGAGCTCCAGTTCAAATGCTGTGTTTGCAGCTTCCTTAGAAGTGAATAAAATTCTGTGAAAAAGCTTGCATGCATAGATTCTGTATTGTGTGCTTTTCATGTGTCACCTTTGAAGAATGGAGACCCACTGATATTACCATAGCCGGGTACCTGCTGACTTATAAACAAAGTAGAGCAGGGTACTTGGAGGAGGAGGGAATCTATCACTGAAGACAGGCCTTTCCCACCTTACCCTGTTTTAGCAAAGCAAATGTCACTTAAAGTTAGGAAAGAAATCAGTGTGGGTTGACATAGACAGAGGCCGCTTCACAGAAATGGGGAAAGCACTCCATTTTGAAAGATGGCTAAGGTTTACCTAAGTGGAGTTGAGGAGGGAGAATATTTCAGGCAGGGAGAAGAACATGAACAAACTCACAGGCAGAAGTAAGATCTCTACAGCAAGACAGCAGTCATGGTGTAGGAGCACGCCAAGGGGTCTTCATCGTCAGGAAGAATGGGAAGGACAGGAGGGACAGATGGGCTGGAGTGTGTCTCTGTGTTTTCTGAACCAAAACATGGAGCATAGTATAAATGACAGTGTACTGACGAAGCGTGACCCTATATGATGTTGTCTAAACAATGGTAAATTTAAAGGTGAGCATGGCTGTTGATATTAATGATACTTTAGCCCTAGGGGTGAAGAACAGTTGAGTCAGGGATACTGAGATGGTCACCCTAACTTATGGGGACACTGGAGCAACTATTTAAAACCAAGGCTGGGTTGGGGATATAGCTCATTTAGCAGAATACACAAAGTTCTGGCACTCCAGCATTGCATAACTTAAAACCAGACATGGTGGAACAGCCTGTAATCCTAGCTCTTGGGAGGTAGAAGCAGGAGACTCATAAGTTCAAGGTCATCCTTGACTGTATCATCAGTTTGAGGCCAGTCTGGGCTTCATGAAATCCCATGTCAATAAATAAACAAAGCCAAGGCTGTCCTGCACCCACAGGACCGCCTTCTGCCATTCTAGATGGGTGTTTCCGGCTGATACGGAAACTGTTGAGAACAAGGCAGTGACTGCATGCACTGAGGATTGTCACAAAAGAGTTTGTTCCTAAGCCTCAGCACTGAAAACCTTTCTTCTTTGGTTCTCTACTGGCAACTTTTAGTGTTATAGAATATCCATGCAGATATTTATGGAAGTAAATTTGATCCCAAGTAAGCAATTGTTCCCAGATCTGTAAGCCACTTTTCCTTCCCCTTTTCTCCCTCTCCTGCCACCCTTCCCTTCTCCCTCTCCTCCCCTCCCCTTTCTCCTTCTCTCTTTCCTCTCCTTCCTTTTCTTCTCTCTTTTCCCTTCCTCCCTCCGTCCCTCCATCCCTCTGTCCATCCCTCCCTCTGTCCCTCCGTCCCTCCGTCCTTCCGTCCCTCCATCCTTCCATCCATCCCTGTCCATCCCTCCCTCCATTCCTCCGTCCGTCCCTCCATCCGTCCCTCCATCCCTCCGTCCGTCCCTCCCTTCCTCCCTCTGTCCTTCCCTCCCTCTGTTCCTCCCTCCCTCCCTCCCTCCTTCCCTCCATCCCTCCCTCCATCCCTCTGTCTGTCCCTCCATCCCTCCCTCCGTCCCTCCTTCTCCCTCCCTCCCTCCGTCCCTCCATCTGTCCCTCCATCTGTCCCTCCGTCCCTCCTTCTCCCTCCTCTCTTACCTTCTCTCTTTCCTTTCCCTCCTCCCTCCCTTTCTTCCTTTGTTCCTTCATTCCTTCTATGTTTCCTTCTTTCCTTCCTAGTTTAAGGAGAAGAAAGGGACGTAAACAGAATGACATTGGAACAGCAGAAGCATTACTGTTTCCCAGTGTGATTTTAAGGAGAATAATCTGAAGAAAAATTCCCGATAGGACCACTCTGGTTTGGTGATATTTATTTAAAAAATTAAAGGACACTTATTTTATCGTATTTTATTTATGAGTGGGCATACACTGTAGCAAGCATGTGGAGGTCAGACGACAATTTGTGGGGGTCTGTTCTCTCCTTCTAGCAGGTGGGTTCTGGGGCTAGAACTCAGGTCTTGAGGCTTGGTGTAAACCCCCTTACAGGCTGAGCCGTCTCACTGTGCTGGGTGACATTTATTTTGATAGATCTTTCTTCATTCCCTTCTTCTCTCAGTGCTTATGGGCTGAGGACCCAGCAACAGGAACTTCAGATAGTGTTGTCAGTGGCAGCTACTTAGCAGCTACTAAATGATCACCTCAGTATTTAGTGGGAACTCTAATAGAAACCATTGTCACACTGTGAAGGCCTATGCAAAGACAGTCAGCCACATGACTGTCCCGAGAGGAACTTACCATTTTGCTAGCAATCAGCAAGCTACACACTAGTGCCCACCTATTTTTACACTTCAAAGAGACTTGCTTCTGTCAGTCTATAGACATACACAGCAACCTTGGCCATATGGGGCTGGACAAGCACAGATGGGTGGGGTAGATGGTAAAGAAATAGACTTCAAATGAACTGTCTTGAGCTTTAAAACTCATTGCTCGGTTTATGAACAGGGTGAGTCTCGAACATTCCAGTTTACTTTTTTGTTTTTTGGTTTTTATTTATAGCTCTGAATATTATTGAGTTTGGACTCAGTGATTCTCAGTTGTGAATGACTGTTGTGGTTTGAATGAGAAATGTCACTCAGAGGCTTATCTTTCGAACACTTGGCCTGCAGTTGGTGGTGCTGTTTGGGGAGGTTATGGAACCTTTAGGATGTGGAGCCTTGCTGGAGGAAGCACATCACCAGGGGCCGGCTATGAGAGGTGGTAGCCTTGCCCTGATTCCGGTTCACTCTCTCTGTTTCCTGTGTGCAGTTAAGATGTGATCTTTCAGCTTTCTGCTCTGGCCACCTGCTGCCATGACTCTCCCTCAGGAGGCATAGCCAGAATAAACCCTATCTTTTATAAGGTGCCCTTGGCCATGGTATTTTATTGTGGCAACAGAAAATACCCAATGCGAAAGCAATACAGTTACTTCTAACATTTTAATTTTGTTTTTCTTTTTTTTAAAGTGTGCCTCTCAGTTTGGATCACCCTCAGGAGACTCTCCAGTGGGTGGAATAAAGTAGCAGAGTCACCTCTGCAGAAACTGTGCACTGTCAAGGTAGAGAACCAGTCATCATCTTCATAAAGAGGTCAGGGCCAATCAGGTGGATGCACTTAGCACCTGGAAGGTGGTGGCAGCTGTGCACTCCTTGCTGTACACGTCAGAAATGTTTACTGATGTTCTATACTCAGAACTTCCAAATGTGACCTTATTTGGGAATGAGGTGCTGATAGATGGCAGTTGTTTAAGATGAGGTCACATTAGAGTAGGGTGAGCTCTAATCCGTAATGATGAGTTGCCTTATGAGGACAGGGGACACACAGAGACCATTTACAATGGAGGCAGAGGCTAGAGTGGTACAACTACAAGCCATTGAGACTGGGGCCTGCTCGCTGCCATCCGAAGGTCAGAGAGGGGCAGAGAGATGCCGTTCAGGGAGGCTGCGTTGACACCTCGATTTCTGATTCTGACCTCCCAGCCAGTGAAAACAACCATTTGTGTAGTTTTCTCACCCAGCTTGGGGCACTTAGGGCAGCACTTGAGAATGAACACAGCAGCCACTGTGTCTAGCTACACGGACACCTCCTCATCACACAGACTCCCAGGCACGCACCCAGAGAGACACATCTGGCAGCCCTCAGGATCTAGTTAGAAAGAGATGTGGTTTGGGGGAAAGTAAGCAGATACTCAAGAAGGTGTCGGGTTCAAGAGCTGCAGGGAGAGAGGAGGTAGACGGGTAGGTGAGTGAGCACACGTAGGTTGAGTTAGAGGGAGAAAAAGTTAGTGACAGACTCCAGAACACTTACCAGATATATCTTCTCTATTTTTAGGCATGCTTATGTCACCTCCTCTTTGTGGGAAGGCAAACGGATACTGTTTTCCTTTGTTATTGTTTTGGTCCTGCATTTTACTTTATTCTTTCTTTATGGATAAGATTTTATAAAGCATAAGCCTACTTGTGACATTTGGCCTTAATTCTCAGCTGTCTTCTCTGTCCCCTGAAATGTGACAAAGTAGAGAAAGTGAATGGATCGCATTAGGGAGAACGTGTGTGATGGAGTTGGCCTAGTGAGGAGTTTGAGACACACAGATCTAGAAGGCAAAAGAAACAGATGAAGATCCCAGCCCTGCTGGGTTTCCCTAAGTCTTGACTTTGTCTGTGAGAAGTACAGAGTGGATTATACATCAGAGTCATGAAAGGGTTAAATTAATGAACAAATGAGCATCCCTCTATTCCTACTTGTAGTTCAGTGCATTAACTTGAATAAGCTAATTGGGCGTTTGATTAGACTGGTTTTAACAAGGCCTGATGTTGAGGATGAGCCTGTCTAGCCCCTCCACTGGGGCCGGGGCACCTTCATTTTGCTCTTCTTTGTAATAGCTATCTTCTCACTAGGCCACGGGTGGGACCAGCTGAGTGTGATCAAAGCAGCCCCCATGGGACGCATCTCACAGACTGTATCTTCTCTGGTGTATCAGAAGCCTCGTCACTTCTGTCATGGGTACCACAATATCTGCCAACAGGGATGGCCTTGGGTTCTTGGAAGAAACTGGGAAGAGTCGAAGGGCAGCAGTTCTCTGCCATATGTGAAGGAAATGTTTCTCTTTCTCCTGTTTACAAAAGACAGTGAGGGGCCTGGGCAGATATCTCAGTTGATAAAGTGCTTGCCAAGCAAGCAAGAAGACCCAAGTTCAAGCTTTAGAACCCACAGAAAAAGAGCAGATATTGGTGGCATGTGCATATCATCCCGGCTGGAGACAGACAGATTCCTGCGGCTTGCTGGCCAGCCTAGCCTAGTGTCGGTAGTGAGCCCCCAGGTCCAAGTGAGAGACCTGAGGCTCAGGAAGCAAAATGAACAGCTTCTGAGAAATGACACGTGAGGTTGACCTCTGGCTTCCATATGCACGTGCACGCATAAATATGCACTCGCACACATGAGCACGCACATGCACCTGCACACAACGCAGAAGACAAAGGCTGTGAAGCCGGATCCACTCTGCACATTTGTTTCATCGCAGGAAGATAGGAGCTCCTGGTATGTTGTGACGAACGTGTGCCACAGGTGAGAAGAATGAGAATCAGAGCCCAGTGTGTGCTGCTGGGGACTTCTCTGTCCAGCTGTGCATGTGGCTCTGGCAGGTGTATACCACTGAACACCAACCCCGGGCTGGGAGGGTACCGAGGCCAACCTGCTCATCATCTGCTTTAGAAGCTGCACATACTGGTTGCGTTGTCCAGCATGGCAGATGGGTGATCCACACCCAGATGGTCGCTTGGCTGCAGTGGGCTCAGGCTGTCAGAAGGAGCCATGTGTGTGGCAGGAGGGCCCAGGAGGCAAAGACAGCTTTCAGGGTTGTTTGGGTGTCAGGCTGAAGCCAATTCATCCAGGGACTGCCAAGCCACCGTCTGCCAGAGGCTGCTCTCTGAGGGTCTAATGAATCGAAATGACTCAGGGAAGGCAGAGCCAGCAGCAACAATGGTTTACAAAAAGAATGTTCAGACAGACTTTGCTACTGACTCCCTGAGGCAGTGGTTCTGTGGGGAAGAAGGGAACTGAGTCTCCTGTGGGTGGAAGTAACATTGTCCTTTGTGTGTCTGGGGGTGACTGGGTATTTCAATGAGGTCATCTGTTTGTACACTTAGGATGGTGTTTGGCATGGGGGAGGCCCCCAGTAACTGTTAGCCATTGTTACTATTACAGCTATTGTGATAGATGTTATTATCATTATGATTTGATGCAGAATACTTTCTATGTGTTGAAAAGGAATGTACTACTTATTGGTTGTTTTCACACAATAGAGATTGTGATGGGATAAGTAGGATATGAAGTCTCAGGGTTTGTAGGATTTGGTCACTTAGGTGACCTGGGATCACTAGTACCACTGTGCATTTGTGCAGTCCATTTCCTTTCCAGGTCATATTCTAGAAAGCAACAGACTCACATGCAAAACGAATTTGACATGCTGTTCACTAAAATGAGCCTGTTTATAAAACACTGAGTGTTAACATACATGTCGGTCTTTGGAAACTCAAAGCTGCTGCTTTCTGGAAGAGAGGAAGACTGTGGAACCCTTTGCTTCCCTTCTCAGAACAAGTGTCAGCATCTCATGGGATCTCAGTGTTTAGAAGATCATTTGAGAAATGCCCCCATGATGCTTTTCAGTCTTTCTAGAACTCACCGTCACCTCTGATCTATAGCAACAGTCCTGTAGGGTGGACATACCGGGAGGTTCTCATCCACTGAAATTTGAAAGGAAGAAAAACCACACACTTAATCACCGTCACAACTTCACCTGTTTTCTTTTGTATTTTTGTGCAGATATGTTGCCTTTACATTATATTTTTATATTGTACCCCCAAAATGTGTGCACTGTCTTACTACTAAGATTTTGAGCCTCTGCGAATAATAGTCACCCCTTGACAATTTTAGATTGAGACTGCATTTGTGTGTTTGTATGTGGGTATGCATTTGTGTGAAGCAGTTCTGTTGTTGCTTAATATTATGTGGTCCTGTTTCTTAACGATAAAGGTAATTTGCATCTGTCAGTATTGATTTTGCATGTTACCTTGACAATGCCCAAGTACACAGAGTTACTTTCCCTTCTTCCAGTGTTTCCTAGTGTTGTTAGCCCACAGTAGTAGATTTTTGTTTTAAAACAATGCTAACCAGTTTCCTTTATTCTGGCAATTTCAAAAGATTTAAAATTTCCTGAAATGGGTTATTATACTTAGTATTTCTCAGTGGTATCACTGTAAAACCACCTTACACACATATTCTCTCTTTTTGAGTATTTATGACTTTAGCAGCAAATGTTGAATGAGTGTCGAGAATCACTGGTAACCAGTTCCATTTGTAGACCATGAGTCCTGGCAGGGGGTTTTGGGAAAATACCACAGAGTAGTAGATTTTAAACATATTTATAAATAAATAAAATTATTTGTTTATTTGTTTATTATTTGCATGAGTGTCTTGTCTGCATGTGTTTAAGTGTACCACATGCATGCAGCGCCCACAGAGGCCAGAAAAAGGCATCAAATCCCCTGGAACTGGAGTTACTGACAGTTATTAGCCACCATGTGGGTATCAAGAACTGATCCTGGGTCCTTTTTTAAGACAAGTGCTTTTAACAGCTGAGTCACCTCTCCAGCCCCTTGAACATTATTCTTGTGGCTCAGGGACACTCAACTTTGGCAAATTATTTGCGGTTACTGAAAACTACTACTGGCCTGCAAAGTTGATGTTGTCTCCTTGTGTTTGTGAGGCGAGGGCTATGAATGTGTGTGCACCTGTGCATGTAGTGCATTTGCACACGAGTGTATATGTGGAGGTCAAGGTTAACATCTTGTGTC
Organism: Nannospalax galili; assembly: GCF_000622305.1. Lineage (NCBI taxonomy): Eukaryota > Metazoa > Chordata > Mammalia > Rodentia > Spalacidae > Nannospalax > Nannospalax galili. Next base: position 3,126,234 of record NW_008359625.1, on the reverse strand, counting down.
TTCCTCTCTTGCCCTTCCAGCCTCCACCTTATTTTTAAAAATTCTTTAATAATATTTCTATTGATTATTTTTGCATATTTTTTGTTGAATTTTTGTGTATTTTATATAAAACATCTTAATCATCTCTATACCCCCTCTCACATCCAGACACCCTCATAGCCCGCCCCACCAGATTTCATGCATTCTGTCATATGTGTTAGGGCCTACCAAGTCAAGTTAGTGTACCCAGACATTCCTCCGTGTAAGTTCATACTCTGGGGTCTAATCAGCCTATTTAGAGCTCTTCCTTAAAGAAGATCAACTCCCCCTCACCCGGGAGTAATCACCTGTCTACGGCTCTTTAGCTAAGGTTGAGGCCTGCTGGCCGTTTCCCCAATTCTATGCTGGGTTGTTGTCTCCTTGAGTTTGCATGGGTCTTATGTATGACAACACCATTGCTATAGGTTCATATGAGCAAGGTCCCAGGAGCCTGTAAGACTCTGCTTCTATATGGTTATCTACCTCCTCCCCTGGCTCTTATAGTCTTTCTGTCTCTTCTCCCTGAGGCCTGGATGGGTGGAATTTAATATAGGCATCCTGTCCAGGGACCCAGACTCTGCACTCTACCATATTTTTTTGAGACAGAGTCTCTTATTAAGCCTGGAATTTACCATTTTGTCAACTGGCTAACTAGTGAGATCCCAGGATCTGCTTGTCTCCTGCAGAGTGCTGGATTACATACATGTGCTGGGCTTACAGACATGTGCCTCCATGTGCTCGGCTTTTATGTGGGTGCTGGGGATCCAAACTCGGGTCTTCATGCTTGCATAGCAAGCATTTTACCCACTAAGCCATTCCCCCAGCTCCTTGTTTCTGTTTATGGAAACTTTTTGTTGTTATTGCTTCTGTGTCTTGGACCAGGATGGAAATGATTTTTAAAAACAAGGAAATGGAAAACCATGTCTTGATATTTTCATTTAAGTGGAGATGGGGTGAATAGATTTTAGAATCACATGACTTGGCTTTGCAACCAGGCTCTGTGGTTTCCAGGCTTTAGTACTGTATTACTGGTATTGTTTTTAACTTCTTTAAGCCTGACTGTCATGTTTATACAATGTGGGCCATAACCAGCTTCTAATTAAACAAGGTAATGTGTTATATAACAGCACATGGCAAAACCACAAATATTCCATGAGAGGAGTCATCATAATCATTCTTTGAATGGAGTGCTTCAAGCCGCTGAGCTCCAAAGGTATGCTAGGAATGACTCCAAAACACCAGAGTGTACTAGGTTGGTAGTGTCATGGAGTCACCTGCTGTGTTTCTGTGATTGCGGAAAACTGCCAATAGCTCTTAAGTGGTAAAGTGACTAACTCCCCCTTTGACTCAGCACCTTCTCTGTTCTCCCCAACTTTCCCTCCTATTTAAAGAAATATTTGCTCTGTTATTCATCTGTCTCAGTGCTAGACTATAACCTCCATTCTACTTTGGAATTTTGCTTATTTTGTGTTCTTGGCTCTCCAACACAAGTGCCCCACTGAGCCGGTACCTGGTGACTTTTCAGTGAAAGAATTGAATGCATTCAATTAGATGGTTGTTGAGGGACATGTACACACAGACACTTGTCGCTAGGGCAGCTCTGACATGTGTGACATTTAAATGCCATTACACTTATAAGCCAGGAAGTCAGAATCCCTGCCTTTTGTTTAAGGCTTCTTAGAGGGAGGTGTTACAGTCATCACTTCCCTAATTGGCCGGGGCTCTGCCTTCTGACACCATTTCATTTAATTTCCGTGGAGAATGGAGACTTTTCACCATATTCCCACTGATGGCCGTAATGCAGTTGCTATTAGCTCATCCCTGTGGGGAAATCTCATGAGAACAGACAAAATAAACCAACTGTATCAAATCATGTTTTCTTCATCAGTCTTTATTCTAATTGGCCACTTGCAAAGAAACTAAGATTGTAATACATTGTAACAAGCTGTGAATTTAGGATCCATCCTTACCAAGTCTTCCTTGGGTAAGTTATTTAGTCTCATAGGCTCTCAGAACTTTATTGATAAAGCAGCTGAAGGGAGCTGTGTTTGTAGTGTACATAACACAAACACGTTGCTGCCAGCCTCTCAGAAAGTCCCTGTCATTGGTAGTGATGTCCTCGTTTAAATTGATGTGGGCAGATGTGTGTCAATGAAAACAGCATTGCTACTGGGAGATTACTGTGTGAGGTGGTCTGTGACTGAGGTGTTGATCTTTTTGACCTAGATTGGCTGGAAGACCCTGTCTTAATTATGTCCCCAATAGCTTGGAATGTGGAAAACACCCATGCAGGGATAGTTATTTACCACAGTTTAACATGTTTTTTTAAGTAGATATAGTAATCTGTGTTTGAGTGAGTACCTCTTAATTCTTGATTAGAAATATTCAGCCATGAACTTTACAGAGTAATTCCATTTCTGCACAGTCAGCTGATAACAAGACCATGAAATAAGGTAGATGGTGTGAATGTTGCCATCTTGTCTGCAAGGACTGAAAGGTAAAGTTTGGTTTCTGCTAGCTCATATTAAGCCTCAAATGTCTGCTGTGTCCATGACCTATGAACTCAGAGAACCATCAAGGTCACCTCAAGACACAATTTTCTCCTAACTGGTTTATGTTATGACTTTCACAATACATGCAGCAGTTGTCAGTCGTTTCTGTCTGCTTAAATTAATCAATGTGTGTTATAGGGCTCTAATGGTCAATTTCTATTTATTGGTGTCTGCATATTTTAATTATATATATATATAATTAATCCAGTTAACTTGCTGTGAGCTGTATGGCAACTTTGGTCTAGAAATGCAAAAAAAAAAAAAAACTTTAAAAAGAGCATGGCACTCTACCAAGTAGTAGAAGTCACAAAAGCAGCTGGATAGAGCCGGAGACATGGTGATTGTCTATGGTAAAGTTTAAGTTCCTGATTGTTTGCAGCTCTATGAAATAGGATCTTTTGAGAAGCAGAGAGAAGCAGATATGAAAAAGGATAAAAACAGGCCAAGGGTGGTGGGGGGTAACAAGAGCCAAGAGCAACATAGAGAGATGGTCAGTAAAAGGACTTATGGAATCAGGAAGTATCCTTGGGTAAAGGAGGACCAGGATGAGGAAATGGAAATACGGCTTTTGAAGACTCCTTTGAGTTTGTTAGGCTTACATTCCTTTTGTTGCGTCACAGCTATGTGACAGGAAGCATAAGGACTACCTTAGTAGGTGAAAGGGCAGAGAAAACTCACACTTTCAGCCATCTTTGATCCGTCAGTGTGTTCATACCACCTCACTCAGCTTGTAGCAACCCACACAGAGTTGCCAGGCCAGTCTTCATTCTTCTGACAAGGAACAATTGCATTTATATTCATTTTGTGTCTCAATAATTTCACCTGAATTTTAGCTAGGAGTTTTACAAGGATCACAGTGCCGTAGTCATCCAACTGAGTTCTAAAATAAAGACTTCTTATTTTATGTTTTCAAATGTTTTATTTATTATTTTATTTTTATTTTTTATGGCATGACTGTATTGCCTGCATATATTCAAGTGCATTCACGTCATGCAGTGCTTGTGGAGGTCAGACGATAGCGAAGAATGCCCTGGAACTGGAGTTACAGACAGTTGTTAGCTACCATGTGTATGCTGGGAATTGAACCCTGGTTCTCTACAAGTGCAGCTAGTGCTCTTAGTTGTTGAGTTATCTCTCCAACCCCTAAAATAAAGATTTCTAAGATTTGTGTGGTAGCTTCCTGTTAAAGCCTATCAGAGAAACCTCGTATTGTTGAATGATGGAGTATCTTCTGAAAAATGAATCATTATAGTTTTCATTGTGTTAACATCAAAGAATGTACTCACACAAACAGAGGTATCATAACCTACTATACATGTAGGCTGTATGGTAGATCACATGATGTATGTACAAGATCTGTCATTAGCCAAAACATTCTACAATGGATGAATGTACTCATTACTCTTTCCTCACAAAAAATATTAAATTACTAATATGTCACCCCTAAACCACCCTTAAGAGAATATGGTTGGCACAGACTTTTATATAAAGGCATGGTATGGAGATCCATGTACCTTTTTCTCCACCCTGAATAAAGAATTGTGCACTAATGCTCCAGGGAACCTTGTGCATATGAACTTATGGTGACATAATGGTGACAGCATGCACAAGATCCATGCAAACACAAGCAGACAAAAGCCCAGCGTAGAACTGTGGAAATGGGCAGCAGGCCTGATTACTGCTGGGTGAGGAAGAGCTGATACTCTTTAAAGAATTGACTCTAGATGGGCTGACTAGACCCTAGTGGATGAATGTGCACTAGAGGACATCAGGAGATACTAACTTGGCTTGTTAGGCCTTTACATAAATAACAGAATGCATGAAGGCCGGTGGAGGGGGCCTATGGGAGGGTGCTGATGGGGAAGGGCGTATAAAGATGATCAAGATGTTGTGTATGAAATACACAAAAATTCAATAAAAAATAAAAAACAACACTGTACTGTTCTGACTGTAGCTTTTCCTGACAGGGTAGGGTATCATTCTCTCTGATCAACTATCCACTCCAGCCGTGAGTCAGTACAGTTACAGGAATCTGTTTGGTTTTTTTTTTTAATTTTATTTTATTGTATGCATGTATTGCCTGCATGTAGGTAAGTGTACCCATGTCATGCAATGTCTGCAGGAGTCAGAAGAGGCTGTTAGATCCCCTGGGACTGGAGTTACAGAAAGTTGTTAGCTGCCATGTGGGTTCTGGGATTTGAACCCGGGTCTTCTGCAAGAACAACTAGTGTTCTTAACCACTGAGCAATCTTTCCAGCCCCAAGGAATATGCTTGTTATCAAATGGTTTCCTACATGAGTCCCAGTTGGTCACTTCCCAAGAGGAAGAAAGGTTTCCGTGTAACTTTCTAGCTGTCGTGGTCAGCTCACAAAGTCTACTGCCTCCCTTGGCTTTCTGTTCCAAGATTTTGGTTGTTTTCTTTTTAAATGAAAACTGTAAAGTGTATTGCTTGTTAACGGCAATGGAACACTCCTCAGTGTCCCACCATGTCATGTCAGGCAGGTTCTTTTCTTCTTTCTCTTTGTGTATCTCTCAGGTGGCTTTTCGGTCTGCTCTTCTGTGTGCCAGCTCAAATGGGGTCTTGGCTTTGCCCGAGATTTAGGCGCATATCTGAGGCTACTCGGCAGAAGTGCTTCTGGGAGCACAAATACTTCACCAACAGAGCTTTGGCTGATGCCTCAGAACAAAACACAGAAGTGCATATTAAATGACGTTTATTACAGTACTCCAGGCCAATCCAAGAAACTGTTAAATGTGCAGTCAACCAGGTGTACGCCATAGCAAAGCTGACCAAGGTGCGGGATGGAGGCCATCCTGGACTACTGGCTATTTTATTGAAAGACAATGTCAAAGTGTGACAAGTTAGTGTTAACCTTAGTGGAGACCTGAATGGAACTGGGAAGAGGTGTGTGTTCTCATGATTACTGTGGTTTGGACATGTCCCCCCAAAGCCAATGGGTTAAAAGCTTGGCCCCCCAGATTGTAGTGCTATTGGGAGGTAAATCTTCTGGAGATAGATTTCAAGGGTAGGAAGATAGTTCTCTGGAATCTTCTCCTTGAAGAAGATCCTGGAACCTGGTGCCCTCTGTCTTCTCTTTTTGCTTCCCCACAGCCCTCCCCAGCCATGGATACGGCCATAATATACTGTTGCTCAGAGCAACAAGACCAAAGGTCCATGGACTGAGAAGCCCGAGACCATGAGTCAAAAGAAACCATTTCCTTGATTAAGTTGATTATCTAAAGTGTTTTGTTCCAGTGGCAGAGCACTGACTAACATAGTTGCTCTTGCGTCTCTGCTTCCCTTTTCTGTTTCTTTCTTATCACTCCAGTCCAGGGTCTGATCAGCCACTCTGACTCATCACTGTAGTCTTCATGACTTGTTCTCTTTCATAAAGAGAACCATAACCTGCAAGACCCCTTACAATCCAGTGTGTTGTCGCCTTGACTCATCTCCAGTAAGTGCACTGTGCTTCCCAGCACAAGTGCCCTGGCCTTTCCTCAAATATCCCAACATCCTCATGCCTCTGGGCTTCCCTTCCTACACAGGGTTGCCATCCATCCCCCAGATTATCTTCACACCCAGCTACCGAATCTTGAATCTAATAACACATGGAAAGGGACACCTGGCCACTCTGTACCGAGTAGACACACCAAACCTGGCCTCGGTTCTTCTGAGTACCTCCTAAACAATGAAACTTTGGGTCTTCTCCCTACAACAATGCCTTGAGTTTTCAAATGTGGCCATCTTTTAAGGCTGAAAACAGGAATCTGCTGTCTTTAGTTCTTTCTTACTGCACCAGCCTCTGAGCTTTTTCCCTCTTTTTAATGACAGATTTTATTATCTGAGCTGCTCCTTTAGCACTTAGCCATGTGTGGCTCTGCCCTGTTAGATGACATTTTCTTTCAAGTCTGCGTTGTCTTCTTCAATGGTTTACCATCCTCTCCCAGAGGACAGGCTGTTTCCTCTTTCTGAGGACCACAGCCCTTACAGTGCTGTGAATACACAGTGATAGTTTTAGAAAAGTCAGTAGTTACCAGTTGTTTTAGCCACATGGGGAATTTATATCTGGAGGATACATCAGACTGCCATGGCCCCCGATAGCTGGCACCAGCATATTCGGGTGTGTTGCTGAATATTGGAATATGGCCCAAGGGTCTTGGTACTCTCATTTGCAAGAACCCTTCACCTACTATCCAGTTGTCCCTGGTGCTGTGTCTTCCAGATATTCTGAAATATTTTTGGTGTCATTTAATATCTACGGTATTTGGTGGATCCATCTCTGAGGGACATGGCCCTCACAGTCCCTCGCCTGCCCAGAGGACTCATTTCACATACACAGTGATGACAGATGGAGGTGTTATCTCCAGCATCGTCACCATGACTCAGGATGAATAGTGTCATCTGCTAACTTAGGGCCAGTCTCCTGCAGTCAAACCTCTAGGTAGCTCTGAGTTTCTATATAATCACAGACTCCTGAAGACATGTGCATCTTTGTGCTTTTGTATCAGATCATGAGATCCTGTTGTTATTCATAGACTTAGTGATATCCTAAGGACTGCTCATTGGGGTGTCCTGGAAGTTCAACTGACCACCCATCTGACGTGTCTAAAATGTTCTGCATTGTGCTGGTGGAAAAGGTAGACATCATAAAGGACAATACAGTTCAACTTGGGCACTGAAGTCATATAAGTGGAGCTTTCAGATGATGTCATTTCTTCATTTTTTCCCAGTACCAAGTGACAGACTGCATTCCAGGTTCCCCAGAGAAGCAAGACTTGCCAAGTGTGCTTGTCATTTCTTCTAAGTAGAGTTTTAAATAAATCAAAGAACTCTTGTTCTCATTTACCTCGAATCATACAGTAACAAAGTTCTTGTTTATGGGCAATCCTCACCTAAAGGACACCTGACATTTTAAAGCTGGGAAGTTTCCTCCCTTACTTCAATAAGTCTCCTTTAGCCCCACCCATAGAAAGGAAGAGAGGACCAGGCCAGCCTTCTGGGGTGGGAGACCTCCTCCCCACCCTCCGGCCACTGCTGCTGGCCCTGTCCTTTGTAATCTAAGAGGAGGGGATTTGGAGCTACTTTCCTCACGCTGCTGCTTTCTGTTTCCTCTTTGCCTGATTCCCAGAAGACCAAAGGGCTGAGGGACCAATGGGGGAGGCATCTGGGAGGTAGTTTGAGGGAAGCCAGCCCCATCAACCTCCTTATCCCTCCCTTGCATGAGCTTTTTAGCACTCAGGCCCAACAGAGTCTCGACAGTATCCTGTATAGCTCTTACCACTCCGGAGAAAATAGCATTCCTTCATGTAAATATTATTGGTTCCTGTCTGAAGCTCTTTCTTGGGTCCCTCATCCCTTGCACACTGTAGCCTTCTCACTTCCTGACAAGCAAGGCTCCGTGGAACTAGCCATTCCCTGCATTAGGTCTGGGGCCCCTGCCTGGGCGAGAGTCTGTGAGCCCTGAGTATTCTGGTGTTTGGGGGAGTTGTCAAAGGAAGCTGGCTACCTAGGAAACCCACCTGCTCCATTCCTGATGGAGATGGACAGGAGCAGGTAAGATCTAAGCAGGCCTATGGCTGGTGGTAGCATAATGTGCTACATGTTTAAGAAGAAATAAGGCTTGGGTATTTGCCTTACTGGGAAAGAGGCAGACAGTCTTGTGACATCTGTTTCTTGAGAGTTATAAACACTTAATTTCAGTTACGTTGGGCAGGAGGAAGGGGTCAATCCTTTCAAAAATCACAGGCCTATAAAACAGTGTTTTCGAGGTCTCTCAAGTATCCACACTGTTGCTGTCTCTTTTCGTTTCCTCCGCTCCCGACTCTTGCCCCTTCTCTCTCTCCCTTTCCCTTCTTTTTATTTTTGTTTTATATTTCCCTCCACCTTTCCTCCCTTCCCTCTCCCTCTTCCTTCCCTACATTCCTCTCTTTCTACCAATCTCTATTAAACAGCAGCATGTATTTGCTATAATTTAGTATCTCTTGCTCAAAGGAAGAGAAAATACCTTTAGTGGTGTTACATGTAGATCAGAGAGTTTATAATAGCCAAAAGATATGGTTAACTGGAATGGGATTGTAATTAAGCTCTTTATGGGACAATTATATACCATCATGTACCAGTGCTTGACTCTGACCCTTCTTTCCCTGGAGCCCCCAGCCCCAGTGGTCTAGGTTATGGTTGTTTTATTCATGCACTTGACAGGAATTGCAGTTTGGTGAGGAACAGCCTCTACACTGTGTGCCAGCAGAACTTGCTGCATGGGAAACAATGGCATGTCCAGACAGAGCTTGGTGTGTGTTTTCTCCTCTAGCCAGTTAATCACACCCACCATCCTAAAGCACAGTATGCCATAGTGCTGTTATTTAAGTGCTGATCATCCTTTTATTAGATCATAGTGAGATAAGATGGGAGACGAACTGTATTATGTTCTATATTGATTTTCCGCAGGTGGGTTACCTGCCCCCACATACTTGCAGATTACTGGGCTTCTTTGAATACCAGCATGAACAAAATCAGGAAGTCCTTATTAAGGGCCTTGAGGTTACTCGACTTGATGTTTAGAACAGTAAGCTCAAATGGCCTTTAAATTCATTGATGAGAACAAATCAATATATTCCTGGGATTTTAATTAAAAAATATTTTTATTTTATTTTATGTGTATGAGTGTATTGCCTGCATGTATGTGAGTGCACCCGTGTAATGCAATGCTGTGGAAGTCAGAAGAGGGCTTCGAATTCCCCTGGAACTGGAATTAAGGATGGTTCGTAGCCGCCATGTGGGTGCTGGGAATCGAACCCGGGTCCTCCGCAAGAGCAGTCAGTGTTCTTTACCACTGAGCCATCTCTCCAGCCCCGTGATTTTACTTTTTAAAATGTGTTTAGTGTCTTGTAATATTTAGCTTTTAAGTTATATTTTTCTCCTAGCTTCTATAGCAGCTAAATTCATATGTAAAGAATAACAACCCTTTACATGCTTTGTTCATTATTAACACTTGATTCAACTCATCATTTTTCATAGTCAAAGAAATATAGGCCTAAATAAGATTTTGTTGGGGAAAATTATTTACAATATCCTGAATGTGTCTAGAGTCATATATTATATGTATTAATACCATAGTTCCTGTTTTGTATGTTAGTTACTTTTGTGTTGCTGTGGCTTTAAATGCCTGGCAGAAGTGACTTAAAGGAGGAAACATTTTAGTTCACAGTTTCAAAGAAACTTAAGTTCATCACATGGAGCGGCTTGGTGTGTGGCGGTGGGAGTGTGTGCTGAAGGCTGGTTCAAAGGCCTTCATGTGGTTATATATTTCTATCAGCCAGATCATACCTTCTAAATGTTCCACAGCCTTAAAAATATTGCCACAACTAGGGACAGAGTGCTCAAAACATTACACTTTCCCTCAGCTGTTTAAAATGTATAGCCAAATTTGAAAACAAAACAAAACAAAACAAAACATGAGCCTCTGAGGCACAGAATCAAACTGTAATACCTATATTTAATTTGAATCTTCAAAATAAAAGTTTCAACATAACTAAGCAAAAAATTCTGTATGTTTTGAGCAATGCCTGCTCAGAAACTTGTTACTCAGCTATGTCAAAGGATTTTCACCAGTTCAACAGTACTTATAAACTGTTATGGGTTGGATATGAAGCATCCCACCAAAAGCTTATGTGGTGAATCCTTGGTCCTCAGCTAATGATGTTTTTAGAGGCAGTTGTTTTATGAGGGTGCTTGCTGAATGGGCTGTTAGGGCGGGGCTTAGTTGGAGGAAGTAGATCTTTGGGGTGTACTTTTAAAGGGTGCACCTTGTCCCCAACCGTCCTTCCTCTGCTTCTTGCGTGCTGTACGGTGAGTAACTTTGTCCCTCTACACCCTCTGTGCCACGATACTCTGCCTTAACTGAAGCCCAAAGAGATGCATCCAAGTGACCATAGAACCAAACCTCTGAGGTCATGAACCAGAATAAATTTCCTTGAAACTATTTCTCTCAGGTATTTGTCATAGAGATGGAAAGTCTTACTAGCACGTGACCCAAGAAGTTGCCAGTTAACATTTTGGATTCACTAGAACAGCTTCCGTCAATGGAGGAAATAAAATCCATATTTGTTGCCACCATAGAAAAAGTCTTTGGACTGTCACTCAGAATTTATTCGTTTAATTTTGCATGTGATTATACTAAGGAGGGTTCTCTGGAGGAAGAGAGTGAAGTGTGTGTGTGTGTGTGTGTGTGTGTGTGTGTGTGTGTGTGTGTGTGTGTGTGTGTATTACATCTATATATTCGATATATTATGAAAGGGGACTTATTAGATTGGCTCACATCCACAATGGTTGCCTGTATGCTGGAGAGGCAGAGAACTCAGTAGCTGTGCATTCTATAGTGCTGAGACCTGGAAACTGTTGGACTGCCACTGGTGTTATCTATATAAGAAGGTCAGAGAAGCTGGGATCTGACGTCAAAAGAGGATGGCAGCAACAGCCACAGACACACGTATTCAGGAAGAAAAGGGCAGCCAGGCAGGTGCCCCCCCCTCCTCAGACTGCCCCTTGCCTACTGCTCTCCTCCTTCAGTCATTCTGTTAGTAAACACCCTCCCAGATACACCCAGAAGTGTCTCCTAGATCGATTCTAAGTCCTACCAAGTTGACAGTGAAGACCAACCATCACAATTGTAAACATTAATTATCTGATTTTGTAGACTAAAAGCTGTTTAGAAGCTGTCATTTAGGAAACTGCGACAGAAGCAATGATTTGAAAGGCGTGCTGGTCAGATCATACGGAAACTGAAAACTGACTGATCTTTGTAGTATGACGCATTATGCAGTGATTATGAAGGGGAATTCAGATTTTGGTCTATGTTTTCTGCCTCAGAAGACATAGAAGTATGTAACATTTTAAGAGACTACTTTAAAATTCAGTATTATTTAAAGTTAGAACCACAAGACTTTATTTCATAGGTTGTCATCCATAGAATATTATACTTTAATTAATCCAGATGAGTGATCTTTGTGTATTTACATGTCCCAGAAAGCTAAGCGATCATAGATCTTAACTTTGTGCCTCTGACACTCTTGTCAGTCTGTATTCCTTGTTCAAAAAGGTTTCGAGGTTTCTTGCTCCAGCCTTAGCTGAGGAACTATTAGGGAGGAGAGTCAGTTTTTGTTAAGGGTGTGATGCTGGATGGGCTGACCAAGCTCTAGGTCATAGACCACACCCAAGAGCAGAGCATTTCATGACACAAAGTAGACTTACTAGGCTTAAAAAAATATAGAGACATGAAATTTGTGGGGTAGTAAGATGGGGTGGAGACAGGGAAGAGGGTCTAAATATAATCAAAACACATTATATAAAATTCTCAAGGACTCAATAAAATATTTTAAAAACTATTTTGATTCAGTATCCTGACATGCAAAAAAAGAAAGGTCTTCAGTGAGCACTGCCTGAGCCTAATCAGTGTTCTTCCTGCCATGTGTTGTTGGGGCCATCAGGGTTCCTTTCACGGGTTCTTAGTCTCATAATAAAAGATTTTAGAAATGGTCTTGGAAGGAAGCTTGAGGACAGTTTTATTAGAGTTTGAGAGAAAAGCAACAGGACAGGAAGCTGTGAATCTTGGCAGCTGTGTGGGGGAAGGAGGTGGTGAAGAGAAAGGGAGAAAGTCACTCCTTTTTGAGTTAGGGCCCGAGAAAACCAGCCTGTTCCACAGTGGAGGTCAGTAAACAGCTGCGTGGTAGAAGGGGAGAGCAAGGCTTCAGAGAAAGAACTAGAAAGCACAGAGCATCAGGGAAGGTATACATGTCCTTTTGAACCATATCTGGAAAGGCAAAAGCAAGCAAGCAAAGGATCTCAGGAAAGTGGGCAGGCTCAGTAGAGCTGCTTGATGGAGGCTCTGTAAGTAGCTGTGTCAAGGGAAGGACTTCTGGATAGTATATGTACATTATCTCATTAAGGGGATAATTATTCTCCCATCTTCTTAACATGTCTTCAGGTGAGTCAGCTTTCCTGAGCAGTAGTCTCCTGGCCTCTGATTGACAGACCCAGCTAGATGAACCCTTAAGGGAGGATACAATAGTACATAATGTTCTTTCTTTGGAGCAGATCAGAATGTCACATTTCCACTGGCCTCGATCTCATAGAGATCTGCCAGCCTCTGCCTCCCAAAGGCTGGGTTAAAGATGTGCACCACCACCACAGCTGGTGTAAGATGGCTTCCTCTTAATGGACCTAAACAAAGCCCTGGCATCTCTGCATCTTTTCATATGATGTTTCCCCTTTTAGAGTTACTAGGGAAACAGGAGATGGGGTCCAAACAGATAGTAAAGTGGTGGGGTCCATCCTCAATGGCCTCGGAGCCTGTTAATCCCTGTAACACACAGTGGCTTTTTAGAAACTCTACAATCTCTGGAGCTCCATAAACTATATGCAGAGCACACTATCAGGCACAATAGCAGACCGAGATGGCAGCCATGAGTGAGGAAGGATACTTTCCAGGCACTATTAAGTCATAAACCCATAAGCCTTTGCCCACTTTGAGTTGTATTGCCTGGCATGTGGGAAGTATAATCTATTAGGGGTTTTGTAGCTCCTGGGACACAAAGAGAATCAACTCCAGTTTCCTTAGCCTCATGGTAAGCCTCTTATCAGCAACACGACTCTCGCACCCCTTGGTGCTAATGTCGCGATCCAACCAGAATATGCACAGGAAGGAGGAGAGCAGCTGTCATTTGTTTATGAGCAATTCCACTCATGAAAATTTGCAAAGGAAAATGTCATTGTTGCTGCTGCTGCTTCTGCATCTACTGCTGTTGCCACACCTGATACACCCCTGCTTTATATTCTGCTCCTGGTCGAGCTCATCCCTCCCCTCCTCCTCTCCATTCCCCTTCTTTTCTTTCCTGTTCCTCCTGTTTGGGTGGTAGAATAAGAAATTTCCCATAGCATTCCCAGGTGTCGTAGTTTCCCTTAGTTCCTGTTATTTGAAAAATCAATTGATGGTCAAATATATTTATTGTTCTACACCATGTTAGGAAGATGAAAGCCGAGAGGAATTCAGTCAGTAAAAGTGCATAAACTGGAGCCACAGGAGTCATTGCTGCAATATTTGGGCACTTAAGTGTGACTGGTAACTGTTGTCAGTAGCATCACCAGAGTCGATGCCCAGCATTGAATAAGTGGAGCCATTGAGGCAGCAGAAGGTGGCATTTCTTTCCTTTTGCCATCTCCCCCATCCCCAGGGCTGTTTTCAGTCAGCCCCTTCAGGGCCCTTTGTTCACAGTAGTGCTGTCTGTGATCCTTGAGGGACTAGCTGTTGCACTTGGCTCAAGCCTTTCCCTTTCAGGGGAAGTCTCTCATCAGCGATGCAGGCTGCCAGCAGTCCATATGGACACCTTCCAGTGTCCAGTGGTTCACACTTGAATGTTTCAATAACTTCTTATCACTGAGTTTCTTTCTGTGCTCAAAATGTATTTGGTGTCCCAGATAAATATTTAGTTTTTAACTTATATTTTTGAGCTGATAACTGTGTCTCAACATGAGGACTAATAACTAACCTATCAAAGGATTTGTTAATTACATGAATAAGTCTGTCACCTTTGCTAGTGAAGGAAACACTGGTTTAAGAAAGAATGTGTTGGGGGAAAAGTATATATTTTCAGTATTTAAAATGTCTAAGATTCTTAAAATCACATACTGCATTTCATATTTTGTGGGTTACTGCCATTAAACACAGACCAGACGTTATCCAGGCAGATCATCTTCCAGGTCTGTCCTTGTAGAGGGCTCTGAGCATTCCTAGCTGAGACTCGGGTAAGACTGGGAGGAATAACATCTGAAGTCCATGCATTCATCTCTCTCCCCACGGGATGTTTTGTTTTATCATGTTGGAGACAAGACAAACCATAGAAAGCTTTTTTATTGTGTATTTAGACAGGCACTCAAGGTCATCCAAGCCAAATTTTATAATGCCTAGGAGCCAAACAACTTGTGTGTGCTGTGCCCTAATTAGAGGATCTGGGACAGGTCACTAACTGTGCCTTGGTTTTCTCACCTGTAAAGTAGGGATAAGGCCAGTCCTTGCTTCATAGGATTGTAAAGGTTCAGAGAATTACTATTTGTAAGGTGGCTATAAAGATACATAGGAAGGCATATATTCTTATTAACACTGGTTGCTAATATTATTAGTATTATTGGTATTAGTATTAGTATTTCCTCAGTGTGAGGGGTAGACTTATATTTTCTTTCCTGAAGATTTGGGCAGAAACTTAAGTAGCTTAGTGTAGATAAATGCTTGGAATAGAAACTTAAAAGTGACTGGATATTGAAATGTAGACTCTTGTAGTAATTTGCATGTAAGATGTAAGTAAGGATGTGAACCCTACCCCTTGACTATTGGAATGAAAATGTAAAGAAAACTTATAAAAACAGGAGCATAATATTTTTGTTGTTAAGTTGTAAAAGTTGGGACTACTGTAACAGAATGAAGAGCTCAATTTGAATTATATGCCCAGTTTGTAGTAGTTGGTATTGTTAACATACTTGCAAGAAATTATGTAGGTCATTGTTGGTCATGTGGGTGGGGAGCTACTTAGCAAGTCACAGCTGCTGATGAAATTTAATGTGTTATTAAATGTTTAAGATGAGGTTTTCAATTTGCTTAGTAATAGAAATAATTGCAGTTTTGCTTGCTTTATTTATTCCCACCTTCATACCGTGGAAGCTTCAGAACAGACCATTAACATTTCTTTCCTGTATTTTGAATTGAATGTTGTAGAAATCTGCTCTCAGGAGGAAGTGCGCAGTCTGCAAAATAGTGGTCCACACAGCCTGCATTGAGCAACTAGAAAAGGTAAGAGGGTGCCACCTGCTGCCCGGTGTCTTCATTACAAATATTTGCAAAGATTAGGTGTCTGCTTTAACTTTTTGCAAACAATGCCCTTTAAAAACTGCTACAGCTGTGAGTCAAAAATAACTACCAGATTAGTGATAAAAGAAAATGCGTAAGGGTCACTCAGTCAGTTCAGTGAAGTTTATTTGATATTTGCTTTGTTTACTTTTGGGAAGCCAGGTGTGCACTAATTCTTTCAGTATTATCTCTGGTCTCCCACAAGATGTTTCCTGTGAGGGAAAAAAAATTGCCACCAGCATTTTAACGTAGTTTTCATATATTTCTCTCTGTGAGTTCACGTCTTCCCCTGGTAGCTTCAAGGGAGACAACCAAACCGGCCGAAACCAGCTGAAAGCAGCTCGGTCGGTCTCTGCTTTGGGCCTCAGGGCAGTATTTTCGCTTGCACAGCATAAATGTGTGACTGAGCGGGAAGTGACATCCCAAGGGTGTCTTACCTCCAGAACTGACTTCTGAATAGTCTATTTATTTACCATCTGGGGCAAGGAAAATCCCCAGATTGCCTCCCTCTCTCATTCCTAAGTCGTACTGCATTTCCAGATGACAGTCTTTGTGCAGTGCCTGTATCCTGAGCTGCGATGTGTAAAGCCAGTGAAGTATTTTAGCCTCATGCAACATTTGCTTTGTTTCATCATTGTCGCCAACTGCTGTCGACTTATATTTTGTAATGACTACTAACATTTTGAATATATTATATTATTTCTCATCCTAAGTCTATTTCACTTCATCCAGCAGCAGAAAAAAAACAAAAAACAAAACAACAGAACAACCCAGAGCCTTCTCATTCAAAAGCAAGGCAGTTCAGAGCCCTTCTGTACAGAATACTTCTGAATGCGTTTGAATAGTCATCACAGCAGTTAGAATTTTTCAGGTTTATATTTACTGCTCTTTAAAATTTAACTCAAGTAGATGGTTTCAGCTGCTATGTGTTTTACCCTTGACTCTTACCTCAGTTTCTCAAATGTACAGCTTAAAAACATTTTTTTTCTTTAAAGATATGTTTCATCAATAAGAGTAAAGGGACACAGGCTGGAGATGTAAAATTCACGAGACATCACTGTAGATTAACGAGATATTTTCAAAAACACTAGGAGTCAACTAAACTAGAGTCCTTATTCTTTGGAGTTTTTGTTTTACAGTCTCAATATCTGTTACTATTTTTCAAGTAATTCAGCTCAACAGAATGCTTATCACTAATATAATATAGTTTTCTTTTCAAATGACAGATTAATTTCAGATGTAAGCCAACATTTCGAGAAGGAGGCTCAAGATCACCAAGAGAAGTGAGTCTTTGGGGTTGTTTAAGAAACTACCTTGGATTCTCAAGGGTTCAATGAAGTCCTAGACATTCACCCAGGTTTGACAAATAAGTTCTGTTTCCCTTCGTGAAACAGCAATTTCTGGTGAATACATCAATAAGTCCAATCAACAAAATCTCTAGGGCTCTTGATCACATACCCACTGCACTTGATTCTGCCAGTAGAAGATGTTGGGGAGTCCAAGTCTTACTGAATGACACAATGAAGCTAGGGTGGGAGTAGGTGGGGATAGGGAGGGGCAGAATGGAAAGGGGGAAGAAAACAACATCCTCCTGCTGTCTTTTGACCAATTTTAATTCCATAGTCTCTTCTTGAGTGGGTCTAAGCTATCTTGGGCGGGGGTGAGGTGTAGCATAGTTACTTATTATCAATGTCTAGGATGGAGTTGGACTCTGCTTTCAAAGCCAGCCTTCATGCTGTGTGACCCTGGGCCCTTCACCTAATCTCTTTCAACTGCAGTGTTTTCATCTGTGAAGTCAATAAATAAACCAATCATAAGAGAAAATTATGTTTGATGCTGAGAACATGACCTTAGAATCTGGTTGTGAAGATAGACAGGTGGCTGAGAAACTGGAATGGGGAGCAGTTCCTACCATAGTGGGGATGTGAGGGGAGGAGACAGCGTGTCCACAGGCTTGCTTTTCAGCCTTTTGTAGAGGAGACACAGCACAGAGTAGAGTAAAGTTGGAGAAAGTGAGAAGGATTTTTGTCCCTCCTGTATTATTCTAGACAGTCTAGCTCCAGCCCCCAAACTGTGCTCTCCAGTTTGCAAAACAAAAGCTTTCAAGTTGCAGAACCCATCCTCCTTAGAATGTGGTTTAGCATGCTCAGGTGCTGTCCGTTGTTTCCCAAGCACTGGCATCTGAAGAGAATGCCTGGGATATAAGAATTCTTGGTTAGTGTACTCCCTCCACTTCATTCATTTTCCCAGTGAGATGTGTTTCAGCTCCACTGAGAGATTTACCCCTGGGAAAATTTCCCAGCTAGTGTGCCCTGCAAATCAGCTCTGTGTAGTGATGAGGGAGAGGAAATGGATCACAGAAAGGGCTTCCTGGAAGAGATGGACACTGAGCAATTCCTTCAGACGATGTCTAGGGTAGGGGGTAAAGTGTGCAGCTACAAGGTGACAGCCTTCTAGACAGAAAGCACATCACCACCCAAGTACAGGTGAGAGATCTTACTGAGTAAGCCTTGTGACCTGGGAGGTAAATAAGAACTAGACCATGGCCATCCTTGGAAGCCTGCCTCGAAGCCATCAGGGAGCTGGGGGCAGGGCCGTATATTATTTTAACTAGAATATATTATAGTGACCCTGGTGTGGAGGGCACACTACTAGTTAAGGGCTGGTACTGTCAGGAGTATAGAAACAATGTGAGCAGTTCTGCCCATAGTCCCAGAAAAAAAAAAAAAAATTGTATCTGAGCTGTGAGAACATAGCATGGTGAGGTTACTTGAAAGGAAACAAATTGGCAAAGTTTAGTAATTGAATGAGTTTTTAGTTCTTACACTAAAGCAAGCTTCAACTGAGCAAAACAGATTAGATTTTGGAAAAGGATGATAGGCTAGAGTTGATTTGAGGAAGAGTTTGGGAGGTGATGAGTTTAGTTGTAGAACCATCAGGTGTTTAGATGTCTCTATTACCCCCAAGTGGACTTACCCAGGAGACATCCGTGTGGGTAACTGATTTTGTAAACTATAAGGAAGAATGGTCGAAATGTAAGATGTTTGTGAATGGTCATCATGTGGACATAGCAATTAATTCTGTGAGACTGGATGAATGTGTAGAACAAGAAGAGAAGTTCCTCGAGTACAGAAAAGTTGGCACATTCAAAAGAGAGTTCAGGAAGACATTGTAGAGGCCAAGATGAGGTGGTGTCTTTGTTTTAGAGGAATACAGAGAATTGAGGGAAAACAGAGCGAGTAGATTGGAGGTAGAGGTTGTGGGGAGAGGAAGAGTTCATCCTCCCATAGTAGTCTGCTCCTACTGATGTCCAATATGGCTGCAATGGCTGAGGGAAGTGTGAGGAAAATGGTTGTGTTGTGTCTTCAGCGGAGCACTGTGGCACTGGCTGAAGATCACTCAGCTGGATCTGATCACCAATAGCTCCGGTGAAGGAGATGTTTTCTTTAGGAGAAGAGAAAGGATAGTTTTGTGTTCTTAAGCTGGAAATACTGCAAGATATCCATGTCTGTCTTTGGTTTCTTATTATTCTCTCATTCTCTCTCTCTCTCTCTCTCTCTCTCTCTCTCTCTCTCTGTCTCATCTCTGAAATTGTGTGTAGAATGTTTCTAATGCAAGTCTTGAAAATATCTTCATTGGTTGTATTGTGTCCTTTCTCTGACCTTCCATGAAGTTTTCCTTGTCAAGACTTTCTCTCTCTCCCTTTCTGGCCTTTCAACCCCACATTCCCTGTCTAGCCTGTTTCCATCCGTGAAAAGCTGTAATAGTTTCCAACTAAAAAAGGAAAAAGGAAAACAAAAGCATTCCCTAGCCACCAGCTGTGTTTTAGCTGCTGGTCTGATTCTCAGTTATCTGTATGGCTCATTTTTTAATATATCATCTTAAAGTCACATTAACCTCTTCCAATCTGGTACCTCTTCAGTCCATTTACTGAAATTTTGTTTGTCAGTGTCGCCAATGATCTCCTTCATAGCAAATCCATTAGGCGTTTTTCTGCTCTTACTGAATCTCTCAAAAATACTGAAAACATTGATGTATCCCATTCTTCCCGCGCGTCCCCTCTCTTGACTGGCAGCATCGCTCTTTCCGCCCCTCACCATTTTCTTTTTCATTGCCCATCTCTTCCTGTTCTTTGAATGCTCCCTCCCCACAACCCCTGCATCTCCTCATAGCCCTTGGGCTTAGCCTTTGTCTGTGTTTTCTGGCCTCTGCCCGCTGCTGTTAGGAGAGCTGACAACTCCTGACTTTCCATTTCCAGCTTATGCTTCTTGGAATACCACTCGACGTATCTGTTTTAGTGTATCATATCATCTCTAACACACCAAGAACAGAATGATTTTCATCACCATAAAACTCCCCCCCACAAATTTGTTTTCACCTCATAAAATGAGCTGTTCATTTGCAAAAACTGGGGAGGGTCACATTGATTCTTGTGCTCTCCACCTTGAATTCATTTGCTGGTTCAATGAATTTTATTCGTAACTGCATTTCAAGTCCATCCATTTGCCATCAACGTGTCTGCTGCCGTTGTACTAAGGTATGGCTAAAGCAGTTTCCCCAAGATTTGCCAGTTTCTTCCTCCAACCTCATCATGATTTAAGGGAGTGATCTTTTTAAAATAAAAATCAGATCATGCCACTTTCCAATGGTTTTCATAGTACTTAGGGCACAAGGACCTTTGTAGTCTGGCCCTGCCTATGTCCCAGTCCCATCCAGCTCCTGAAAGGACTTTAAATATCCAAGGCATGTCACAAGTCACAAGGCACTCCCCACCTTTGAATATTTGCATATCTCATTGCTATATTGATGACCTCTTTGCATGACCAGCTGCTGCTTATGGTTTTCAGCTGAAATATCATCTCCTTAGGGATTTATTTAGCCACTCCTGGTTGCTATAACCAGATGCCCCAGGCTGGTTGGTTATCAACAAAGAAACTGTTTTTCACTGGTCTAGAGGCTGGGAATTACAAGATCAGTGTGCCAGTATGGCGTGGTTGGTGAGGGCTCTCTTGCATTTCATGGACTAATGCATTCATATATGGAGGAAAAATGGTAAGAGATTTCTTCTGGGTCCCCTTGATCAGACATTAATCTCTTTGGTAAGGGCTCCATTCTCCTGACCTAATTACCTCTTGAACGTCTCATCTCCTAAGGTCATCATTCTGTGGTTTAGAATTTCAACAGTTGAAAATCTAAACTCATCAGTAACTCATAAGTCCATTGCATAACTTTTCACTGAAGACCCCTATGAAGAGGGAGCTCATCCATTTTTGCTGCAACACCTTGTGATATCCATTCAGGTCATTTTGTTTGTCACGGTTATTTATGTATACTACTGTTGCCTTGTCTGACAGTGTTTATCTCCATTAGTGCAAACCATGGGGATTATTCAAGGACTTTGTCCCAAACTGATTGTGCCAGGACAGAGTATATGATCAATGAATATCTGCTGCCTGGGTGTATTTATAGGCAGGTCCATTTCTTCCAGAATGAATCAGAACTCTTGGTCTATGAGCACATTCTGAAGATGAACCTTGCAACTATGATTCACTTGAGTTTCTTAATTAAGGGATTCTAAGTAGGTACTCGATGTAAATGGAAGAATACTCCTGCTAGAATTAGTTTGACCTGGGTTCAAATTCCACCTGCACTTTTTTTTCTACTAGGTGGTCAGAGTCTAAAGAACTGGGAATGTTGATCACTGAGCCCTACCTTTGTATAGGGCCTGCCTGACGCATGGCCATTTCTTAGTGAGTATTTTTTGTTGTAGTCCTTCTAGGTTGCGTCTTTAGGAACTGTTTCCTTAGTCACAATCTGTATGGATTGACCTATGATTTCTAAGATCTTTTCACCATTTGATGAATATTTTGAATTGAATTGGCTGTTTGAAAATAACTGAACAATTATAGTTTATATTTCTGTTACCAATACAGAATATGTCTTGAAATAATGTGTCATTGATAGTTTTAATATTTTACTTATTGTTTTATGTGTATAAGTGTATTGCCTGCATGTATGTAAGTGTACCTACGTCATGCAATGCCCATGGAGTCAGAAGAAAGTATGGAATCCCCTGGAACTGGAGTTAGCTGCCATGTGGGTGCTGGGAATTGAACCAGGATCCTCTGCAAGAGCAGTTGGTGCTCTTAACCACTGAGCCATCTCTTCAGCCCAGTATCACTGATATTTTACTCATAAATAATAGCCTTTTCCTTGCCCAGCACTTGAAGTGGTATATGAATAATTCAGAAACTGTGATGGACAGTAAAAGGATGTTATTCTTTAGAAGCCTTGGTTGGCCATTTTAACAATAGCATATCAGCATTCACATTTGCAGTGTAAGGGTCTCAAATCTAACACCTGTTCAACAATTGGAGAGCTATGACTTATGGTCAAAAGAACACAGTGTGAAAAATCTAATTTCAGTCCAACAATTTAGGAGCTATCAATAATCATCTGAAGAAAAAAGTGTGAAGTATCTGATTAAAAGTCCAATCATTAGGAGACATGAACAAAAAATCAAAAGCAAATGGTGTGAAAATGAGTATGCTTAGGAAACAAGGGTTTGAAAACAACAGCAATTTGGGTTTTTTTTTTTCCCCCCTTATTGACGAATTCTCCCTCCCCAAATGGCAACCACAGGGTTTAATGGTCAAATAAATAAGGTTCAGATTTCAACTCGATTCAACAACTATTTATTGGATATTTATTTAGTTCAAACTATGTTTAAGCATGAGAAAAAATTTGCATTAGGCCCAAGAAGAACTCTGAATAGAAGGCTGCTTGATACCTTAAATCATACAGCTACAGAGTGGAGGAGGTTTCTTACTTTCTTCTATAATATTAATTTTGTATTTACTTTACCTGTGCCTTCATCCTCAATTTCCTGCTTATTTTTTTAGGAAGGATAATCTTTTATTTATTCATTTTTTATTTTCTGTGTTTGAGTTTGCCTATATGGATATGTGTACCATGTACATGCAATGCCTACTGAGCCCTGAAGAGAGTGCTGAATACCGAGGAATTGGAGTTTCAGACTGTTCTTAGCCACAGTGTAGGTGTTGGGAACTAAACCTGGGTCCTGTGCAAGAGCACCCAGTGCTTTTAACTGCTGAGCCATCTCTGCAGCTCTAAGAAAGATAATCTTAACTATGTCTAATGGTAGATAGTCACAATACTTTTTTAAAAGTTTAAAGTTTTATTTCATAAGTTAACTGAACTTTGTGATAGTATAAATCTGCTTGACAAATGCTAATATGTTGCAGTATAAATGATCAAGTCAGCCATCTAATTTCTAAATAATTGTTGATTTGAGAAAATTATTGCTTGAATCTTTTGAGTGGAGCTGTCACTAGCTAAATGATCCCATGAGTCAGCCATGATTTCTCATAGATAATTACATCCAATTCTCCTAACATTTCCCTTCTTAAATTGATAGTCACTGAGTGATTTATAATCTCAACAAGTACAGAATTTCTTTTAGCATCAATGATAGTGTTCATTCTCTTTATGTTTTTGCTAAACTCACAAAAATTATATTAAACTTTTCTGTGCTTTTTAATTATCATCTTGACATTTTAAATATATTCAATATTTGCACTTCTGTCATTGACAGTATTTGTTGGTGTGTCATGTGGAAGCAGTGAATCTAAACCTTCATCAGAAGAAGCAGACAGTCTGGTGCCAGTCAGTTAGAGCTGGAATCTTTGCTATCACTTGTACATTTGAAGTGACCTCTACACTTCATTTTCTTCATCTGCAAAAGGAAGATGACAGAGCTAACTAAACTCAGACCCTCTGAGGAGGTGCCCTACAGTCCTGTGATGTAGGCTCTACTACAGTTGATAGAGGCTCTAGTCCTTGACCTTTTTTTCATAAACTTAAATTATCTCTAGCAAAAGCTGAGGGCTCTGCAACAGCCTCACCTGCCAAGTGAGCAGGTGGATGGTCCAGGACATCCATCTCCGGTCAGGACAGGTTTTGCACTTAGCTGACGTGGTGACCACTGATAACTTGACATGTTCTTGCAGCTGCTGCCACTGTCTTGCAAGCCACAGCCAGCCATGGAACCCAGAATTGTCCATATGAATATTGACTTTCGTACAGACATCTCCCCTCAGCTGGGCCCAGCCTAGTCCTCTGAAGTTCTTGGGGGTAGACCCAGTGGTTTTTTCTTAGGCCACCTGATTTGCTTTCATAAGAGAGATTATTGAAAGAAGATTCCTGTGACTAGAGAAGTCATGCATTTGCAC
Source organism: Nannospalax galili (assembly GCF_000622305.1). Taxonomy (NCBI): domain Eukaryota; kingdom Metazoa; phylum Chordata; class Mammalia; order Rodentia; family Spalacidae; genus Nannospalax; species Nannospalax galili. Next base: position 3,102,516 of record NW_008359625.1, on the reverse strand, counting down.
TTTAATTGCTTAAAAATGAGAAAGTATGCCGGGCGTGGTGGTGCACGCCTTTAATCCCAGCACTCCAGGCAGAGGCAGGAGGATCTCTGTGAGTTCAAGGCCAGCCTGGTCTACATAGTGAGTTCCAGGACAGCTGGGGCTACAGGGAGACCCTGTCTCAAAAAGCCAAAAAAAAAAAAAAAAAAAAAAAAAAAAAAAAAAACAGAGAAAGTAAACATGGTTTCAGGGTTGAGGGTGTAACAGCAAGCGAGCAGGCAAGGGGATGGCAGGTGGCAGGGGCAAAACAGGTATTTCGGTATTTTAACCACTCCAGGCTCTTCCTTGGTACATGCCTACTGAGCAGCATCTCTGTTCACTAGTATTCTCACAAAGATTAAAGGAACTGCTCTGGAAAGATGGCTCAGCGGTTAAGAACACTGGTTGTTCTCGCAGAAGACCCAGGTTCGAATCCCAGCACCCACATGGCAGCTAACAACTGTCCATAACTCCAGTCCCAGGGGATCCGACAGCTTCTTCTGACGTCTGCAGGCATTGCACAACATGGGTGCACTTCCCTACATGTAGGCAATACATGCATACACATAAAATAAAAATAAATAAAAATTTTTAAAAAGTTTATAAGAACTGCTCCATGTAAAATATTATTAAAAGTGTTGTGTACTGAGTGAGGGCTAGCTATTCTTATTAGATTCTGAGAACAATATAAGGTTGTGTTTTTGTTTTATTAAATGGTGGCAGTGGGAAAAACAAGATGAAAATGACATGGATTCATGGAATCATTATGCTCCTTTGTATCTTACTGTCATCAAATGGCCGGTATCCCTCCCAGGATTTCACTTTGTTCTTCTTCAGGTTGATTTGACGTTATCAGGAGAAATAGAGGCTATATTTTGGTATTAAAATGCTAATGTTTGTTCAAGGTCTTCTTGTCACCCCAAATTTCATGCTTTCATATAACATTTCTTCTTTCAGCCACAGTGACCTGTTTTCTCCTATCCAGGTCCTAACCCTGTTTAGCTTCTGAGATCAGGCATGTTCAGGGTCCTATAGTCATAGACTGATCTGCTTTCAAAACCTGTCTCTGCTTAGAACTGTGCCATATATATGCCATATACATTTGAGTATGTGTGTGCATGTGTACGTGTGAGTAAAATTGTATGCAAATTTGTATTTATATATACATATACACACAAAAAATTGCCTATATATTGTACAAATTGCCTATGCATACATACAGGCAGTTTGTTGGTGACATATATTAAGGGTCTTGTTACAAGGAAAATAGAGATCATGTCTATATTCTAGAAGGAGGCATGCTAATATCAGGTAAATTGTATTTTCCCAGGAAAGGGTAAGAGTGACAGGGAAGGAAGCTCCATAGGTCTCTTGGTCTATGAGGGATGAGTTGAACTAGGGATTATCATCTTTAGTACTGAGAATAGCATTCTCTTGTAATGTTCTAAGAACTAGAGGATATGGAGGTTGCTAGACTCTACCCCAGGGATACCCCACATCCAGGGGTTGTTATCTGCTTGGGACACATGAAAGACTTTCTGTGTTTCCTATAGTTTAAGACAAGAATAGGCTTTGAAAGCTAGTCTAGTTCAAGGTGACCAACCATCATTGTGAAACCATCACCTGTCTGTCCACACCTTGTCTTTGATGTTTTTTTTCATTTTAGTGACAATTTCTCAAGTCACTGTCCCTTATCAGGAGATGTATTTGTTCCTGAGAAACTGATTTCTGTAAGTTCCTTGCAGCTAGGTTTACTAATATCTTGTGCCTACCATGTAAAGTATTGGACAAATCTATTCTATTGAATTGAATATTATTGTGCAAGTTTCTTTCCTTTACCCTTTCATCACTCTTTGGGTATTTCTTTTGTGAGTGTCACTTACCTCCCAGCTGAGGGTAGCCTGCTCACAAATCTGTATGGTTTTTACTACCAAGAAATGGAATGAGAGCAGGCCGCTGTGGCCTTTGCACTAGAGACAAGGACTGAAGGGATAATAAGTAGAACCCACAGCGTGGACTATCACTGGGGGTAGAGAATGAGCTTCATTTTATTTTCTGAGTATATGTTTATTGTCAAACAATTCATACCTATACATATTCGTTTTTTGTGATTTCATGGTCTTGGATTATGGTTTATGTAAATCTCCAGTCCAAACATCAACCAATGTTCACTGAGGATTGCAAAATAAAAACGTACTCATTTAACTTCGTTTTCCTACAGAACTTTGTGCGTCATCACTGGGTACACAGACGGCGGCAGGAGGGAAAATGTAAGCAGTGTGGTAAGGTAAGGACCAAGCCACCCATGGCCTCTGCAGCTGGCTCCTCAGGCCTTTGCAAGCACCCGAGGTAGACAAGTCCTGTCCCCAAACGTGATGTTCCATGCTTTTGTGTTCTTTTCTGAAAGGCTTTGTTTCTCCAGGTCCTCTTGTTGGAAGAGGTATTTCAGTTGTTCTAGAACTCACCACAAACAGAGATGCTCGCTAAGTAAGAAGAATCAACAGGTTTTTTTGTTTGTTTGTTTGTTTGTTTTTTTTTAAGAAAGATGGCTACATTGGTACAATGAATTGTTGACTTTTGAAAGCACTCATTTTCCTATTATATTAAAAGTTCCTCATGAAGATTACTGGCCCACCCTATGCATTTGATCAGTAATAGCAAAAAATAAAAATAAAATAAAAGAGGATGGTTGAGCACTAATATTTCCCTGGCACACAATTGTGAGTGTGTGTATCATGACACCTAATGCTATAGGGAACTGTTTGAACACCACCTGGTCATAAACTAGAAACACGTTGCTCTCTTAGGACACTGTACAGGTTTAAAAAAAGAAAAAAAAAAAAACACCTTTGTCAGTGGTGGTGATGTATGTCCCTCAGGTTACAGTGGCACTCGGAAAAGGGAGGCAAGGCAACAGTGGCAGTGTTGTGACTATAGACCATTAAATACCATATAGTCTACATTATATGCTTTTTTACAATGTATAAAGGTTGATTTTACAGATGCCATAATCTGTCAGGAAGATATAAGTGTAACACACTGCGAGGATGCTTTTGAATGCTGTCAGTAAGAAGCCAGTGGGTATCAGTAAAGGGGAGTTCTGATTTTGCAGAGAACAACATAATTTCAGAGAATATATTCTTCATCAATTCGTTGTTAATTTATTTACTTATCCACATAACTGTTTTGGGTCAAGCATCAGATTGAGTTGATCAGCATAGCATTTTTTACGCTAGCAGTGTAAAAGAAGCATTGGCCATCTGGGGCTGGGTTTGGAGGGTCGGGAACACATGGAAAAAGTTGCATTGATTTTGGCTGTTACTCCTCTGTCCGGGAAGACCATAGCAAGCTGTAGTCGTCGGTTACCAAGTTCTTTTCTGGATGATCTAGGGCACGTCCTTCCATTGTAACTAGTATTATCTTGTCTTGATCAATCATCTGGCTCTCAGTTGGTTTTCCTTTGGTCTGTGAAGAGGAGAGACTGTTGACTTAAGGCAGAAAGTGAGGTGAAAAGAACATGAGGAAGGAGGGTGTGGAAAGATTGAAATTGGAACCTTACGTGGGAGAAGGCGGCCAATCTTCTGGTCTCGTATGATTTCCCTACACTGGGTCTGTGTAGCTACCTCTTCCTTTGTAGCGTAACCTTAGGGCTTGTGGAGTTTCTTTTACTTTACATGGAGAGGGTAGAGCAACAGAGCAAGAGTGAGATCCAGAGTTAGAAAGAGAGAGAGGATGTATGAATATGAAAGAGAAGAGCGAAGAGACTGTCATGACAATCAGATGTAGCTAGTTTTGGAGTCAGGAATGTGACTGTAGGAAAAGCCCTTGATGAATAGGTATGTCTCTTTGGAAAAACATCATCCTGGAGAGCCCAGGGCCTGACACCACTTCAGAGATTCAAGTTATAGTGGAGTTGGAGGAATTTCATTAAATGAAAGTCCAAAAACACAATATCCTTTATGAGGAATATCCCCAGAATCACACTGCACTCCCTTTTGTGACCTCCTTTTATTGTGGCTTAGTCAACTAGCTTGGATGTTTTGAACTCCCTGTACCCAGTGATATCTGCCCTGGCTTCTTCCCTGGCCAATGCTCTTAGGCAGCATCCTCAAGTACTCTCAATTTGCAGAACACCATGGTTATCACTGGATATGTCCTGGCTAGTCACACAGTGTTCCCATAAAGCAGTATCGTTAAACGTTTATCTCTTGTGTTTATAGTCCCTTTGCCCATAAATCCTTAGACTCAAGCAGTTATGAGATGGATGGTTTTAGACATCTTTCTCCTTGCTGGATAATAAACAACCTTCCTCGGGATCTCGGCTTCTGCCCTGGACTGGAGGAAGGCTAATGGCTTTATTTCTGTTTACAGAACAAGGGACTGGACATCCACTTCAAGTTCTGGTGCTTTGTGTAGCTTCCATTAGTTGAACTGCCCGTTCTTATACTTCTAGTTCTACCCAGCCCCCCCCCACATTGTTCCATAATGTACTCATTGAGATAAGATAAAAAATAGCTACTTCACTTAGGAAATCCTCTGTGTGTGTGTGTGTGTGTGTGTGTGTGTGTGTGTGTGTCTGTGTGTGTGTGTGTCTGTGTGTGTGTGTGTCTGTGTGTGTGTGTGTCTGTGTGTGTGTGTGTCTGTGTGTGTGTGTGTCTGTGTGTGTGTGTGTCTGTGTGTGTGTGTGTCTGTGTGTGTGTGTGTCTGTGTGTGTGTGTGTCTGTGTGTGTGTGTGTCTGTGTGTGTGTGTGTCTGTGTGTGTGTGTGTCTGTGTGTGTGTGTGTCTGTGTGTGTGTGTGTCTGTGTGTGTGTGTGTCTGTGTGTGTGTGTGTCTGTGTGTGTGTGTGTCTGTGTGTGTGTGTGTCTGTGTGTGTGTGTGTCTGTGTGTGTGTGTGTCTGTGTGTGTGTGTGTCTGTGTGTGTGTGTGTCTGTGTGTGTGTGTGTCTGTGTGTGTGTGTGTCTGTGTGTGTGTGTGTCTGTGTGTGTGTGTGTCTGTGTGTGTGTGTGTCTGTGTGTGTGTGTGTCTGTGTGTGTGTGTGTCTGTGTGTGTGTGTGTCTGTGTGTGTGTGTGTCTGTGTGTGTGTGTGTCTGTGTGTGTGTGTGTCTGTGTGTGTGTGTGTCTGTGTGTGTGTGTGTGTGTGTGTGTGTGTGTGTGTGTGTTTGGTCATAGTTTGTAAACTCTGGGGATTTTAAAGGAATGTTAACAGAGTTTGATTTCAATTTCTACTTTTTAAATTCTACAATACAGTAAGCATTTGGAGTGGTTTTCTCTTGAGCCTTTAATGTATATTTGGCTGCATATGTGTGGTTGTTAGTGGCTCTCCCGGGAGAGAGCTCCTGATGCAATCGCATAGTTCCTTTATCATGAGCTGAACCCCAGCCTGCCAAGTTTATAACCATTATGTACTTTTACATGTTGTCATTCATAGTTCTGTATTATGAAAGAGCCCGTTGATTAGGAAAGAGATGAAGCATCCACACTCAAGTCATGCAATTTGCTGAGAATTTAGTCAATAGGGTATCTAAAATGTGTGAGTGGGGTGGGGCAGGGGGACCACAAGACAGACTGAAAACTCAGGGATTACTACTGGCGAGAGCACTGGAAAAGTTAGTCCTGAGGAGTCAGGAGGCTGTGAGGGCACAAGGTCCACCAGCCTGAGATGCCTTCTCAGCTGGGTGCATAAATATCCCGATTTACCTTCAATCTCGAATGCCTAAATCCAGTGCAAAACAGATCTCAAGGGATTCGACTGAAGCCAATCAGTAAAAGTCAACTTTTTAGAATGGGATATAGGGCAGGAAAGGGTGGATTGCTGGGTGGAGAGAAAGATGGGCTCTCTCTAGCAAACAGTATTCAATATAAATCTGTATTCAATCAATGGTTTAAACAGAATATGTGGTAAGTCTACCAACGAGCTAGTAACTGACTATCTTCACCCAGTCTACTCCTGTTCATTCAGGAAATCCATGCAACAATGAGCGGTTTGCGCTTCTTTAAAATATCAAAATGCAGAGGAAAATCACAGTAGTGATTACAGCTGATTTGACTCTTCGCTCCTTCAGAGGACCAGGCATCTAAACCCAGCGGTGGTGTATTTGTGGAAATATGTTTGTCAATCACAGCTGGGAAGCTGACCATTTATTTCTTCATATAGAAACATAAACATTACAAAACAAAACAGCTATTTTTTTTTTGAAACTCACTGCTCAAAAATTTCAGTCCCCAAATCTTAAAAGCAGTTTTTCATACATTGACACTTAGTGAAGAAACTCAGATCTACATTTTTGGTACTTTTCAGTTCCCTAACTGAACACTACACTTCACTATGAACTATTTGTTCTTGAAGCGTATATAATGGGAAAATGGGAAAGCTACTCTTTGATTACAATTAATATCATTAAAAAAGAAGTGTAAGGAACAGTATGTAAAATACACTTAAAGTAATGCACACACTAATAGCTTTTTTGTAATTCATAAATGAAAAAGTAATTAAAAACATTCCATGGTGTTCAGTTGAGATATTCACAGTTAAAGGGATTATAAGCCCCCCCCCCCCGCCAAAAAAAAAGAAGTGGCAAATACTGACCTGGAGCTTGGTGGAATATTCCACTAAAGAAACTAAGAACTCATTGTGAAACAATCTGAACATGAGTATGCATTGGGAATCAGCTGTACAGATATTCTGCTAGGGTAGGGACAAGGAATGGAAGTTCAAGGGTGAAGATGTGTGTACCGGTTGGGCAGGTTTGATTGTTTGCCTGCCTGTGAGCTTATCCAGCTGTTCTGGAAGCATCCTTCACCACTGGCCTCAGGAGGATCATGGAGGAGGTGTAGAGTGGGTAATAGAAAGGGCAGGATTTCAGTTCTCCATGTGGCCCCCGGACAACTGCTGGAAGTCTGGCTTCTCTCCTGTCAGTGGCTGAGTAGGAGGAGGTGCAAAGTCATCCTCCTCTTTGACGCCATTAGGTGCCTCTTAGAAATGGCATCATGGCATCTTTCTCTTTTGGTGTCCGACTTATTTTGCTCTGGTAATGTCATTTGGAGTCATGTCAGGGGGGCATTAGGGAGGTAGTAGTCAGAGGGTACACAGTTTTGGTAACATAAAATGAGTAAGCCCTAGAGATCTATTGTGCAGCATGGCCTCTGCAGTTGGCAGTGCTGTGCTACATATATAAAATTTTACTGACAGGGTAGTTTTCGTGGCAGCTTTTCTTTTTCTCTCCTTCTCCCTCCCTCTCGCTCTCCCTTCCTTTCTTTCCTTCATTCTTTCCCATTTTGTGGTGCTGGGAATTGAATGTAGGACCTCATGAATGCTAGGTAACCACTGTACCACTAAGCTACTTCTCCAGCCTTTATGTAAGTTTTCTTATCTCTGAAAATAAATCAGGTGGGAGGGAGCTCTGGTGGGGAGGAGTGACTTATTGGCACAATTTGTGGCGCTGGTTTCACAGGTGTATGCTTAACTCATCAAGCTGTATATTACTCTACAGGTTTTTGCATTTTATTTATAACTTTAACACTTTTTTTTTTTTTAAGGAGACAAGATACTTAGGGCTTCTTGCTGCAGTCTTCAGGTGGTGATATCCTCTGGTTTTGCCCTGCAGAGTCACTCTGCAATTGTCACTGCCCCCTGGTCTCTGGAATGTCAGTGTCTATGTCGTTACAGCCCATGAAGTGCCTTGGTTACCCTGGAAGCCTTTGCTCTTTATTCAGTCGTGACCGACTTTCACATCCCTTTCTGGCTGCTGATACTGGAGCTGTTGCTGCAGAGTCCAAAATTGCAGGTCATAGCCAGAATGGGGACACTCCCTGATGTCCCAACCAATGCTCACGCCCATCCTGCTTGTGGTTTTTCTGATCCCAAGAGGCAGATGGTCCCAAGATACTTGTTGTCTCTTGTCCTCTCTTTCTTAGTGGAAGAAATTTGGCCTGTACATATGTACCTTATTTTTCTGCAGAATCTGACTCTAGACATGAGCCTCCAAAAAATCTGTGATTTTGATTTCTAACTTTCCACACGTAGTCTGTATGTGGTCTATTCTCTTTGAGTTTTATCAAGTGTAATATAGATATAGTAGCATGTCAAATATTTTTGTAAATTGACCACTTCAAATATAGTTATTTAGAAATAAACAATATAATCAAAATGTTGTTTTGAATGATTTGCATATCCCCATCCTTCAAAGTCACTACCACATGTGCATAAATCAGCGTTAGTATACAGCATATGATAACTGTAAGGCATATTTAGATGTCTGTCAACAATAGCAACTTCCTTTTTGAACATGAAAAATCACTTACAATCTATATCCCAATAACAATAAAAACAATTTAGTATTTATCAAAAGGGAAAGAAGAAAATATATGACTTCTTTTCTCTTTTAGCTGACAAAGCATAGAAATCTTGAGAAGCTTAAAAATCCATAGATATAAAAACATGTTTCTGTCTATAAAACATGTAACATATTGACATTGCATATAATGCTATTCTTACCAGATAATAGATTACTGGGGTGGTTAATTGTGACTGTGAACTTGTCAGGATTTAGAATCACCAGGGAATCATAACTCTGGGTGTGTTTGAGGGTGTTTCTGCAAAGGTTTAATTTAGAAAGTAAGACCCACCATGAGTGTGTACAGCACTTCCGTAGACTGGGGTCCCGGACTGAATAAAAAGGGAGTGAGCCGAGCATGCGCATTCAGAATTCTCTCTCTGTTTCCTGACGGAGGATGAAATGTGACCAGCTGCCTCCTGCTCCTGCAGCCACGCCTCCTCTGCCATGATGGACTGCTCCTCCAGCTCTGAACCCAAATCTTTTTCATTCCTTAAGTTGCTTTTGTCAGGTAGTTTGTCACAGCAGGGAAGAAAGTAATCAGTATACCAAGAAATCCTCAGAAAGGCTGAAATGGAATACTCTCTGGAGAGATGAAGAAAAGAAGATATTCAGGAGAATTAGAGGAAAGGGGAGTGGGAACCCTTTTAAAAACATGGAGAAACAGGGAGAGGAAAGCAGAGAGGCATGCTGGGTGAGAGGAGAAAGGACTGGGGGGTTGGAGGAGAGTTCAGTGAATGAAAAGGGGATGGAAGGAAGTTCTGATGTCATCAAGCTGACCTTTACCCATGGGCCTGCGAACATTCCCAGGCCATGGTGATTGGTCTCTGACTCACCAAGCTTGGGGAGTGTAAGCGAAGTAGATTCCAACTGCCACTCCTCATTTCCCTGTTTCTTTATATCCACAGTGCATCTGTGCTAGACCAGACTCTGGTCCTCTGTGCTCACCACCTTTTCAAGTCGCTTTCTTTGAACCACTTTATGAGGAAAAGCACACTTCTCAGTCTGCCCCGGTGTAGAGCCTAGGAGTGACAAACACTTCAGATATTGATGTCAGAAAACGCTTCATGCAGCTAAAAAATAAAGCAGTGGGGGAGGTATGGCTCAATGGCAGAGGATGGTTAGCATACCCGAAAACCTGGCTTCCTTCCCCATACTGAAAAAGGAAAAAAGCGCAATGAAATATGGTAAGAAATTATATAAAAGATGAAATCTATCTTGTTAAGAAAAGCCTTCCTCATTTGTTTTAAAAGTCAGTTACCGCAGTGTTAAAGTGCTTAATTTTTCTATATAAATAGAGAACTGCACACTGAGTAATTAGTTGAGAAGCAGAAATCAAGGTTTTTCTTATAAGTGGGGCTTTTACTTTCTGTCAGGAAGAACTACTTTAAAAATACACTCACACTTGATGAAACAAGTCAGGTAAGTCTAAATGTATGTCCAAGTTGTTTCTCATCATTGTCAGGAAAGGCTCTTCAATTATTCTGGTGAAAGTCTAGGACACAGGTCTAATAACTCCTAATTATGTGTGAGTTTCTGCTGCTAGAGACAACTGTGGGAAATGAGCTTCACTTTGCTATCTACTGGTCCGGTTTTGCTGATGAAGAAGTTATTGTGGATTTGCCTCACTCTTCACTAGCACTTGTGTCTAGGTGGCCTGACTAGGTGCATATGGGGCACAAGGAGCCCTTCCCTTGGGTAGTCTGATCCCCCCATCTTCTGTACTCTTCTGTTTATTATGAAAAGTGTTCAGAAAGTTACAAAGGCCCGATCAGTGAATCACCCGGGTACCAGATGTATTCAAGTCTCTGTTGTCAAATAACAGCTCTGTATCCCCCTAATAATCAGATTCAATTACTCCCAACAGTATGATGATTCCTTTCTGTGCCTGCTGGTCTCTTGACACAAAAGTAATTAGAGACAGTGATAGTTTCAACTTTGGGAGCATCTAGTTATCTCTCATGGTGGAGATGTTTGCCATATGACTTCTGATTCTTAGAGCTTAGAGTTGTGAATTTGAGTATCAATTCCCCCAGTGGGATAGTGGAGATGAGTGTAGGCAGGGCCACTCTACTAACTCTTCTTGGTGTCTGAAACCATGTGTGTTGCCATAGGGACACAGCACCATGGAATGATCATAGATTTCTCAAGTGTACTGAATCTAGAGCATGGTGGTCATACGCTATCCTTTCAAAGCTCAAGCCCATGTTATATGTAGCCTTCAAAGACCGTTGTATCTCTATCAGTTCAGCAGATTCTGGGTGGGCATGTCACCCAGATTGACTTTTAAAACAAATGAGGAAGGCTTTTCTTATCTCATGGTCACATGTCCACTCCTGTACCTCCCTTGCCATGAAACGTTTTCTCTGGACTGACAGTGTTGTAGAAGATCTTGCATAGGCATGTCAGACACAGGTGTGCTGATTCCAGTCAAGGTTAAGTTGCTGCCCCTTCTAAGAAAGGGTTCAGTGTCATCAGTTTTCCTCTCAATAGCTAGTTGTTCTGTTTGAGAGATGGTGCCATATTAGGCGCTCAGCTTTGCTGTCTTGCTGGCAGGTGAGATGTTCGACAGTGACCGGAACTAAGTCATTTTTGAATGACTTAGTCATCCCATACTATTGGACCTAAACATAGCATCTCCCACTGCTTCTGTGGGTGATCTACTTGGTGCCAAGTATGACGCTAGGGTTATACCAACACTTAGTTCTTACAAGGTGAGTTTTCTCTGGTGGGCATTAACATATGAGACAATGATCTTCATGGTTTTTACTCTTACATGTTTACCTACATATCACTTCTTCATTCTTTCTCTTTCTAGGTCCCTGACCAACTAGCCCAGCCATTCACTATGGCTGTCTAGTTCATATATTTTAATATCAGGCCATTATCATTTTTATAATGTGCATGAACATGCTCCACCTGAACTTATGCTCCTGGTGAAGATTTCTTCTCACCTTTGTGAGAAACAAATGACCCCCATGTTATAATAAAAGTACCAGAGACTCAGAGTAGCAAATGAAGCCCTTTACTTTTGCACCTTTGCAAAGTCTAGTGTCAGCTTAGAGAAGTGTCAAAAATGGCTGGCACACCAATTGGCACACAGTAGTGGTTTTATAGCCCCTGGTGCATTGCCATGCTCCTTGAATTTCTCATTGACTGAGTTCTTCTAGGAGATACAGTCTTCAAGGGGTCTAGCACTGTCCCCTCCCTCCCTAAATTTCCCATCCTATGGATTCAGGATGAAAAACCTTATCTAATACATATCCTGAATTCAATATTCCTTCCTCTTCTGCTATGTAGGCTCAGGACATAGCCATCTGCTTATAACTTTTTAACCCTACGATGGACCGAGAGCATATAGATAAGCAGGTTCCTGCTGCCATCTAGGGGACAGGGCCTACTGCCTTCTGCCCATCTGTGATTCTTGGATAAGCTCTAAACACACTTCATACTGAAAATGGACCATAAGGATTTATTTCTTATATCCATGTCTCTAGAGGACTCCTGAGTAGCCTTGGTACAGCAAGAGTCCACTTTGGGTCTGAACTTACACACCAAGTTGACCCATCCACACCCCAACCCCAGCTGTTTCCTCCTCTTCAGATGGACATCACTATCTCCCCTGTTTCCAAATATATGAGTTTAGTGAAAGACCTGGTACTGTAATAGGAGATGACATGGGGGTTTTGAGCTACCCACTTGCACAGCCCTGGTCGTGCTCATGGCCAATCCCAGATGGCTCCTTTTAATGCAGGTTTATGACTTAGAGATCTGTTAGAACGCAGCCCACGATATCTAGTGATTCATTGGCAGATACTTCTTCACCAGAGTATAGTAACATAACACAAGATGCTTTTGAAAGATATAAAATACTCTCCTAGGATTCGTGCTGTAATTCATCTATTGATGCTTTTACCACAGGGATCATTTCTCCTCTCCTGTCTCTTCAGGAGCCTGGAGTGACAGGGCTACTGTCATCTCAGGCCTGCCACAGAGCCCTTAACTGCTTTGGTTGCCACTGTAAGCTGGCAGAATTTAATGCTCTCTACTAAATGGATCATGACAGTATTCCTACATGTGGAATGTGCTGTCTCTAGGAACCAAAGAGGCTGACAAAAATTAGGAAATGCAATGATTTGCTCTTTGTATTGGAGGAAATTTTCTAACATGCTTTGGACCACTGAACCCCAGAAGCTTCACAAACATGAGGACCTATGATTGTTCGTAGGTCTTATCTGCCTCTCTCTCTCTCTCTCTCTCTCTCTCTCTCTCTCTCTCTCTCTCTCTCTCACCTTCAGTGTACCTGCTATTTTCTGTTCATTCACTTTAACATGATGTCACTGATATCATGGACCGAGTGATGTGCAGTTTTCCTTGTTTCATGTGACTTTGCACTGTACTTGGATAATATCCAAAGGAGTTAAAAGCCCAGAACAAACCCATGAAAATATATTGCTAACACTGAAAATTAATAGAAAAATTTAAAAATTTCTTTCAGAGAGACATGGGAAAGAATTTACCTGACATATCAAATGCTAAGTGCTAAAAGATTCCCAAACGTGGTAAATGTAATCAGAGCACACTGGTTCAGTTCACACATTCCAGCATTTTCCCCTGGTTTCATCTGGCTTTGTAGCATCTGAACTGATAAATTAAATGGAATGTGTTGGGGTGCACACATCTGCCTCTGCTCCTTCAGTCTTTAAGGTAGATAATAACTTTAAAAAACACAAGAGCCCGACAAGAGTGTTCAGTGGGTAAGGGTGCTTGAGGCCAAGCCCGATGATGACCCGAGTTCAATTCCTGGAACCCACACAGTGGAAGGAGAGAACCGACTCCTGAAAATTGTCTTCTGACTTCCACAGTCAAGCTGTGGGATATGTCTGCCCCCCCTCACTTGCACACGCACACACAGAATAAAATAAATGTGAAAACCAATACTGCTAACATGTTTTTCAAAGTTTAATCATTTGAAATCATCTCATACCAGTTTTTTTTGAGAATACATTAGTTTTTATTCTATTTGGCTGGAAGGGTTGTATGATGGTCACTTAGGCTCGTTGCTATAATGGTTCTTACATAAGACTCCAGAAACCAATGTTGAGATCTGCCAGTTCCCTCTTTTGACGTTTTTTATTGTCTAATTGGTGACCAGGTTTGGACTCCATAAATCAGCTTCAGTCCCGGATTGACTGACTTTCTTCCTCCCATCACTGACCCTTCCTTTCGTCCCTCCCCATTCCTCCTTTTCTTTCTACCTCCAGCCCTTCCTTCATCCCTCTTTTCCTCCTTTCCCTCCCTCCCCTCCTCCTACCCTTTCTCTGCTGGAGATTGAATCCAGGGCCTGGTATCTGCTGAGCAAGTCCCATGCCATCAAGGTAGATTACTAGCCCTCTTTCTCTTTAAAAAAAACTGGACTGCACTAGAGAGTAATGATGTTGCCTCATTACCAGGGTAGACATGTTAACCTGAGCTCTTATGCAATTTTCTTTAACTTATGTCAAGACTTCTTTCTCCTCGGTGTTCAAATACATGTGGTCCTCTTAGAGACCAGAGAAATGTCACCATAGACCCATGCAGGGTTCTGCCCCTGGGGCTCCTACCCTCTCCTTCAATCCATGGATTCTATCTTTGAAAATTGGCAAGGAACAGAGCAGAAGATTGACTATTGGAGCATCTGCCATAGTTTCTCAGGATCCTTCATTCTTGCTTTCTTTTGATTGTGTTGATTAAACAATGTCCCTTTTCATCAGAAGTCCTTGTAGCTTCTATGGATGTTAGACATATTAATCAGTTACAGAGTCTCTCAGGCCACACTCTTCTGCAGCATGAGTCCACGGCAAATGTATCAGCCTTGCTTTAGTGGTTGAGTGCTCTCATATCGTCCCTATAGTTTCACAGTTCTGTAATTCTAATTCTGAACAGATAGCTCACTCTGTAAGACTTTTCCTTCTGTGAGGGCTGAGCTACAAAAGAGTGCTGCTTCCGAGTCTCTCAGCACATGTCTTTCAGGTTTGGTCAATGGAAGGCCTCTTACTGACTACCGTCAACTAGTGGAACTTCTTTCTATACTTGACATAACCTCCCAACATGCATGTTTCTGAAGATTACAATCACATCTGCCTCTGTCACCACGATTCATGCATCTCTATATCGTGAAGCACAGATCACTTCTTTGTTTTGAAATTTCCAAAAGCCATTTTAGTGTTAGTGCTAAAATTATCTTGTGATTCCCGATAATCTATTTATTTATAAATTATATCTAATATGTATAGTGTAACTCATATTATAAATTATATTGTTTGTTTTTAATATATATGTTATACACGAGTGTTCTCACATTGAGAAACGTTCTTAATCTACCTATCCTGTACTCTCTGGACTCAGGTCCCCTCCTTCGTCCACTTCTACACATTGCTGAGATCTCTGCCAGGCCTTTTGAGGTGCAGCCTCTAAGATACCTTGAGATATCCTCAAGAGGAGTCACAAAGCTTGAAGGAACACAGGCTGAGTAATTAAGGAGAACTTGGAATGTCTTCGGTTGTCTGGGAGCTGTATAGCAAAACACTCAAGTTTTATACAAAAAATTGCAATGACTTCTGCTATCAGAAAAATATTTTCCTCAATTAGTAGTTAAAAGTAGAATATAACCAGTTATTCCTTGTAATGTCATACAGTTATAAATTGTATGGCTTCACCATAAGCAGTCATGATCTAGAGTTGATACTGTGGTAACATTAATTCTATTCTATACATTAATATTTAAACTATCATAACTAATAGTTTTTCAAAATCCAACCTGTTTTGTGAATATTATATAGATAAGATTATATTTTTATTGGTAAAGGTATTAATTATGATTAAATCAGAGGTAGGAATTGCTATTCATGGAGGAGCATTATCATAATTGCTACTAGTTTATTGATAGGAAAATATTTTTATGTAAGAAAACTCCCAGGAATTCCAGGTAAGAATAAACCCCAGCATTTAAAACTTCATATACAACGTGGTCCTTGTTGAGCATGTACTTACTATCTGTAGAAAACCTTTTTTGTCATGGGCTGGGGACATGTCTTAGTGGGCAAGAGAGCTTGATGTACAAGCATGAGGACCCATGATCAGATCCCCAGCATCCATGCAGAAAACTGGGTGTGTCTGCATGTGCCGGTAAGCCCAGCACTGGGGTTACAGGAGGATTGATTGCTAGGGCTTGCTGGTAAGGCAGTGTTGCTGAAAAATGGTAAGAGACCCTGGCTGTCTCAAGAGTGTAAAGCAGAGAGAGAGAGAGAGAGGAGGACGGATGCCTGACGTTCTCCTCCAGCCTTCCCGTATTCACACACAGGTTAGTGCACCTACACAAATGTAAGCACACATGTACCACACACAGACACATGTATTACACACACACACATCACATACATAACACCATACACATACCACACGCACAGACACAGACACTCATAGGTACCACACACAGACACTCATAGGTACCACACACAGACACACTCATGTACCTCACACATACCACACACATACACATGTATTACACACACATGCACCATATACATATACCACACATATGCCACATGTATTACACACATATACTGAAAACATACACCACATGCATACCACACACACAGGTGCAGACACTTACATGTACCACATACAGACACCGACACACACACATGCACCCCCCACAGACACACATACACTACACAGACACACAGACATACTACACAGACACTACACACATATATACCACTCATATACACAGACATACAGAAGCATGTACCATACAGACAGACACATGCACACATACACACATGTACCACCCCTCACCCCCCACATTTTTTAGTTCATAAACCAGGATGGGTATAAAATAGGAAATACAAATAGTTCATAAACCAGGATGGGTATAAAATAGGAAATACAAATATCACAGCTAGATATTGTACATATGTGAATTGAAGTGTCAAGTCAGTGCCATTATTACAGGTTCCTACCAGAGCCTCAAAGTCCTGGGTTAAACTGTGCAGTGTCATGATGTCAAGTTCTAAAATGAAGTCCTAGAAATCATATCTTACTTGCTTCATGTTAGACTGATGTACCTGTGGGCATGGCATTAACTTGTGCTAAGAACTCTGAACCCAGCACCTTAAGTTTTCACTTCTCCCTCCTCCAGGAGACTCAGCTTATGATCTTTAGCCTGTAGTAGGGGTCCTCAGATGAAGGAAAGAAAAGCAAAGCAGAGACAGTCAGAAGGTAATACAACTAGCTGCCTCTGATTTGTATGTGCCAATTACCAGTTCTATTAGAGTGGAGCGACTCATGATGCCACTGAGTAAGGGTAAAACGTCAAGCTACAGGTTTGACTCAGTGAAGCCCTCGAGTGGGAACATGTTATGGACAATGAGAAATACTCAGAGCCTTTAACTAATGTTGCAGTTTAACCAAATAGGCAAGAATCTGGATTTTTCAGAAACGATTCTAATGAAGTGACGATAAACTAATCGGAAGTGATTCCAGACACTATGATTCAATTTTTAAGGACATTGTTTATTACAGTCCAGTTTAGGTGAAATAATACTTCTCTTTTTAAAATCTTAAATATTTATGGCAGTTGTAGTTTAAAACAAAGTCAGCATAAGAAATTGAGAAAGTTCAGATAAATTAGATTTTCTGTAAATAAATAAGATAAATAAATAAATAAATAAAATTATTCCCCAAAGCAGTAGATGGTAGGTTAATATAAACACCACGTTTCAGTGGTCAGAAAATGGCTTTCAGCTAGGTTTTGTTGAGTCTGTTCCTAGGTGATGTGAAGGTTTAGGTTACTGATCAGCTTTAGCTGGTCAGAAATGGTTGTGTTGGAAGAACTGTTTGTGATGATCTAACTAGAATCCTGCTCAAAGTAGAACATTCCTATCACTGAGTAGCACATTATTGAGTATGCCAGTGAGATTGAGTTAAGAGAGTGATATGACAGCTGTGTTTTAAATTTTCAGTCTTTGCTGGATACTGTGGTTTTTACATCACAGGAAAATTATTTCAGGGATATAAGTATAAAATATATGATTATATATTGTATATCAAGAATAGGAGATGTTTATATAAATGTACTTGAAGTTTTCTTTTAAAGATAAATATTAATAAAGGTAAGTTGGTTGAGTCATGGTTTATAATTTTCTTAGGCTTGGATTTTGTATCACAATATGAGCTTTGGGCATGTTGGTAGATATTGGAGAGACTTACTTTGTTGTTATTTAATAGGCATGTAGAAGATCTACTCTTGTCAAAGAAAACAAGTAATCCATTTCTAGTCAAGAGATTCTCCCACCTCAAATCTCAGTTAGACCCAGAAACAAGAAAATGCTTTCAGCCCATTTCATGTAAAGCCCTTTTTCCTGGTTTCAGCCAAGGTTGTAAAGCCGAGTGCCATTTGGCACATGCCCTAGATTGGAGGAGAGAGAGGCAACAGAGTTTTAGACCACTCAGAATAAATCTTGCTAAAACTTTATCCCAAAGGCTCAATGTGATTGAAATTAAAATCTCTGAAGAACCAATAGAGTGACTTTATGGATATTTTGAAGTCTGAAGTCAGTTGGATCTAAAGCATCTGACCTCAAGTCCTCGTTCTCCTCTTTGATAGTACTAAGCAAAATAGCCCTTAAAAACCATCTGAGATTCAGCCAGGGCATCTGCCAGCACCATAATAGCAGATTTGGAACAGCACTGAAGCCTGGGTGGTCAGGACCTGATTTTCTTTTATACTTAAAAGCCTAGCCAAAATCTCCCCATCGCAAGGTCTGTGGGGGAACTTGGTCCATGAGGCTTTGAACTGGTTCTGTTCATGTCTGTATGTTAGATAATGGTTCTGAAGCCATGGTCTCTGTGACCATTATAGACTAGAACCCAAAACAAAGCACTAAGCTTATTGCCAAGAGGCTCATTTCCAAGGGACCCACTGTAATTCTACATAACCATTATGCCCAGTGCGCCAGTTGTGAATGGCCTTGTTTATTTTTGGCATCCACCTGCCTGTCAGAACCACAGTAGATTGCTTTCTCCTTGAAGACAGAAGGCCCACCTGCAACGCAGTGGAGGTAGAGCTGATTAGTGTCAAGTTGTATCACTGAATGGTGTTGTACCAAGTCTCATATGAAATAGAGGAAGGCTTTCTTGGCAAGGAGGAAGGCAGGCTCCATGCTGATAGATCTTGGCAATAAAAATACTCTTTCATACATATATACCTTCCACATAGGTATGTATGTGCTGTTATAACAACCCTCCCAAATCATGGCCTCAGTCGATGCTTATAACCATCCAGAAGTGTAGGAGAGTTTGTTGTGGTTCCCATTTTCAAGTTCAGAGAGAAGTTAGAAGAATTAGGTGATTTGCCTAAGATCACTTAGACAATAAGAAGATCTAAGAACTATTCTCAGCTTTTACATTCTTCTGCTTCTGTTTGGTATAAAACCATCTGATATATGAAAATTGAGTGACTAGTGCCTTGGCTGTAGCACTTAAAACTTTTAATATGTTTTGACTTTATTTATTTTTTAAATTTTATTTATTATTTTTATGTGTATGCGTGTATCGCCTGCATGTAAGTGAGTGCACCTGTGTTGTGCAATGCCTGTGCAGGTCAGAAGAGGCTGTTGGATCCCCTGGGACTGGAGTTACAGTTTGTAAGCTGCCATGTGGGTGCTGGGATTTGAACCCAGGTCTTCTGCAAGAACAACCAGTGTTCTTAACTGCTGAGCCATTTCTCCAGCCTTATTTATTTATTTTTATTTTATGTGTATAAGTGTTATGCCTGCATGTGTTGTGCAGTGCCTATGGAGGACAGAAAAGTGTGTCGGGTCCCCTGGAACTGGAGTTATGAACGGTCGTTAGCTGCCATGTGGGTGCTGGGATTTCAACCCAGGTCTTCTGCAAGAAAAATCAGTGATCTTAACTGCTGAACTCTCTCTCCAGCTTCCGGCTTTTAATATATTTTGAACCACAATATTTGTCAGCCTCTTACTGAGCCTGCTGTTCCTACCATGCCACACATTTCACCTTATTGATGTTTTCCAGACAGCATTTCAATACAGCACACTTACAAATGAACTATAGAAACCTTGTGTGGTTTCAGTGTCTGTAGAGGTTGGTTTTCTTCCTGAAGGAGGGTACCGTGAGGAGGCATAGTTGCAGACAGCTTGGGGTAAGACCTTTAAAGCTTGGATAGCATGGTGTTTATAGCTGAACAGTGATGTGGTAGCAGCAACTTTCTTATTCAATTAATAAGAAAATATGTGCACTGTGTTCATGATGCTTAAAGAGCTGTGCTATGTTTCCAAGAACTATACAGTGCCTGCCTTCAGTAACCATACATTTCAACTGCAGAGACAATACATGTGCACATCAAAGTACCAGCAGCTTACAGCAGCTGAATAATGGCAAGAGTGGGGTATGGGTGATGAAGCCCAGGATTGATGGAGAGAGCATGCAAACTAGGGTGATTTGGAAGGACTTTTTAATTGAATTTTTTGTGTACTTTGTACAGAACAGCTCAAACAATCTTAATCATCTTTATACCCCCATCCCCACTGGCACCCTCCCATAGCCCCCCAACCCCCCACTGGAGCCCATATATTCTGTCATCCCTGTTACTGCCCACTGTGTTGTCAGTGCCCCCAGACGTTCCCAAGTGCAAGTCCATCCACTAAGTCTGGTCAGCCTATCTAGAGTCCCTTGTTTTAGGAAGATCAGCTATTCTTCATCTAGCAGCAAGTAGTTGCCAACATTCCTTAGATAAGATTGGGGTCTGCAGTTCATTTTCTCAGTCCTATGCTTGGTTATTATATGTCTAAGTTTGCATGGGACTTGTACATGCTGACACCATTGCCATAGAATCATATGAGTAGGTTCCCAGGAGCTTGTAGGACTCTGTTTCCATATGGTCATGCACCTCCTCCCTGACTCTTACAATCTTTCCACCCCCTCTTCCAAGATGGTCCCTGAGCCTTGAGTGAAGTTTAATAAATGGATCCTGTCCAAGGACCAGAATTCAGCAGACTCTTGATCTCTACACTTTAAGCTATTTGTGACCTTTTGTGTTCCTGGCCCTCCACTGCCAAGTACCACAATTGGTCACACATGGACATTGTCTGTGAATTGCCCAGGCCTAAGTGACACATCTCCAATGCAACCTCTACACCTAAGGCTCAGGGAGGATGCTTTTAGATTTTGTAATGGATTTAAAATTTAGATACTGTTTGTGCAAGTCCTTCATTTCCTTTGTTACATTCCAAGATGTTTTATGGATCTTGAGGCTGTCGTGAATAGGATTGTTTCCTGGGTTTCTTTGTCAGTGGTGTTTGTTGGTGTGTATGAAGGCTGCTGATTTGAGGGTGTTTATCCTATATCCTGCTGTTTTGTGGGATGTATTTGTCAGCTCTAGGAGTTTTCTGGTGGAATCTTTTATGTTTATAATTATTTCCTCTACAAATTAAGAAACGTTGACCTTTTCCTTTCCAATTTGTGTCCTCTTTATCTCCTTCGTTTGTCTTATTGCTCTAGCTAAGATTTTAAGTACTATATTAAACTGGAATGGAGAGATTGAACATTCTTGTCCTGCTTCTGATTTTTTTTTTGTCTTTTTGAGACAGGGTGTCCCTGTAGCCCCAGCTGTCCTGGAACTCGCTATGTAGACCAGGCTGGCCTTGAACTCACAGAGCTCCTCCTGCCTCTGCCTCCCAAGTGCTGGGATTAAAGGTGTGCGCCACCACACCCAGCTTTAATTTATCTTCCATTTTCTTTTTTAAAACATTTTTTGCTGAGCTTTTGCACATTTCATTCAACAATAATTAATCAATTTTAGAGCTCCTTCTTCATCCATGCCCCCCAGAACCCCCACCAAACCTCATGTATTCTGCCATACATGTTAAGTCCTATCCAGTCAAGCATTTGTACCCGCATGTCCTTTGGTGCAAATTCATCCCCTGGAGTCTAGTCAGCCTATCTAGAGATTGTAAATAAGGCATACTCTCCCTCACCCAGAAGTAAATATTCTCCAATATTTCCTATCTAGGGCCAGCCTGCCACCCATTTTCAAGCTCCACTCTGGGCCCTTGTCTGATTGAGTTGGCATGG
Organism: Nannospalax galili; assembly: GCF_000622305.1. Taxonomy (NCBI): domain Eukaryota; kingdom Metazoa; phylum Chordata; class Mammalia; order Rodentia; family Spalacidae; genus Nannospalax; species Nannospalax galili. Next base: position 3,081,030 of record NW_008359625.1, on the reverse strand, counting down.
GTCCTGTGCTCATTACCACCACTGCAAGTTCACATGTGCAAGTTTCCAGTGCACTGAAAGCCTCTGCTTCCCTGTGTTTATGAACCAATCCTGACTCTTACAATCTTTCCACCCCCTTTTCCTCAGTGGTCCCTGAGGAGGGTGAGGTTAAATATAGGAGTCCTATCTAGGGAAAAAACTTCTCAGTCTCTTAGTCTTTAAAACTTGGCCAGTTGTGGCCTTCTTGTGCATCACACTGTTGTATAAGGAAGCTTCACTCGTAAGAGTTGAAGGATACATTAGTTTTTTCCTCTGCCCCTTGTTCTGCTATGTTCTATGAGCCTCGGGTGTAGAAATTCCACTGTAGATGTGTCACTTAGCACTGAGCATCTCTCAGATGTATATTCTCTGTGTCTGACCAGTTGTGGGATTCTGCAGTAGCCTCCATCTGTTGCAAAAAAGAAGCTTCTTTGATGAGTTGTGTATGGTATGCTTGTCTGTCAATATAAGGATCCATATTTAGTTTATGGTAAGACATTTCTTTTGTCTAGCGATACGACAGAGATAGGGTTTTCTCTAGGATCTAGACAGAAGAGGGGACAAAAAGATTTTAAGAGCCAGAGGTAGTGGATGACCACAAAGAAATAGAGTTTTCTAGATAACTGGTGAGTTACTCACATGAACTCACAGCAATGGTGACAGCATGCACAAGTCCCATGCAAGCTCAAACCAGATAAAAACCCAGCACAGACATGGGGAAGTGAGTAAGATATTCCAACCCAATATAAGGATATTTAGTCAACCAGTGACCACTGGGAGGGGGAGAAACAGTCTCTTTCAAGGATGGGACTCTTGGTAGGTTAACCAGGCTCCGGTGGATGGACCCACACTGAAGGATACTTGGGGACACAAAATAGACTCTGTGAACCTTATTACTGATTTGGCCACTGGTTAAGAATAAAAGTAAAAAGCTGCTTGTTTTGAGAATCGACATCCCAAGAGGATAAGAAAATGAATTTATTACTTATAAGCTTGGACTTCTCTCAGATTTTGACTTCTGGGTAGTGCCTCTGGTATTTGATTTCTGTCTTTCTGAGTTCTCAGATACTAAAGTTGAATAGAACTTCTGAAGTATGTGACCAGGTGAACCAATGAGTTTCTTTTGATTATAATATATATTGCTTATAATATATGTGTATTTGGTTGTAACATATATGTGATGAGAGAGAGTGAGAGAGAGAGAAATTTGTTTTCTAAGGAAAAGCACACACAGCCTCCTCTCTCACACACACCCTTGGATGGTTTAGAAGGTAGAAAGGGCGATATTGACAGCTGCACTTGCTGTACTGGTGACTATAACAATGGGTGTCAATCCTGGCCTTCTTCGCTTCCCTGGACTTCATGCGGGCAAATGTGGGCTGTCACTGAGGTGGTTATAAACTGTATCTCTTGTCCTACTGTCTCAGGGATTCCAGCAAAAGTTCTCCTTCCACAGTAAAGAGATCGTGGCCATCAGCTGTTCTTGGTGCAAGCAGGCGGTAAGTTTGGGACAAAATACGCAGTGTGGGCTCCCATGTGATCATAAGAAGCTGTGTCATTGCTTGAGTTCCAGCCTATGGGTAGAAGGTTACCTAAATGAGCATACTACTTTTTCTCATACGACCCTCTTAGAGGACAAACAGAACATAATGACAGGACAAAAGCAAATACAAACTGAGAGACTCTACAAAGAGAAATTTACTTCTTTTGCAGGATGAAAGACTGGGAAATTCTTCCCCAGTTCTCACCCTGGGACTGGAATACAGGGTTTCTCACACTCAGACCACCACCCACATTCTTCCCTGTCTGGTATTGTGCTAAATACTCCCCAGTATAGGAGAAAGCACAACACGAGGAACCATGAGTCCAGCCCAGGTGTCCAAGCATCTTGGTTCTGGTCCTGATGTGTGTGACGTCTCCATGGGGCTGTGAAGAATGAGTGCTTTTGTGCTGCTTTTAGGTCCAAGTGATTTCCTAGTTATTCATGTGTTCATTGATATGCAGCCCTTTCTTGTATTTAAACATGTGTCATTCTCAAGATCCCATGCTTATTTATTAATTACTTTTCCTCTTTTTTCTTTTTCTTTCACTTTTAAGAGCACCTGACCCCTCTGTCCAAGGCAGATGCTACATTTCCTTACTTGTTTGCCTTTGTCCTGGTTCATTCTTTCACTCTAACACAATTGGCAAGCTACAGCACCCAGGGCCAAATATGGCTGCCACCTATTTTTATAAATTAAATTTAATTGGAACATAATCATGCCCAGCTATCTGTGGCTCTGTTCATACCTCAATGGATGAGTTGAGTCATGGCAATATAGGTGAATGGACTCCCAAACCTAAAATATTTGCTACCCAGGCCTTTATAGAAAAGTTTGTTATCTCCTGCTCTGATCTCTCAGTCTGTCTACTCATTTGTTTCATTTTGTTTTTCAAGACAGCCTTGCTGTATAAGCATTTCCTATCCTTATGTTTGTGATTCACCTGCCTCAGCCACCAGATACTGGGATTATAGGCCCGGGATTTTTGCTTACTCTTTTGAGTGACTGTTTATATTGGGACATATCACCTCTTCGTTGCATAGGAGATCTGAAAAGAATGTCTGTGGTGTGTTCTGTTAGCTAGATTAAAGGTTTGCAGGTCTGCACATATCAGGATCAGTTAACCACACAAACAACAGGACTGAAACAGATGTATTTAGTTTGAAACAACTGCAGTTGACATTTTTGTGGGTCAAAACCATTTGCATTATAGCAATTCTAATAGTCTCTCTAGCATAATTTCCCTAGGCCTTTGCATGTCAGTAAAGCCTCCTGTTCTTGGGTGAGGACTCAGTGGTCTGGCAGATTTAGTGCTTGCTGTGCCAATATACTGCCATATTTGTATTCTTGGCATATATATAACCCTTGTGCATCTGTTCAAGAGCATATTCACAAGTACAAGACCATCCTAGTTCTAGCGAAGCTCTGACTCTGTCAAGGCAGTGTCTCCCTTTGAGATTGGGTGTCAACTGGTCCCTAATACTGTCTATGCTGCTAGCTTCCCTGAACTGGGAAGAGCCCACTGCTGGGACAGAATCATGCCAAGTTTGTCTTGATAGACTGCATCTTCTCCTGTGACCCTGGAGTGATGTGATGTGCCCAAGGTCAGTTAATTTGGAAACTAGATCTTACTTTATAATGAACATATGTGTTCTTTTAATTGATCTGTCATCCAACAGAGTCACTACAGAGACTGACTTTTTGTGGCTGAGCCTTGGTCATTTCCATACTTTGTGTAAAAATGTTCCCAGTTTCCCACATTGCAGGAGGTGATTTTGCAAGAACTGTGCATGCAAAATATATTCACACAAATTACAGTGCTGATTTACTTTAGTAACATTAGTAATCCCTTCCAGGATATTTGATGTCAAATAAACAAATAACTGGCCCTCTATGATGCAGGAGAAAAACCTTGGTTTGGGGAGCTGAAGTTCCTGTAGATATGTCTTGGCTCCAACATTTAAAAGTCGTGCAATCCTGAGTGTGCCTCTTAGTCTCTAGGTTGGAGATCACACCAGTATAAACTGAGAGAGTCGCATAGGCAGCCTCCAGGACTCTTAGCATTATAGAAATTCAGTGGGTGTGCATTGAGACTAAATTTGATTGCTAGAAGAAAATCAATTATGAAAGGAACCGTTGAAATAGCATTTCTGTGTGGTGCGGCATTTCTCTGCTTTAACTGTGGATTCCAAATAACTGGTGGCATGAGGAATTATTAATTATTTTATCAGTATTTTATCCTTAATTGACTGATATTAATTAGCCACTGAATTACAGCAGATATTGAAGATACGCAGAAATAAAAACAAACTCTTTGATATCAGAATACAATCAGGGTGGTTACAGATGCCAGCTTTTTGCATACAGTCCTAACTGATGTCAGTTCTTCCAACATAGTTATTATCAATGATCCAATTCACACTTAAATTGATCCAATAAAATGGTGATTTATGTGGTGGTTACGATAAGTATAATTCAAGTTCAAGCAGATGTTAAATACAAGAAAATCACTATGATTCACACTTAAGTCCCTTGATTATTACATAATGTTGGTTTTATGTTTATTAGGAATGATATAAGTCATGACTATCACTTTATTGTCAAAAGATGATTGAACATGTGATTAGACTCAGGTCACAGTTCCAGCCTCACAGCCAAGGTATTGAGTTAAGCCCCTTACACTGGAGTATTGTGGTCGTCATTATTACTTTATATTCCCTTCCTTCCTTTCTTAGACAAAAAAACACTTTAGACTTGCCAAGTGTGATAGGGTCACTGTATTTTTTAAGGGCTCTAGGCAAACTCAGTAGAAGTAACCTCTTTGTGTTTTGTTACTGCTGCAATGAACAGCTCTCTGGAGGAAACATCCTGCCTCCTTCCTGGCTCCCTCAACTGAATGAATAAGGGAGGGATTTACAACTATGGTAGAAAAAAATGGCAGGGGTTGGGCATTGCCTTCCTCCAGGTCTTCATCCTGTCCACATTATCTGCTGGAAACGGTTGTGAGCATTTAGGATTAGACGCTCGCATCTGTATGCAAACATTTGATTAAACAGACTGTCTTCGCAGGCCTCATCCTGCCAGGTTTTTGTTAATAAGTGTGTGCGTACTGGAATGGATTAGAAATCCTGGGATGGTTGAATGCTAATGAGATGCATGTGTTCTTAATGTGTGCATGCACATGTGTGTATATGCACATGTGCACTTATCCCTTCTTGCTGCAAATGATCTCTTGTTCAGAATTGCTTATTAGCCTGTTTTTCTCCTCAGTTTCACAATAAAGTGACCTGCTTCATGCTGCATCACATTGAGGAACCCTGCTCCTTGGGGGCACATGCTGCTGTTATTGTCCCACCCACCTGGATCATTAAGGTGAAGAAACCTCAGGTAACTGCAGGATTCTGGCGTTGCTGAGATAATGCAGAGAAAAGTAACTGCTGTGATGTGCTTTTCTACTTCCACTAGTCTTTGGGTTCCTTTGACCTCTGTACATTCAATCTCATGGTTTAGTGCTTAGTTACCAAGTTTACCCTACTTGCCCACCTCTTGATTGTGTTGGGCTTTTCTATGGGACCAGACTTCCTGTCCTCATAAACCACTATTCCAGAGCAAGGTTGTTTCCTCCTCATCCACCTACTAATGATATGCTTTTTGATGACAGTTCTTCTGAGTTTCACTGCGTACCAAAGAGGGCATCGTGGAGTTTTACATGGCTCTCTCTCTTTCTAACCTGAGCCAACTGAGAGCAGTCTGTGTAGGGATCATGGTTTGCTTGACTTCCTGCCACCTCCAATCCAAAGGCAGACCACGAGTCCTGAACTTCGTATGTACACTGCCTGCTTGAAGAGCCACATTCTTTTCTTCAGGCAAACCAGAATCTGTCCCCTTAGTACTTAAACTCATTCTATATTCTCAGCATTCTCTCTGTCCCAGCCAATCATTGCTTCATTAGTCTGAGAACCATGGTGGTTTCTCAATAAGGACATAATCCTTGTTGAATGTGTATCTTCCTTTGAACTACACATCTTAGACACTTGAATTTATATTTGTAAGTGATACAAGGTGGTGAACTTTTAGAGCTACAGGGAGAGAGATGGTAATTCCTTATGCAGGTGCTTCAGAAAGTCTTACTGAATGTAGTATCTTTAAAAAATGCCATGACCTTCAAAGCCATCCTGTGATTTATTCCGACTGGCTCTGTTTTATTGGAAAATGAATGGGGCATTGCTTTGTTTTGTGTAGTTTATGTAAAGTTTGGTTTCTGTCAATGATAGCTCGAAACTCTTGGGAGGTTTCTCAAGAAGCAAGTATGGAATCTACATGTTAAAAAATGGAGAGTCTGTACATTTTAGAATCAAATGCAAGATAAGACAAGGGGACAAGGCAGTCCTTGTACTATTGCCTGATCCACGATGCTCAGTTTTTATTTTTAAATTCATTTAATATTTCTACTTCTTTGATTTATTTCTTTCCTCCATTTTAGTTATTTTTACAGGACTTTGTATTATATTTTCATGCAGTTTAATCACCTTTTAATGGAAAAGCCAGATTATAACAGTGGGACTCTAAATACTGTGATATAACACACACCCCTTGCCCTGAAGCCTTTTGAAATATCTACTGGAAGGGTTGGGGTGCTTCCTGAGGATGTGGGGTTTCTTCTTCTGTTTAAAAGGTGGGTGGGATTTAGACCAGAAAGGGAAAGAACAGCGGGTGGACGATAGCAGAAGCAAGCTCACTATATATAGAAGAATTACATTCCCAAGCCTTTGAGCTGAGTTGGGCCAGTCAGGATTTCTGCTAAGTCCTGCCGGAGATGAGTTGGAGGTTCCACAAGCCTCATGGTGGAGGGATTTTTGATACATGGACTTTATCCTAAAGTAGTGGGCTTCTTTATCAAAAAGAAACAATAGAGAAAAAATAGTGTTTTGGAAGGAAAACAGCAAAAGGGTGTAGGTTGACAATGAAAGATAATCCTGTGAAATACAGGGAACACTATATTAGTGTCATTCCGTTATTAAAAATGGGAAGAAAAATAGGGTGGCCATCAATGTTGGACTCCACAGACTTATGAAAAGCAGGGACTGAGAACAGTATTTGAGTTTGTGATCAGAGTATGACTGGCAGCCAACCCTCTAGTTTGTAGTGTGTAGAACATAGGAGACAGGTTGTTTAACAGCACAGAGACACTAATATCAGAAAATTCCTTAGCAACATTGGAGCGAGACGTAAAAGAAGGTACATGGGTATAACAGAGTAGGATGGTTTCTAACTTTGAGGATTATTTATCTGTCATCTTTCAGTCTATCATCTATCTCCATCCATCTCTATATATTTCTACACATACTTTTTTATGTTCTTCTATCACACCATTTCAAAGTATAAATGGTAAAGAAGGTATTCTTAATTAAGTAAACATTTAATTAGCCATATTCTAGGATGCTGTTATGTGTGGAATGATGTCTAAAGATAAATGAAGTGTAATCTATCTTCACAAAGATTATACTTCCTAGGGGAAACATAAATACCATCATCTAAGTCATTATTTGTGGACTCTGGAATCGGAGTCAAGGCATCTGTGCATCTTTAATAAAAGAGTGGCCTCCTGCTCTCTTGGAAGTGTTAGCTCTTTATCAGCATGCGTTCCCGGGAACGCATACATAGACTGGGGAGAGCAAGTGGCCACACAAATTGGTTCATCCATAGTAAGGAGTGATGAGTCCAAGCTGAACAGTGTTAATGCTGTTTGAGATGTAGAAGCCCAGTGGAGCTATGACACATGAGTCAGCAATTTCAGTCATGGGGATCAAGCTAGACTGCATAGAAAATATACTATTCAAGCTCGGCCTTGAAGAACATGGGGAGTCTCCTCAGGTGGAGGGAGGATGTAGGCCAATGCAAGTTGACAGAACGTATTGAAAGCAGGTCAGCTTTATTTGGATGCTTGTGTTCTAAATGAATGACTCCATACAGGAGTAAATAGATGCCATCTGATGGTCCATTTGTTGCTCTGAGGATGAGTTCTACAGAGAATCTATTCCAAAATGCTCCACAGAATGATTACAAGCATAGACAGTACTGAACTCTACATGTACTGTGTTTTCTCTTCTATATACATGCTTAGGATAAAGGTTAGCATGTAACCTTTCTAACATTCTAAGAGATTAACAAAAATAATAAAATAGAGCAACTGCAATAATATACTTTAATAAGGATCATGTAAAATGAAGAATTATTATTCATGGAATTTATCATTTAATATTAATTTTAAACCACAGTTGACCACGGGCAAGTGAAACCACAAAAATGAAATCATGAGTAGGGAGGCTATCGTAATATTTCAGGAAAAGTGACTTATAGAGAGATATAGTAAGACATATGCTTTGCGTCCTTGTTAAAACGATGGCAGTCTCTTGAATGGATACTAACTCCTCCAGCAACTGTAGAATGGACGTAGGTAGAACATTGGTGGTAGGGCATGAGGACTCCCTGGTATCATTTTCAAATTGCTTAGAGAGAGAGGGGAAGAAGTTATTTACTACAAATTAAAAAAGGATGGATGACAGGTGATTTTAAGGAATTCAAACGAGAAGAAAACCAAAGCTTAAGAACCAAGGTTGAATCTATTGATGTACTTGAATTCCAAATTACATTTGAAGCTGCAGGTGTCAGTGCTTTCCCTGTAGACTGAAAACATCAGAAGGTAATAGTTTGATTGGCTAAACAGGGTCAAAGATTTTCAAACACCAGCACATAATCTTGGAGTTGTGGGAGCAAGACTTGTGGATTGTGGATTGTTATAAGCAGGTCACGTTACAGAAGATGAGGGTGAGGAAGCATACTCAGAGTTTCACGTCATGAAACAAGATGCCTTTCTTTTCTTTAATAAATTTGTTCTTTGACAATTCTACACACGTATAGAATGCTTTCTGATTATGATCCTGTTTCTGTCCTCTCTTACCTGTCTCTCACCTGTGTTAACATAGTCCCTTTCTCACGTTCATGACTTTTTGTTTTGTTTTGTGACCAATTGAGTTTAACCAGAGCTTTCTGTGTGACCATGGGTGTGGTGTGGAGCAACTGTCCACTGGAGCCTGGCAGACTCGCCAGTGGGCACACAGCTAAAAATAATGATTCCCCCTCCTCTCGAATTCATCAGTACCCAGTAGTTTCCCAGGGAGGCTTTAGTTCCCCACCCATGACTGACTGATGACAGGCCCTGCCTAGTGCAGCTTCAGTACAGGGAACTGTGGTTTTTGGGAGTCCATGAAGGCAGTGGCTGTGTCCTGCCCAGAAGACAGCACCTCACACCCCCACTCCCTGTCATCCAGTCCTTAAAATCGTCCCACTCCCCTCAAAAAACATTTTGTAACCCAGCCACTGACTTTTCCAAACTGTCATTGTTTTATAACTTTACCACTTCTCCCAAAGGGTTTCCATCTTCTTCTGGAAAGAATATAAAAGTAATCTTTCCTAAATAGTGTCCAGTGGGCCTTCACAGGATTGTGTTGTGACACTATGGTCTCTTTGAAAGGAGGATTATACATAGTCTTTTAGTTTCATGTTTAGTTTGCAATGAGTAATTCACACATTTTATTGCTGTACAAAAGGAACTTTTCAGATGAAACGTCCCCTTTTACCAACATTTAAAATTCAAACACCTCTTTTGTCTTCGCCATCACATATCCATGTGGAGATTTTACTCAGAATTTACAAGAATAGAAATGTACGTTTAGAATAGACACAGACCAGAGTGTGTGCAGGTTGAGTACTGTTAAATCACACGGTTCTTCAGAATAGACACAGAATCACAGTGTGTGCAGAGTTGAGTGTTGTTAAGTCACACAATTCTGCAGATATTTCTCCAGAGCTTACTTTAAAAAAATGAATCTTATGGGGCTGGAGAAATGGCTCAGCAGTTAAGAGCACTGACTGCCCTTGCAGAGGACCCGAGTTCGACTCCCAGAACCCACAAGGTGACTGACAACCATCTGTAACTTCAGTTTCAGGGGAATCTGATACCCTCTTCTGACCTCCATGGGCATTGCACAACATGGATGCACTTGCATACATGCAGGCAATACACTCACACACAAAACTAAAAATTAAAAAACAAACAACAAAAAAATGAACCTTGAGGAAAACTCTATAGTAGGACTTGTGGGCTTTAGTCATCTTAAACTATTATACCCATCCCATGCTGTAGATATATCAGCTTATCCATATCCCTATTGATAGATTTTTACGTCGTTTCTAATGTTCAACTTATAAAATATGTATTCATTCCTTCCTACCCCTTGTAGACCTTTTTTCACTAGTTTTATTTTTCTAAATGCCTTGTGACTGACTGATCTTTAATTGCTGGAGACCTATGAAACAAAATAACAATTTTTATTCCATAACTAACAACAAAATTGCTCAGACTTACTTAAACCATTTCCTTTGGTGAACCCTAAAGATCAGATAGTACTTGTGATGTGCTGTTGCTTGGAGCTCTTGAGACCTGCTCCTTAACCCCAAAGTGGTGAATTTTCTTTTCTTTTGCTTGTCCATCTTCAGAACCACCTTTATTCCTGTAGGACGACTAGAGCAGGAAGTGAGCTTGCCGTTTAAGACGCAACTCCCTGGCTCAGAACCCGTAGTCCAGTGTGTGGGAGAGACTTCCTTTGTTATAATGAAGTGATATATCATCTTTTAGATCTATTAGTATAGCCAGTTGTTTAAAATCCCATAACTGGGAAAAAAAATCCCTTAAGAGTAATAAGACCTAAAGTTTCATTCACAGTTGAGTGATTCGCCTATAAAGTACTTCCTAACAACACAGGAAGGAATCATAACTCCAATAAGGATTTGGTTGATAGGATTACGTCTGTGGCAAGGTAAGATTGCCCTGATACTTGGTCCAAGAAAACAAAAGGTCTTTTCTTAGGTTTTACACTAAAGGGTAGGCATGAGATGCCTAGAGGATGGCTGCTGTTGAGATTAGAAGACTGCAAATCCAGTCTGAGCAGTGTTGATCTTGTAAGGCAGTCATTGAGCCAGCTGCCCTGATGGAACAGGCAGGCTTTGTTTTCAAACATCTAATAGATAAGTTTCAAAGGTCTCTTGACTCTCTCACCAGGAAGTTTTAACAATAACTTCTTAACATAGCTTCTCTGTTCTTCAAAAGTGGCTACTTTGTCGATTTCTCTAGTACCAAGTCAGACAGGACAAGCTCTGCTGAAGATTAGTTAGGATAGATGTCTTATATTTTCAGTACTAAAACACATCACAAATCTGCCTTCCTGTCCATCTGTTCCTCACAAGATGCAGCTGCCTTCTAAATGAAGTAACACATGTGGACTGAGGTATATGTTTGTACACAAAAAAAGAAGGGGACCTTTGGGAATAGTGAGGTGTGTAAATTCTAGAATACTTGCTATTTCTCTTTGATTATTCTTAGGACTGTAAACATCCTCTGAGCTCACATGCAAGTCAGTCACTACTTTTTCTGTTGTGTAAAGGAAGCCTCAGATGCATGAGTCTCAGTGAGGTTCAGAAGAACTTGGCCTACTACAAAAATAAAAAATTAAAAAAAAAACCTGTTTTGTGTGTCTGTTCCCAACTAAGATTGAGTTCCTTGCCTGTTGTTTTTAGATTTCAACTATTATTTCTAATTCCATATTCCCCAAACACTTGATCACCAAAATCACCTGAAATTCTTTGAATTCCATGATAGATAACTTTAAGAAAGTTGTATAAGGGCTTAACTTGATCCACTAGAACTATCTCTTAGAATTTAGGTGTTGAGTTCCCATCAAGAACCAAGGCCTCCAGTATGTTCTTGCAAGCAATTGCTATGTACATTTGGTCTAGGCAGGAAACGTATTAAAACATCAAAGTAAGTCATCACCTTCTGAGCATCCCTTCCCAAACCAGTAAGTGCTATTATTTGTAATAATATTTATTCATTGCTTCAGTGATAATTTGAATGCAGTTGTGTTCTAAGCATTTGCGCTATGTATTGAGACTAACAGGTGTGAATGGGTGCGTATTATGGAATGGATACCAAACTGACTGCCACACATGCCTTTTCTTGTCTAAACTTCATTAACTGTCTTATGAACTAGGTATTGTCACTTCATTTTAAAATTAAGAGACGGTTATTTCAAACATTTGGCTGACTTAAGCAAGAGCACAGATCTTACCACAGGGAGCTGCAGGGGGAAGATGAGTGGCAAGTCTGCCAGCTCACGTTCCTGCTGTTGATCTGCTTTACCACAGTGGTCTCTTATTTCCTCACCTGTCTCTTTACGGTTCCAAACCCATATTCTCAGCCCTTGATGAGCAGTTAACCACCCAGAGAGCTTTTTGAAAGAACCCTGATTTGGGCTCTAGTTGAAACAGATCAACAGTGTGTTGTTGGAGTCTAGGTTCCAGCGTTTTCTAAAAGCTCTGCATAAGGCTGGAGTGTGTTACTGGTTGGGAAGCACTGGGAACATCATCATTCACTGGCATCAATTAGAAGCTTCTTCCACAGCCTAAGCATTTCCAGACTCCAGACCATTTTTCTTTCCTGTTATACAAACTGAAATTCATCAAAATATTGCACATACTTTCATAATCGTAAAGGAGACAAGAACGTGATAAAAGATCCTTTAACCTAGGAATGCAGAAGCCCTGAAAATCTGTTCTCAGGACAAGCGTAGTCAATAATGTATGACAGACAGGGGTTTTCTGGAGTGAGGCCGACTCATGGTTTCCTGAATCTCTTTCCGGAGAGTCTCTGAGATCCTGAAGACATTTTCTTTTGATGGAAGAAGAAAACCTGGGGACATACGGTGGTTCTTGAAAAATTCCCTCAGCCTTGGTGAACAAAGGCCATAAATCGGTTTTCTTTCCTTTTTCTTTTTCTTAATCTAAGTAAAAATAAAACTAGTTTGGATCTTGTTAATTTTGATGTATAAATGTGTATAATATAGACCAATGTTTAGTTTTGAATGCTCTAAAAATATATTACTTGAAGATTAGATATCTAAATTTCTTCAAGCTATTTTGAAAACTGTTAACTGCTCAAATAATGTAAGTGTGTATTATATCAATTTCTAAGTTAAGAATTCTGCATTTCAGGCTCTCAACACTTGGTCAAACATCTATTATATGGTCAGTACTATCTTGCCTTTGTGAAGATGCAGTCTAATTAATTATTGAGTCCACTAGTTAAGTCTGATTTTTGCTTGGTCTTCAACCAGTAAGTTGTGACTGTTTTCTAAGAGCTCCTTCCCTAAGTATTTGTAGTAGATACTCAGAAGTTGAAGATAGTTGAAGTAATCACAAATTGTGGTCCATAAACTTAATAGAAAGAGAAAATAAATTTAAGGATCGCTGTCAACAACTTTGAGTTACTTCCATGAGAAGACAAAAGTTCAGGGCAACTTAGTAGAGGGAAGACTTTTTAACTCGATAAGTCTTTAGACAGAGAAAGATAGAATAATGCCCATCATTGGACTATTTTAAGTAACTTAAGGTGAATCTTCCCTCAGCATTTAAAATAATAGACATTAGTGCTGATAAGAGAGTTGGATTATAAAGTTATACTGGAGTCAAGAGTTATTTTATGACTGTTATTAATACAGACCATAAAAAGTAAAGAAAGGAAAATGAATCAAGAAAAAGAAAAACATAAAAAAATGGCCTCCTTTTTTACATTTCCACATAGGTGATCTCCATACCAGGAGATGAACTTGAACTTGGTTGGGCGGGACACGGACCTGGTTGGGCGGGAGACTGGAGCCCCTCAGAGAATTTGGGATTCTTCCATTTTTACTGGGAGGGTTGGCAGGTATACCATGTGTTGTTATGTGAGTCCATGAGAGCCTTTGGGGCTCGAACTCCCTGCCTCCGTGTGGAGGGGAGTCAGTCGCTCACTCTGGAGCACTCGACTGGTTTCTGTCTGTGGCTTACCCATGAGCAGTGGCTTGGAAGTGTCAAAGCATGAGAAGCATGCAGTCAACAGCATGCGCTGCTGTCCTCTTCTACATGGTTCTGCATGGAAACTCTGGGGCTGCCTACCTCTTGCATTCAGCTGCTCCCTTCTTTCCCCACAGAACTCCTTGAAGGCTTCCAATCGGAAGAAAAAAAGAACAAGCTTTAAAAGAAAAGCCAGTAAAAGAGGACCCGAAGTAAGTGTTGCAGAGTGACGGTGGGAAATACAGCTTCCTTCGCGGAGGCTACTTGGGTCAAAGGGTCTAGCCCAAGCTTATTTTCCTGATATGCCTTCTACCCTCTTTTTGCCCCTCAGTGCGTTCTACCCACACTGGAATTCTTGTTCCAAGTCCATCCATCTGTCAATCAGTTGGTCAGTCTAACGTGCCACATTTGCCCTAGCCTGGAAGTGTCATCCCAGTGATGCTGGTGATGATGAAGATGAAGATGAGAACTTACATTTCCAGAGTAAAATCCAAAGCATAGCTCGAGCTTCTGGAGCACAGTATAGCTTGAGAGGCTTTGTTTGTACATACTCCTATGAAGAGTTGGCTTCGTGGAGTGGGACATGGGTTTGAGCAGTCTGCAGGTTCTCTCCCGTTGCTCTGTGATTGCTTCCAAGCCACAGGCATATATCCTAACAGCCCTGTTTGCTTCTTTCAGCAGGAAAACAAAGGTCGCCCTTTTGTGATAAAACCTATTTCCTCTCCTCTCATGAAACCTTTGCTTGTATTTGTGAATCCGAAGAGTGGAGGCAACCAGGTGAGCCATTTTCACAAGTTTAACTTTGAATATTTGGTGATTTGTCACCAAGCATGACAAGGAGTCCAAGGTGTCTCAGGACAAAGTGCAAAACCTAGAGACTCTACGGCCCGTATTTCTCCTGTATACAACAGAACCAGAGGTGCTCCAAAGCCCAACTACTGTCCTCTGTCCTCAGGGAAATGGACGACTCCGACTTAGCCATCACAACAGTATCTCAAGGCTGTAGAAAATACTCATTTGTAAAGATTTCATTTGGTCTCTGTCTAACTCTTTTAGTATAGCTAATATTTACCACATTTGAAAATAAGAATATGTCATTACAAGAATTAAATTTAGTGGCATACCTAAAGTAACCTTGCTCTGTAAGGACAGGCTTTGTGTGAGAAGCCAGATCTGTGTTTTTATCCAGTTCTTCCTTCTCCTCGAGGCACTTCTGCATGCCTTGATTTTCTGCAATTTTCATGGAAATTTGGGCATAAAAATATGTTTTCTGACCATTAAGTGTACATTTTATACTTTGAGAAAAAATTCTTTGAAGTTTCACAATAAACAGCTACTGATTTGAAACTACTTAATTGCTTCACATCAGGAAGGGATGTATCATTGGGATTGACTTAATAGTCCAAATGATGTCATCATTACTAAAGATCTTGAACTGATTATAATTCTCTTAGGAGAGTTTACCATTTAAAAGAAATTTCCCTCTTTTCTTCTCCTTCATCAAGGTACTTGATCATGTGTAATGTTAAAATAAGTACCAGCACTGTAGAGACCAAGCAAAATGTGTTATAAAAAAAGAAACAATTTCTTTTTAACAACCTTCATTTTTCTGTTGGTTAGAGATGAAGACTTTCATGATTTAATGGTGGGATTGTAGGATTAGTAAAAGACCTAGGAATGGGTTTCCTATGAGTGAGGCTTAGTTTTCCCTGAAGCACACCCGCTCAGGGGCTGGCCTTCCCATAGCCTGTGAAGGGTGAGTGACATGGTTGGGAACCATGGAACAGAGTGAATCAAATGTAATTGCTTTCATGGCTTTGGCTATCCAAACACCACAGGCTAGTTGGTATCAACTATATTTTATCAAGACATTCCATATATAAAATGTACTTTTTCTGTGGAGACAGGTTCTCATACAGCCCAGACCAGCTTCAAACTCACTATGTAATTAAAAATGACCTCAAACTTCCTGATCCTCTCCATCCACCTCCTGCCTGCTGGGATTATAGGCATGTGTGGGCATGCCAAATTTATGCAGTGCCTTTGGGCATGCTAGTCAAACACTCTGCCAGCTGTGCTACATCCCCAGCCCTATAGTGCATTTATTAATCATATTAAACTTTTTTTTGTTGGATATACAGGAATTTCTTAGTTATCTCTGCCTTTAAGGAGCTGACAACTCAGTTAAGATACAGTCTGTTCTGCTCCAATCCCTGTGTAAATTAGTATTTCGACAGAGACCTCAGAGGTTACCTGATGCCACTGCCTAGTTCGCCAAATAGTAAACAGCTCAAGGAAATTTGAGGGAGTTCTTTTTTTGTTAAAGACAGAAAAGGAGTCAATGGCAAAAGATTAATTCAGGTGACATTCATTGGGAGTTCTAAATTGAGTGACTCGGACTGTAAGTGCTACAGAATTTCAGAGGGAAACAGTGGCTTCGGAGTGATAAAGACTTACTGCTTTAGAAATGGCTGAAATGGAAGAGGGCTCTATTTAACTGCAGAGTAGAGAAGATGGCACGAATATGTCCCTTCTTGTCTCTACCATGGCAAGTTTCTGCTCATCCTTCAAGGCTCCCAAGTGCTGTTCTGAGTCATTTTTCAAAATTAATCACCCTCTCCACTATATTCCAACAGCCTTTGAACTGTACCTGTGTTACATAAATTTCAACAGCAGTGTTCTCTGTGTGTCTGTTCTGTTGGGGTTTAGGCTTCTCCTTTCCAGAGGCCGCATCTTTAAATCTTTGATTTCTGTGGTGTGGTGCAGATGAAGCAACAATTACAGAGTGAGAAATATGAATAGAAGAAGAGGTGTTGTGCTGGAAATTCATTTTGAGAGCATGGGCTGCTCTTGCAGAGGACCTGGGTTCGATTCCTGGTTACCCACGTGGTGGGTAACAACCATTTATCACTCTGGTTCTAGGGGAATCACAGTCTCTTCTGACCTCTGCGGGCATTGCACAACATGTGTGCACTTACATACATGTAGGCAATACATATAGATAGAATTTCTCATTTCTCACATGTTCCAAATGCTGCTGCTGCTGCTGCTGCTGCTGCTGCTGCTGTACTTGTCTTAGAGAACAGAGCTCTCTCTGGCAAGGGCTCACTGCAGCAGTAGGAGTGGTGTGTGTGTGTGTGTGTGTGTGTGTGTGTGATCCTGATTTTTCCCATTTAACAATAACAATTTACTTATTCCACTCATCTACTTTTATATAAAAGAATTTCTGATTCATTCTCTCTCCTAGTGTGCAAAACTTTAAAATTTTAAAAATCTGCTTCAGTTATTTTAACTAGATGATATCGCCATCTACTGGCGAGAGAAAGACGTCTTTCTTTCTTTTTTCTTGCTACCTAATGCGTGAAAGGAAAAATGCCAACATTTGGAAGGACTATATTGGTCCAAATATATACAAGAACCACTTTTGCATCTTTTAAAAACAGCACATTATTTTATTTTCCTTATTTAAATTTCACAATATTTGTCTCTTTTTCTAGAACCTTCAAGGTACAGGTGAAACTTGTTTTGCAAAGGTTTTGTCACTTGGTTATACCAGTGTCTAAAGAGAATTGTTTGAGGATACAGGCATTGGGTTCAGAGGCTAAAACATCAGCTTTGAATGACTGTCCCTGTGGAAAACAGAGCTTACTCAGTCCCTTCTTTGTGTGGAGACTTTGGAAGACCAGCAAAATCCCACCCTCCATATACAACACACACACACACACACACACACACACACACACACACCCTACGTTATGCTGAGTTCAGTGTTTCTTTCTCATGTTCCCTCTGTCATCTTACAGATGGCTTGACTGTAAATTGATGGTTAAGCAGTTATTAAGCACCAGAGTGGAACTAGCTGGTTCTGGGAGTTGAGGGACCAGGGCCCTGGATTCTCCTGCTGTCCATGTGGAGTTCTAGGGCAGAAGTATGGCAGAACCTGAGTTGCCTGGACCAGAGATTCCAGATCTGATAAATAGAGGAAGTGAGCAAAGGGGAAAGCTGGTGGACAGAGTTCACACCACTGCTGTGAGGACCAATATCTTCCAAACAAGGCTACCCTCCTAAGTCAGGGCCAGTCATACCAATGTAGGCAGAGGGAGTCAGATCCAAAGTTAATGAGTTTCAATGACAAGTTTCTCCGACTATTTCCAAAATACTTGGATATACAACATCAGTGAAGAAGTTAGTTTTTGAAGAGCTAGAACCTTTGTAATGGGGGATAAATAAAAATGCATTGGTTATATATAAATTTGGACTTCTATGCTTTAGAGTGGTTGTGGGGAGAGAGCTGAGGGGCAGTATGTAAGTGAGGGTACATGTCGGAATCCAGCCTCAAGATCCTGTTAAAATAACCCCAACAGATGAGCTTAAAGTCAGAAAGTTAAGAATCTGTGAAAAGTCCCTTTTTCTATGTTACAGTATTGGGGAAGCATGGGGTGGGGGTGAGTACTTAAGGTACAAACAAAACTGTGGCGTTCCTTTGATGGGCTAGAGCCTGACTGTTGATAGCTGCAGTAGTGATGCCTCAAAATGCAAGCCTGGCTCTCCTGAGTGAAAGCATCTCAGTTACTGTTTTGCACAAAACGAAGTCCAGGCTTTTTAGCACAGCGGACTTAGTCTATGGTTTACTCCAGTTGGTTCATTTCCCGCCGCTTTCTGCCTGGGGGTTGAACTTTATGGAATGTAGTTTTCTGTGATGTGCCTCTTTCTTTCACACCTCTAGTGTTCTCACCTTGGACCTTCTTCCTCTGCTCCTTATGGAGATGCTTCACTATACTCAAGACACAGCTCGGCACTTGGGATGCCTTCATCTAATCTCCAGACTTGTGCTTAGACCATGTCTCCTTTGGGTGGGCCTGCTTCTCACTGTGCGTCTGTGTCACAGCATTTACCTATTTCAGTGAATCAGTGTGCTTTGTCTTGGTCTCTTTCCAGTAGATTCTGAGTTCCTGAGTATAGGCCTGGACACAGACAAGAGGCCAAATCCACATCCACTGAATAAGTAGCGTGCTCCTTTGGGCTTTGATGGAGCCAGTTTGAAATAATTATTTCCTAAGCTCTTCCTCCTGCTAACTTTATTTTCCTCCATCTTGCTTGTTGTCTGGGCAGTTTTTTTTTTTTTTTTTAGAATACAATTTGAATCAACTTTATTACAGCATGAAGTGAGGTGGAAACTAGCAATTGCACAGTAACATATGAGTGTTAATAGCTTTATGATAGGATTTTGAACATACACAATATTATGAAAAAATAGAGTCAGGCTAACTTTATCCAA
>NW_008359625.1:3049822-3055260 GCF_000622305.1 Nannospalax galili | reverse complement strand
TGTCTGGGGCCCCAAGACTAGGAATGGCGCAGGGTCCAAACTAGGAGTATAGAAAGGCGGGCGGGGCGGCGGGGGGATGGAAGGGTGAATGAGGCTTAGGGAGTCCCGGTGCGGAGAGCTGCGCTATAGACTTACCCCAAGAGGCCTGAGGATAGTAGTGCAGGCTAGGATAGTTAGCCGGTGGTGCAGGCCCAGGGAAGCAGAGAGAGGTGAGGGTGGGGCCAGGACCAGAAGTGGTGCTCCTGGAGCCCAAGAAAGGGACTGAGTTGCTCTGGGTGGGAAGGTAAGGAAGCAGTATTGGTTCCCCAGGTGTCTGGGGCCCGAGACTAGGAATGGCGCAGGGCCCAAACTAGGAGTATAGAACGGCGAGGCGGGGGATGGAAGGGTGAATGTTGCTTAGGGAGTCCCGGCGCGGAGAGCTGCGCTATAGACTTACCCCAAGAGGTCTGGGCAGTTTTTTAAAAAATGATCTAGATTATGTCTACATGATACAAACTGAGAGTTAGTGACACAGCAGGATGTTTCTGCAGCAGTTGAATGAAAAGCTGCACGTGCTGTGAATTGGCTCACTTTTTGGTGCTTCTCTGTAATCCCAAATCATTATGATCACATTTTCCTTGATGAATACTGCATAGAACTTCCTGTGGAATGGGAGGATTCCTGTGTGGTTCATCTCTCCATCCTCCCACCTAATACCAGGCACATAGCAGGGGAATGAAGGAATCTTGTTCATGTCCTTCTGCAACTATCCACCTGTTTTCCAAGAGACTGCATTTCCCTGTGGCTCTCCTCTCCAGCATCCAGACATGGAAAGAGTGTTTTCTAATCCCCTACAAGGCTCATCCCTCTCAGAGGCTCCAGCTGCATAATAACTAAGAAGTTCTATGGCCAGTAAGTTATTAAACCTACAAGGTGAACTGGAAATCATGTGTAAATTTTCTTCTTCATTCAAGAAAACCAGCCGTGTACTTGGCATACAGTATGTGATACTGTCAGAGTGCTTCAGACTTGCTAGTGAGCGACAGCTGTGTAAATGATGGAGTAGCATTAATCCTGACACTGAGAAAGAAGCAAAGTAACCGTCTCCCTCCTGTCAGTTGCTATTTGTGGGATTATTCGGTTCCATTTTATCAATTACCTCCATGAAAGTCCTAAAGTAGTTTATCCTAGCAGGTGATAGAGCTATGTAAATGGGACTTAGGTGCTTTTCTTCTCCACATGGCAGGATTGCTTTAAAAAACACTTTTATTCCAATTTTTTTATTAGTCTCTTAATATCATATTCTGGAAACGAGATTATTTTCTTGGGAGTGCATGCATGTGTGTGGAAGCTAGAAGTTTGATATCTGGTGTCTACGTGGTCACTCTCCACCTTAATTTTTGGAGACAGGGTCTCTCACTGAGCTGGGAGCTCACTGATTTGGGTAAATTGACTGGGCAGCAAGCTCTGGGAACATGCCTCTTTCCACCTCCCTAGCTCTGAGATTATAGGTGTATGCCATCACGCTCGACTTTTTACATGGATGCTGGGGATCCAAACTCAGTTTCCCAAATGATCTATCTCTCCGGCCCTAAGATTACTCTTTAGCAGACATAATTCTCACCCTGCCTAGATATCAGTTCTGTTAGTTGTCCAGACATAGGTTATTCCAGCCCCAATTCAGGGGTGCCATCCCAAGAGATGGCACTGGGAACAGAGTGTCGCAGGTGTAAGAGAACAATTTGTCAGACTTCGTTGACGTTCCTTTCTTGGAAGGATGCATTCAGATAATTAGTTGTTCAAATGAACACAGATTGAAAATGAGAAAACCTGAAACCATGCAGCCTATCAAATCTTTTATAGAAATTTTAGGTTAGGCAAAATAACTTCTCAGTGCTTTTTACTTTCATTTCTTGAAAGCAGTTAATTACCTCACATTGTGTACGTAACAGGAGAGGCTGAAGTTGATGTGCGCATTCTGCTATAGTGGAGGGGAAGGAGTGATAAGTATCAGCAGTCCATACTGCTCTAGGAATCAAAAAGAGAATTTGACTTTCCATTAAGTCAGTTGGGTATGCTTCATAAATCGGCCATTAAAATGGCTTTGCCTCCTTAACAAAGAATATGATGGAAATCATCCCGGGCACACTTGATATCAAGGCTCAGCATAGGAAGAAAGCACATGACCCACGTATTAGGGTATCTTCAAATCTATGATTGTGTTTGAAGGGTGCAAAATGTGTCATTTGGTGAAGTTAAAGGATGAGTTCTGATAATTAAGGATGGAATATTAGTCCTAAAATTACAGGAAGCACATGATAAGGCAGAACTTTTAGATTATAGGTTTGGAGGTTCTGTGGAACGAATGACCTCCATTGGCCTCTGTAACAACTGGTACAGCAGTGCGATCATTATAGACCACATGGTAGCCCTACACTATCAAGTGTAATTAACGAATAGAGTCACAAAGAGCAGAAAAAGAAAGAAATCAATATGCGCAGAGGTCTCATACCACATGCTGAGTGAGATACATAGATAGCTATCACTGATTCACTTAATTTAGATAATCACCCTGGCAGGGAGATGCACCTTCTTGCTTACATGCTGCATTTGTGCAAGATTCAAAGTGCCCAGTGACCACACGGTTAAACAGTTAGCTCTGATCCATGACTCATGCTGTTCCAACTTTGCTGGGGCAACTCCAATACATATTAGATACACAAACTTAAGAATATCTTATGAAAAAAAGATCATTGGGGAGGGGAGACTGGAGAGATGGCTCAGTGGTTAGAGCACTCGCTGCTCTTGTAGAGGACCTGGGTTCAGTTCCCAGCACCCACATGGTGGCTCACAACTATCTGTAACTCCCGTTCTGGGGGTCTCCCTGCACCCATATGACACACATACATACATGCAGGCATACACACATAAAATAAAATAAATAAATCTAAAAACAACCATGATATCTACTAAAGTAACACTAGTATATGTGGAAAAACTGTTTAAGTGAGCACGATATTACTTGTTGTGGTTGAAAAGATGAATCATTTTACTCAATTTTAAAGCTTTTTGATACTAATTAATTAAAAAACCATTGCTTTCTTTGTATTTTATTCAGTCTACTTTGAGAAATATCTCCTAAACTACCTTTTGTCTGTCTTGATCATCATCTCTTTAAATTTCATAGTTTCTTAAACCCCTGCAGAAATGTTCAGGTCATTGAGAAAGATTTAGTTGAAACTAATACAGATAGACAGACCAGAAAGTGTCAAATTTAGCTGTGATTGTACTAGCTAATGAGCCAGCCTGGGTCACTGAACATCATTTGTTTTTACTTTATTGTTGATTATTATTGTCTATGACATAATATAAAATGTGGGCAATATTAACTACTTATGAGTCTATTGAATAATTTTTCTAGCTGGAACAAAGTATCACTGAAAGTCCATGTGTTTTATATATAAAACTTAGTTATATATTTCTATAAACACTTTCATTTTTGATACAGGATGTTACTATGTAACCAAAACTGGACTTGAGCCACGATCCTCCATCACCATCTCAGGAATACTGGGATTATGGGCATATGCCACCATGCCAGGCACACATAAAGGTTTTATATCTAAAATATATGTGTGTCCCATTAATACTTTTGCTCCAGTTATAAGAGTTTTTTTCAATAAAATCATAATTAGCTAACAATACCCATGATGTATAGACAAGAATAATCTTAAAAATAAAGTTAAAATTGGTATTAAATCACACAGGCTGGTTACTTCCCTATCATTAAGGGCACATCACATGTTAAGTGCTATGTTGTAGGCCCCAAACATTATTGCAATTAATTCTTATGACACAGGTGTGAATGGGCACTCTCAGTTTCCTATTAAAAAGAAGATGTAAGTTTGATAAAATTAAGAAACTCACCCAGAGTTGTACAGTTTAAGACACACCCTGTGCATGTCTATGACCAAAGCTCACAACTTTACTTTTCTGTATGGTTCACAATTATTTCTTATATTGAAGATTTATTCTATTTTTAAATTTTGTGCATGTGTGTGTCTGTCTGTGCACATGCGTGCAGATGCCAGCTGAGGTCAGAGGTATAGGATTCCCCCGGAGCTGGAGTTACAGGTGCTTATGAGTTGCAAGACATGGGTGCTAGGAACTGAATTGCAGTTCTCTGTAAGAGCAATATGTGCTCTTCACTGCTGGGGCATCTCTCTAGCCCCTTAATATATTATTTGAGACAAAACTATTGGCTTTTGGAGCTGGAGAGATGGCTCAGCAGTTAAGAACGCTGGTTGTTCTTGCAGAAGACCCGTGTTCGAATCTCAGCACCCACATGGCAGCTAACAAATGTACATAACTCCAGCCCCAGGGGATGCAACAGCCTCTTCTGACCTCTGAGGCATTGCACAACATGGGTGCACTTACCTACATGCAGGCAATATACACAGACACATAAAATATAAACAATAAAATTTTTTTAACAGTATTGGCATCTCTCAAAATGTCCTGTAATTGTGGTGGGTCACCTGTCCTCTTGATCAAGGAGGCCGAGGAGACCCCACCAGATGAACTTGAACCAGTGCCCAGTCTACAAAGAGGAGGGCCAACACAGAGGAATTACTTCCTCCATGCTTCCAAGCAAAGCCAACCATGGTCGAGCAGGACCTTTGACTGATCTTCATATAGGTGGAACTGGTAAAAGAAAGGAGCCAGGGGCTCCTCCCAAGCCCATGTGACCCCTGAGGAACAGATCCTCTATCGGCCTAAAGAGTAACAATAAATTGGTTTATCTGGGCCAACTGTATGGCCTTAAACACCCAAAAGGAAAGTTCTATATGTATAGCTAAAGGCTACATAACAATCAACAATGCCAGATAGGAGATACCTTCCTTTGAGTTGTTGGCCAGTGTGGCCCAAGGGACTCCCAGACAGTAACTCAGCACAGAACTGGGAAAATAAAGAGCAGACCCCAATCTTATCTAAAGGAATATTGACAACTGATTGCTCCTGGATGAGGAACAGCTGACCTTCGTAAAACAAAGACCTCTAGATAGGCTGACTAGATTCACCAGATGGACAAGTAGTGGGGAACAGCTAGGGGTGCCAACAACACATTAGACAGTAGCAGGAATATCAGAGTATAAGGGCTCTAGTAAGTGGAGGGAGGCTATGGGAGGGTGCCATCTGGGAAGTTGTATAGTTGAATAAGATGGTTTGGGATGTTCTGTATGATACACACACACACACATACACACACACACACACACACTCAAAATCAACAAATTAAAAATGTATTATATTTAAAGAGGAAGCATGGAAATTTACATCATGTTAATTAGTAGAGGTGATAAACATTGCCATTGAAATCTACCTGATGACTTTATAGACATACACAGGTGCCAGGGATCCGAGTGCAACCAATTATGATTAGTAATAATCAGATACAG
>NW_008359625.1:3010898-3049730 GCF_000622305.1 Nannospalax galili | reverse complement strand
TGTTAAAGCTGTAGTGAAATGCTTCTTCTAATCATGTGGTTATTAAAAATTAAAAAATAATGATAAAGTATTGGCTTTTATTTTTTAGCTTGGGAAGTTTTTCCTCTTATTATCTTTTTATTTCTTTTTTTTAGGGAACCAAAGTTCTACAGATGTTTATGTGGTACTTGAACCCACGACAAGTCTTTGATCTTTCTCAGGAAGGACCAAAGGATGAAATGCTTCTTCTAATCATGTGGTTATTAAAAATTAAAAAATAATGATAAAGTATTGGCTTTTATTTTTTAGCTTGGGAAGTTTTTCCTCTTATTATCTTTTTATTTCTTTTTTTTAGGGAACCAAAGTTCTACAGATGTTTATGTGGTACTTGAACCCACGACAAGTCTTTGATCTTTCTCAGGAAGGACCAAAGGATGCGTAAGTCTGGAAGCACTCTCTCCTTATGAATTTTAGGCAAGTGAGGACTGTAGGATTTGAGGCCAAGGTCATTATCTGATTATCTGCTAGAGCATTTTCTGCTCATCTCAGATTAACTATCCCACCCGCATGCCTCTCCTGAAGCCATGTTTGATATTCAGTCCTACCTGTCACTGGGTTTGTCTCCATCAAACCACTATCTTCTCAATTGTTTGGGCAGTGCATGCTTTTAGTGGACTTGCTGCTTGTATATATAGAACTGAAGCCTATTTGCAGAAAGCCTGGGAATTAAGAAAGGACTTACTGCTTTTCTACTTTTGCAACTTTGGAGAGGCACATTAACAGGAATATGTCTATCACGGAGGCATATGTATTTATTAAAATAGATATTGGATTTGGAGAAATTATATGTGTATGTATGCCTAGTGATGTGGTAGGGGGGAGAGAGATTGATTTTACCTTTGGATACTATAATTCCATGAGAAAAACACTTAATTTCTGTTCCATCCATATTCTGGATTTCCCAGGAATCTCATTCTCTGTTTTTGTCAGAGTGCTGAAAATTAAATCTAGATGTAGGTGACCTGACATAGTGGGAAAGAACAGGGAAGTTTGTGTGTGTGCTGTGCTGTTTGATTCCCTGTCCTACATCAGCTACTAAGAAGGAGACACATAAGGACTACTGGGTTTTCTTTGGTTCCGCGGGTACTGGTGAAGATTACATGTTTCCCCAGTGAGAAGTACTCCAACTCATTTCCCTGTTTCCTCTCTGCTGTAGGAAGTGCTGTGCTCTTTTTTTTTAACCTTTCCTTATTTCCTCTCCAGGCTTGAGTTGTACAGGAAGGTACCAAACCTGCGAATTCTGGCCTGCGGCGGGGATGGAACGGTAGGTCCTTGAAGGAGTATTTGGTTCTTATTTATTCTCTTTTTCTATCTGTTTTGTGTGTCAGTTTTCTTTCTTCATTCCATATTTCCAGTCCCGTCATATGAATGCTGCTCTGCTGAGAACCAGGGCCCTAGGTGGGGAAACACTTTGCTACCCTTATGGGTACACACTTGGCCTTCTAGAGTTCTCTTCCCCCCTCAACTGCAGTGTATTATTTTCTGTTAGAGTAGCAGTATGTCATCATTGAGATAAAGATTTTCATAAATGGCCAAATTTTTTTTTACAAATACGACCTAACATGTCTCCGTTTGTTCTTTTCTAATAGTTATCAATTAAAAGTGCTTTTTAAATATTTATTTATTATTTTATTTTTATGTGTATGCGTGTTTTGCCTGCTTGTATGTAAGTACACTCATGTCGTGCAATGCCCACAGAGGTCAGAAGAGGGCGTCAGATTCCCCTGGAACTGGAGTTACAGAAGGTTGTTATCAGTTAGCCATCATGTGGGTTCTGGAAACCAATGCTCTTAACTGCTGAGCCATCTCTCCAGCTCTTGAAATTATTTTAAACTGACATGAAAATGTACACATACTACCTATTAATGGGGGAACGAAGTGATATTTCTGTACAGGTATATATTATATAAAGTTCAAATCAGGTTAAACCTATCTACCTCCTCACACATTTGGTATTGTCTATGATGAAACCATTCAGAATCCCATCCTTTACTTATCTGGATTGTACAGTATTTTATTGTTATCCATGCCCGTCCTCCTATGCAGGAGAACACCAGAACTGATCCTAGTTCCTTCTGGTCAACTTATCTCCATCTCCCTGACCTGTCTACTCTTCCTACTATCATCAGTAATCAGTAATTCAGTGCTGCTGTCACACTCTGATGTCAACTGTTTGTAGTTCCACATGTGACTGAGATCAGTTGATACTTGTTTTGTGTGTGTGTGCCTGGCTTCACAGACCTAATATAATGATCTTCAGTTCCATCCTGACCCAGATGACAAGATCTTATCCTTTCTTAATGGCAGAATAATGCTGTGTCATGTGTGTTTATCATAGTTCCTTTGTCCATTCAGCAGTTGATGAAGACTTAGGTCTGTTTCCGTCTTGTGGCTGTTGGGGATACTGCAGTGCCTCTGGGTGCAGGTGTTTTGACATACTAATTCCATTTATCTTGAATGTAATGAGAGTACTAGATTGTGTAGTTTTGATCCCTTTTGATGAGTGGACATGTTCTTTTCCATAATGGCTGTGCTGAGTGCATTCCTGCCTTTTTTTAATTCCACATCCTCCCTAGACCTTCCTATTGGTCGTTTTAACAAAAGCTGTTCTTGCTGGAGTGAAGTATTGCTTCCCTGTGCTTTGATTGCATTTCATGATTATATTGTAGATCTTGTTTCTTTCATGAATCTGTTGTCCATTTGCATGTCTTCGTTTAGCAATGCCCAGTTCTGTCACCCCCTTTTAATTTTTTTTTTTTTTTTTGCTGTTGAGCTTTTTTGAATTCCTTATCCAGCCAGATGTATAGTTTGAACATTTTCTCCCTGCTCTTTGGTTGCTTCTGCTTCATTTGGTTGGTTGTTTACTTTGTAGAAGCTTTTGAGTTCAATGTTTTCTCATTTGTCTATTCTTGCTTTTGCTTCCTCTACTTTTGAAATTTTGTCCAGAAATATCCTTGCCCATTCCAATGTCCTGAAGTGTTTTCTTCTGTTTTATTCTAGTACTTTTGTAGTTTTAGGTCATATGTCAAATATATCTGTTCCATTTTGTGCGCCTTTTTGTGGTCCCCTACAAATCTTAGCAACATTTTTTCTAGTTCTTTGAATAGTGTCTCTGATAGTATGATACAGATTGCGTTGCATGTGAAGATTGCTCTGGGTAATATGAACAGTCTAAGAGTATTGGCTCTCCCAGTCCATCAACAAGGGACTAATTTAGAGGAACAGGCTGATCTTAATTCACTAAATGTTTGGTGGGACTCAGCAATGCAATTCTCTGGTCCTAGGTATTTCTTTCCATATTTTTTTGGTCTTTTTGATGATATTTTATTTATTATTTTTATTTTATCTGCATGTATGTAAATGCACCAGTGTTATGCAATGACCGTAGAGGTCAGAAGAGGGCGTTGGGTCCCCTGAAACTGGAGTTATGGATGGTTGTTAGCTGCCATGTAGTGCTGGGAACTGAACCTAGGTCCTCTGTAAGAGCAGCCAGTGCTCTTAACCACTGAGCCATCTCTCCAGCCCTGATTCTCTCCATTTTTTGGTGTTGTCTTCATTTATATTCATTGGTGTTTGATAGTTTTCACAGTAGAAAACTGGCACCTCTTTATTTTTTACCTATAAATGTTATGGCTTTCTTGATTTCAGTTTCAGATATTTTGATTTTGAATCCTGAATTATTTCTAAATCCATTTATTGGCTCTCATATTTTTTATGTGGAGTCTTTGGGATTGTCTATGCATAATACAGTGTCATCTGTATACAATGACAATTTGGCTTTGCCATTTCGATGCAGTTTATCTCGTTTCCTTGCTGTATTGCTGTAGCTGGGTCTCCCAGGTCCATATTAAATGGCAGTGGAGAACCTGGCCCTCCTTGTCCTCTTCCAGATTGTACAGAGAAAACTTTCAAATTTTCCCCATTCAGTGTAATTCTAGCTTTTGGATTATTATAAATGGTCTGTATTATGCTTATAAAATTCCTTCTATACTTTATTTGTTCAGTGTCCTTATAGAGAAGGACACTGCATTTTATCCTTGCCTTTCATACGCAGATAGAGATGATCACGTGACTGATTCTGTTGATGTGATGCGATGTACATTTATTGATTTCTGAATGGTGGAATATTCTTGTAACCCTTAGATGAATTCTGCTTGATTATGGTGCAGCATCTTTTAAATGCGCTGTTAGATTCAGTTTGCTGGTGTTTTTCTGAGGAGTTTTACATCTACGCTCATCAAAGATATTGGTATATAGGATTTTGTTGGTTCATTATCTGTTGTTGTTGTTGTTGTTGTTGTTGTATCCTTCTGTGGCTTGGTTACCAGGATGAATGTAGAATGTCTTCAGAAGTATTTTCTCCTCTCCAACTTTCTGGAGCAATTTAGAAGAATTTGTTATTCCTGCTTCTCTAAATGTTTGGTGGAACTCAGCCATGAAGTTTTCTCATCCTGGGCATTTCTTTAATGGAAGTATTCTGTTACTGATTTGATCTGATTACTCCTTAATTCAGAATTTTTGTGCCCTCATGATTCAGTCTTGGAAGGAGGTATGTGTCCAGGAATTTGTCTACTTCCTCAAGTTACCAAATTATCTGAAGTCTATTTGTTCATAATAATATTTAATGACGCTTTGTATTTTTACACCATGAAATGAAGTGAGGATCTTGAAAGGAACATAAAAATCTTGTCTTCCTTGGGTTTTAGCTATCCTAGTCTTGTTATTTTATTTATATTAGTGGGGGCAGGGCTCAGGCCACAGCATGTGTGGAGGTCAGAGGTCAATTTTGTGGAGTCAGTTCTCTCCTCCATCTTTAGGTGAGTTTATGGGATTCAAACTCAGGTCGCCCAACCTGCATAGCATTTGTGGGGTGTCTCCCAGGATCAGCCCATCCTGCTCTTGACTGCTTGTCTTGTGTTTTTAATTTTGTTGAGTAAATTTTCAGTTAAAGAGTTTGTCATTGAATTTTTTTTTCTAAACTTTCTTTCACGATCCGATGAGATGGCTCAGCTGGTAAAGGTGATTGCAGCCAAGTCTGCTTACCCATGTTTGATCCCAGTATCCACATGGCAGAAGGAAAAAACTGTCTCCTAAAAGTTGTCCTGACTTCCACATGTGTATCATGACACATGAGTGTGCCCCCCCTCCTTCTCTCCTTCTCTCCTTCTCTCTCCCTCTGTCCCTCTCTCCCCCCAATATTACTATATTATTTCATCCCTACTAAGTTTCTCTCAGTGCATTCTATTGCTTTACTGCCTTTTCTTGAGTTTCTCTGAAACAGATGTTTTAAAATTCCTGTTCTAAAAGTCTGACCATATTGGTTACTATCTGGTTAGTTTCTAGTGGTATTTAGACAATGAGTGGCACTGTCACTTCCTGACAGCTCTTGATGTTAGTGTGTGACTTCATCTTGCCACTGAAGGCTTAGGAATGTATTCCAATTTTTGTAATCTGGCTTTGCTTCTGCCTTTCTTTACAGAAATTCTAAAAAGATTGTGCCCCTCCTCTCTGAGCTTTCTTGGTTTTGCTATTTCAGCATTGGATGGTTCATTCCCTCATTCACTACCGGTGTATTTTCACACTTTTACCACTAGAGGGCAATCTAAGCCCAAGTTTATCCCAAATCCACAAAGGCTGTGTTGACAGCCTAAACCGGATCACTACCTGGTAGACCATCCCAAGCCTCCCTCTGTAGTTCAGGTACATCCAAACACCTTGTCCGCAGCAACTGGCCCATGCTGATGGAGAGAGACCAGTCTCGGTCTCCTATACCATGGTCACTATATCTGTGCCGTGCTCCTGCACCATACTCACTAATGCTATAAAGTTGTTTCATATTGTGAGCCCACAGCTTTCCCATACAGCTCTCGGATAGTACCACGGCCCGTGCTGCTATGGGCTAGCGGCTGCGAATGGCTAAAGTGAAATTATGACCCAAGACACCGGGAACCAACTCAGCGTGATATTGGCACAAGCAGAAGCCTACCAGTCCGGAGTCACATGTCTCTCTTAGCACCAAGACTGGTCCAGAATCTCTGCTGCCAGCTCTGGTCTCGGGGTGGAAGCTGTTACCATTTTCTCAGTGTTGTTCCTGGCACTGAGTTCCAAGGGAGAGCGCTGGGCTAACTAACTTATCCCATCATTGGCAAATGATTTCTTAATTCTACACTAGGCTGCACGAGGTTGGAGCCTTATCGCTGAAGGCAGTTTCTTGACTGTCAAGCTGTTCGGCTGGGTTGTCCTGAAACCCCCCATCTAAGAGGACCTGTTCAGTCTCAGGGGTGCACCCATGCCACAGCAAGCAGGGATTCAGCCCAAAAGATAGGTCTTTCCCATTGGGGTGCAAGTCTCTGTCTGTCTGGTGCTGGTACAGGACTGGAGGTCCTCCACGAGCACTGGCTTGGAGATAGCTGTGCTGCCCAAAGTCTGAAGTTGAAGGCAGTGCTTTGGCAAGCAGGGTGGGTGCTAAATTGGGTCAAATGTGAATCTCACATCCACAGGAATCTGTGCGATCCTGGGAAAGGAAGAGTGTGGTATCCTAGACCATTTCAAGGCTGGCAATGATGCAGGCCTAAACCTGACTTTATCCTTCTGGAGTAGAGGTCTCATTCCTGATCTTGGGGCCGTCTGTTAGTGAGATCTTGGCCTTTGGTTTTTGCCTGGTGTTGGGACCCATTATTGGAGGCTTAGTATTGAGCTCCAAGACGAATCCCTCTGTCAGCTTTCAAGCCCTGAGGGCAGGTTGAGTCCTGCTCTGCTTCTGTTGCCTGAGGTTGGAGAACAGGGTGCTCCAGGAGGTAGTCAGCTCCTCTCTAAGGCAGTTCCAGCATCACGCTTCTTGAGTGTTGATCTGGGGTAGGGGTGTGGGTCTGTATCTCTATCTTACACCGTGTTTCAGTCTGGTGAGCCTGATACTGGATTTCAAGTCTAACATCTGGACTTGATTTCCACTGTTTCCTCCAAGAGGGGTCATATTTCTCCAGGGCACTTGGACTTGACACCTCCTTGCTTTCTTCATTCTGCCTCTTCTTTTTATGACATTCAAGTCAGGTACTGTGGCATCTCACCTGAGTCATCAGCTTTTGTGAAGATAGTGTGGTGTGTGATAGCTTGTCAGACTAGTAAGTTAGGGGGAGACAATCACTGGAGGGTCTTACCCACTATCTTGCTGAATTTCTCTCTGTATTTGTTCTTACTAATTGGTCACATCTAGTAAGAAGAAATGTAGAATTAAATGTAGAGTATTGAGAAATCCTGGGTTGTCTCAGAGATTCATTTATTTCGTTTGTTATTTATTTATCATTTTTGTGTGTGTATGTTCATGTCTGCATAGGTGCACGTAAAGAAAGAATTTTAGAAGCAGTCTCTGCCCATTGCTATGCGGAGGACAGAAGAAGGTTTCAGATCCCCAGAATCTTGAGTTAAGGATGGCTGTTAGCTACCATGTGGTTACTGGGACCCAATCTCAGGTCCTCTGCACGTGCTCTTAACTGCTAAGCTGACTCTCCATGCCCCGTCACTATGTTTTAAGAGTAAATCTTATCTCATGTTTATCTAAAGAGCCAGAGTTTTGCTATAACTCATTTACCTGAGAACTTTTAAAAATATTTTATTTTTATTATTTTATGTGTATGAGTGTACTGCCTGCATGTATGTGAGTGTACCCATGTCGTGTAATGCCAAGGAGGTCAGAAGAGAGATTAGGATTCCCCTGGAACTGGAGTTAAGAACAGTTTGTAGCAGCCAGGTGGGGCCACTTTCCTTGACAGACACCCCATGGTCCTGGCATCTCCAACATACAAGGGTCTCTATTGCAGCTTAGGCTTCACATGTGTCGCTGGTAAAGATTTTCTCCCATTCTGTGGGTTTTCTGTTCGCTTCCCTGGTTGCCCCTTTGATGTACAGAAGCCTTTTAGTTTAATTAGGTCCCATTCCGCTCTGTTTTTTAGTCTTTCTGTGGATTCTTTGTGTGTGTGTGTGTGTGTGTGTGTGTCTGTGTGTGTGTGTGTGTGTTTGTGCATGTAGAGGTGCACTTCAGGTGTCTTCCTTGGTCACAGTCCACCTATTTTTTGAGATAGTGAACTGGAGATGACTGATTTGGGAGCCCCGGGATCTTCCTTTCTGTGCCTCCCCTCCCAGTGCTGGGATTACAAGTGTGCACCATTACATTGATTCTTTTTGATGTGGGTGTTGGGGTTCAAACTCAGGACCTCATGTATATGTGGCAAGTACCTTCACTGATGGAGTGCTTGCCTTAGTCCCTCCTTTTTAGTGAAGACAGTATGGAACTTCTCTCCACTAATGGGGCCCTAGCTCAAGTTCCCCCACGCCTCACTTCTTTCTTCATTTGACCTCACTTTTCACATATTTAGTGACAGTGAAGAACTAGTTTTGACAGACTGTGTTGCTTGTGTACCTTTTCTGGATTTGGAGACCGATTTCGTAGAGTATTAGAATGTACTATGGAGTGTCTTCAGTTTTGCCTTCATCTCCCTAATTAGAATGTTCCACTCTCGAAGGTAGCAATGAAATCTCCTCCTTAATTTCCTCTCATAGCAGAGATACCCTCGATACCACATTGGATACACATTTTATGCTAATGACTGAAACTGGAACAAAGAAGAACCGATTCCATTGGTCCGTCTGGGTACTGGGTGGCACGAATAGAACACTTTTCATTTGGGAAAATTGTGTTTACCCTTCTTCAAGATTTCTAATAAAAATTATTAGCTTGCAGAATTCTTTATAATGTCTTATAGCAGAGAAGAAAAACCCACATGGTTACGCTCATCTTTTGCAAAGTGTATTTGGCGATGGATTTTTTTTTTCCTCCACAATGCCAATTGAATTTCCTGTGATAACAGTGACTACGGAGATGTAGTTGGGGATAGGCTAGTGTGGGGTGAAAAGGATGTGGTCCTTGTGTCCCTATCATTAGGGTCACAGATTGTGTCCATAACAGATGATTGATAAACAGAGAAGACCATAGAACATTTATTCAATCCAAGTTTTATATGATGAAGGATTCTTTGGGCTGAGTACTTCAAGATCCATGGGAAACCATTTGCTCTTACGCTTAGGGTTGATGAAGAATGGGCATGTGAACGAGGACAATTGGGCATAAAGGATGTGGCCTAATAGTACTGGAATGAAGGGGGAAGCCCAGCCAGGGATGCATGTTCAGACTCATGGTGGCCTATCTGTGTAGCATTCATTCCATGTAGATGTGGGGCAGGAAGGACCCTTTCTGGAATGAGGGTCTTATGATCTCCTATCAGATGAGGTAGGTCAGAGAATTTCCCTATCTCCTGCTCCTAGACAGAAAGGTAGGGGAAGCTTAAAGACTTATGCTTTTATTTTTAGGCCTTATGGGTTCCTTGATGAAAGGAAGTTCTAGTTTGTATAACCTGCTCTGCAGAAGATGAATTCTGATTTCTGTGACTTAGTGTGGGAAAGAATGAGGGGAGATAAACAGGAAAGCCAGGGTGGAATCTTTGCTTCTGCGACTCTTCCACACCTTTAGTTCGAGGTATTCAGCCTGCTAAAGAGCAGTAGGTTGGGCATCATTTTCTGAGCTCCAACACTACTGCGGGATTTTCATCAGCTTCCTTTATTAAGAATGACTCCCACGTGAGCTCTCTGAAGATAGATGCACTGTATCCTGCTAAAGAGCAGTAGGTTGGGCATCATTTTCTGAGCTCCAACACTACTGTGGGATTTTCATCAGCTTCCTTTACTAAGAATGACTCCCACGTGAGCTCTCTGAAGATAGATGCACCGTGTCTTCCCAGCATCCCCAGCCCCCAGAGTGAAAGGATAAACCCACAATGGTGATGACTCTTTAGTACAGTGCTCTTCCTGATTTCAGAGTCTGCTTGTCTTCCTTTATGACTTTCAGCCGCCCACTCCCCTCTTTTCCCCTCTAAATCTCAGTGAAAGCAGGCGAGAGGTCGAGGATAATGGTGATGACTCTTTAGTACAGTGCTCTTCCTGATTTCAGAGTCTGCTTGCCTTCCTTTATGACTTTCAGCCGCCCGCTCTCCTCTTTTCCCCTCTAAATCTCAGTGAAAGCAGGCGAGAGGTCGAGGACGTGTCTGGTGACCTGAATTTATAGTTCTTTTTAATTTGAATCCATATGCGTAGGCTACCTATGAGACCCGGGTGGAGAGCATCACTGACTTGGGTGGTCCCCATTCCCTATCTCCGCATAGCCACTGTGCTCCCTGCCAAGCCTCATCACTGTCCCCCTACTTTGTTGCTTCCTCTACTCAGCAGATACACATAAGAAGCAGTGTTGAGTTGTGTAGTACCGAGTCATTCTCTATTTGAAAGGATGGGATTTGAAGCCCAAATGATAGAGAGGCCCGAAAACCAAGAAAATGGGAGAGAGTTAGGAAGCTTGAGCTCCAGTCCAAAGGAAACTGAAAAGATAGAATAGGTGGAAAACTAGAAGTATGTTCTGTCAAGAAAACAGAAAGCAGAGGTTCAAGACAGAGGCAGAGGCTGAATTTTAAGAAGTCAAAATTTAACATGACGGGGAGACTTCTGTTTGGAACCAAGCTGGTGGTGGCATGGCTGCGAGTACCAGACCACTTGGCATGGTGAGGCATGGGCACAGTGGACCAAGGTGGTTGAACAGTGAGGATGAATGATGAGGATGGTAAGGAGTGTTAGTGACCCCCAGACCTGGCCTTGCATTCCCCAAGGGCTGACCTGGGGTACGAGGAAGGTGGGGAAATTTAAGTGGGAACCGACTTTCATATTTCAATCAGAAGACTTAAAACATGACTCCATCACTTGTTCCCCATGGTCATGGAGGAAGGTGTGAAAACAGCAGGCACCAAAAATGCCAACCAGATCCTTAAGCACGTGAAAGGAAACAATGACTCCATGTGTCTCCTTGAGCAAAAGCGGGAAGTGGTTTTCTCCAATATTGATGTCCTCTAGAGAGAACTAAAAGTCAGCAAAGTAACTGTTGCCTCTGTTTGCTGCACAGAAGTCAAAATGATCTTTCTTAAACACAAGTATAATCATGTAGACAGAGCAGTGGAGACAGGAAAATAGTGGGAACCAGTATAATTGAAATTATGACCCGTCCCTGACCCCTTCCAGTGAGCCTGGAACTGTGGTCCCGTCCTATGGGCTGGAGCTGTGGTCCCCACTCATGAGCTGTGGTTCCTCATTCCTCTGGTAGTGGGCTAATGGTGGAGAGACTGGAGGAGGGAGGACTTCCTGATGTTGGCTACACTCCCTAAACCCCATCCCCCTGAGCATCCAGGCCTTGATGTTGGACCTTCCCATTCCCAGGTTTCAAGAGGTTTTCCATCGTGTTTCTATTGCTTTTCTAGAGCCCCAGTGTGCCTTCACCTGTGCCCTACAGAAAATGTGAAACACCTAACTGAGCTTTTGGAGATATAAAAATCACAGTCTGGGAAGCTAAAAATAAAAATAAAGAATTAGTGTGTATTTGAGACTAAGAAATAAGTGATGGCTCCAAGAAAGAAATTTCAATGTGACATTTGGGAAAAAACCCAGAACTATGTGTATAACTTTCTATGGTTCTAATTAACTCCTCATGGCCAGATCCAACCTGTGTTGACTGTCTGGGGAATCCCTGTGCCATTTTCCCTGCCTCTGTTCCCTTAGGCTCCCTGGTTCTCTCTGATTTTTTTTTATTTCTGTTTTTATTTTTTGAGACAGGGTTTCCTTGTAGCCCCAGCTGGCCTGGAACTCTCTATGTAGACCAGGCTGGTTTTGATTTCACAGAGATCTGCCTGCCTCTGCCCAGCAAATGCTGGGATTAAAGGCATGTGCCACCATCCTGGCATCTTTTAAAACTTTTTTAATGTCTTTAAAATATGTTTTTTTTTCTGACATCTCATTACACGCAGCATAATTAATGACTATTTCACAAGATTAAGTATTCTTATGTGTTCCTCTTAGGGACTTTATCTATGTCTAATTTCAGTTTTCCCATTCTGCTGTGCAGCTCACACATGCATGAGTGACTCACACCTGCGGTCCTTGGGCATTTATAGTGGGCCATGCCTAAATAAAAGAAATATGTTTGCCTTAGACTCAACATACACTCCTGAGCTCATCATACTGTAGAGTCAGCACACGTGCCTGAATTCATCATTTTTTTTGTCAGCAGTAACATCTGTTGTCCAATCAGC
The DNA here is from genome assembly GCF_000622305.1 of Nannospalax galili. Taxonomy (NCBI): domain Eukaryota; kingdom Metazoa; phylum Chordata; class Mammalia; order Rodentia; family Spalacidae; genus Nannospalax; species Nannospalax galili. The sequence goes on along the minus strand of NW_008359625.1, from coordinate 3,037,515 downwards.
GTGACTCAAAACTTCACTTACCCACCTATACAAACCCAGTTTCTACTTTATTTTGCACTGTTAAAATACAATGTCAGTGAAAAACAAATGAGTATTCTGAACTGTTTGTTGCACTATGTAATGAATATTTTCTGTCTTGCTAAGAAATGTGAAACTCTTAATTTTTGATGGAGATGGAATTCAAATAAAGAGGTAGCCTAGTGGATCCATTAGGACGAATCTGATGACTTTAGACAAATGGATTGGAATTTTCCATTGTGTCAGTGTATATTTGACATAAGGTAGTCAGCCTTTAGTTAGTGAATGTATCTATCACTGTCAATGCCCTCAGAATTCTGCCAGCATGGTGACAAGACTGAGGGGAGAATCTGAGATGAAATATTTTTGACTGATTATGATAAGCATATATTAGTTGTTAATCATATTAAGTGTACAGTGTTATATTAGTTGTTAATCATATTAAGTGCACAGTGTTGTGTAATATATATTATATATAGAATTTTTAAAAACATTTTTTGTTTGTTTGGTTTTTTGGTCTGTTTGAGACAAGGTCTCCCTGTAGCCCCAGCTGTCCTGGATTCACTATGGAGACCAGGCTGGCCTCGAACTCAAAGAGATCCGCCTGCCTCTGCCTCACGAGTGGTGGGAAATTTGCATTTTTTTGAAAAGCAGTTTTCAGGCCTCAGTCTTGGTTGTTTTAAATTGTATGCCATTGCAATATGCAAAGAGTTCCTCCAAAGTGCACTTGGAGGTAGAGGTGGAAGGAGGTGGTCTTCCATCATTTTTGTATGGATAAATCTGCAAATGAATATACTTAGACTTCACAGCTTTTGTTTAGGGACATTATTGTTAAACCACATTTGTAGTTTCAAATTTTTCAAAAGGCATTAAAAAACATTTTGTTTATTATTTTTATTTTATGTGCATGAGTGTATTGCCTGCATGTGTGTAAGTGCACCTGTGTCATGCAGTGCCCACAGAGGTCAGAAGAGGGCTTTGGATCCCCTGGAATTGGACTTATGGATGATTGTTAGCTGCCATGTGGGTACTGGGAATTGAACCTGGGTCCTCTGCAAGACAGCTATTGCTTTTAATCTCTGAGCCATCTCTCCAACCCCTAGAAGGCTTTTTTTTTTTTTTAGAAAAGAAGAAACACGTAGGCAAATTTTGTTCCACATTTCATGTATAATCTGTACATCATCCATCCCAGCATCCAACTTATAAAACTTATCAATGAAGTATTTTGTGTTCTGTTTGCATTGTCTTGGAAGTCCAGCAGATACTTTACGTGTGCATCCCGTTTGGATTACCTTCTTTCAGGCATCAGTCACCACACATGGCCAGTACGCAGGTGTTCTCTATTATTTGCATAAGTCAGAACTTATCACATAGTACCAGCATCAGATGGTTTGGTTCCAGCTTTGATCCATAGGTGGAGACAAAACTCAAGAATGATCTTAAACGAAATGTTTAGAACTAGAAATAGTCATTCTTTGGCCAAGTGGTGCATCTGTATTTTTCTCTTGGCTCCATCCACACAGTCCAACTTTTCTTGCTTCTCATTTTTTTTCCACCTCGAAGAGCATATCAACTCAGACTCTTCAGCCGCAGGTACTCATTACAGAACCATACCCATGTGGCTGCTGACTTTGATGGGCTGGTCATCCAGTTCACCTTTAACCATCACTAAAGATCTAAATGAAGCTGGCACTGGCCATCCATCCCATGCTTACATCCTGTTCATTTGGCTTTCCCAGACAAGGAATGGCAGGTGGCCCCTGTTCCAGGGCAGGTAGGAGTGCAGGACGGAAATTGCACAAATAGGGCAGGAAGGAAAGGATTATTTTCATTTTGAAGGGACAAGTCAATCATATGAAACCCTTTTCTTCCCTCAGCCTCCCTCTGTCTCATTCCCCATTGCTCTCTCACGAGCATGCTTTCAACATGGATGAGTAAATGGGCGTCCTAAATTTATACTTCGAGTATTCAATGTGATGAGTGGATGGGTATTTCTTTGAGTTTAATTTTAAACATATTCTTTGGACACATGGTGACTTTGTAAGGTATAAAGTACATGGATTAAACATTGAATGCATAAAAATATTAGAAGGAAAATGATAGTCTTGTCCTTTCTTGGTGTCCATGGGGGTCAGAAGTTTAGGGGACTGGTTTCAGGACCCATCACAGATACTTCACCCATGCTCCTCCCTTTGTATAAAATGGTAGAATGTTTGTATGGAAACTGCATAAATTCTCCTGTATACCTCAAACATCTCTAGAGCATTCCTAATTCAGAGTAAGGGCTATGCAAATAATTGTTACTGCATTTCTTTTCTTTTTTGAGACAGGGTCTCCCTGTAGCAACAGCTGGCCTGGAGCTTACTATGTGGACCAGGCTGACCTAGATCTCACAGAGATCCACCTGACACTGCCTCCGGAGTACTGGGATCAAAGGCGTGCACCACCTAGGCTCGGCTCTGTTACTGCATTTTTTTTAAAGGAACAATAACAAGAAGAAAATGTGCACATGCAGTATAGATGTTAATTTTTGCACAGAACATTAACCCTGGGTTTGTTGAATCCACGATGCAGAACCCCTGGATTCAGAGGATGGCTGTGCATTTATCAGAGAGTCCATATGTTTGCTGTACCTTGCTTTTTTTTCTTTCAGTGAAGAATGTGGCTGTCACTCTCCCTTGATCTCTCAATACGTGTCCTTCATATTTTTTTTGCATCATACAAGGCAGTGTAATACACATCTCTTCTGTTAGAAGAAAATGTCACTTTGCTGTTGTCTGCACCCCCTCAACCACATCTAATGTTAATACACTGCAGAAGGAAAATATTGCTCAGTGTCCATCCTGACAGCTAGAGCTGAGAGCAGACGAATGGTGGCAGCATTGAGCAGCTGCTGCAGCCACCATGGCTGCTCAGGCAGGAGGGTGGGCCAGAGGACCTGGTGTTCTCAGTCTGTCAGTCCTGCTTTTCCTGAGGAAAGAAGGAAGGGAAGAACTCTGCAAGCTGGAAAGTGATTTGGCTCAATCAGGATAACTTTACTTGTGTGGGAAAATATACTCCGTGCTGTGTTGTTGCACTGAATTAAATAATTTAATTAAAAGGGCGCTGGGTGAGCTGGCACAGACAATTAGGAGACACTGAAAGCTTGGTAAACAAAGTACCTACCCAGAGCCTACAGTGTGAAGTCTGGGCTTGCAGCAAAAGCAGGTTTCTGATTACCAACCCGGAAGGCAGAGATCCCAAACTAGCTTTGGGGCCCTAAGATACTGGGTATAGTTCTGCTTTTGTAAGGACGAACACGCAGATTATTACCTGTGATCCATCATTCTGCTGCTGCTACAGGTGTATGTATCTATGTCCATTCTTTGTTCAGTGGCCTCTATCTGTTGCAGGAAAGCTCGACTTTTAATATTATTTATAGTCTGCAAAAGACAGACTTCTTGATTTGAAGGCAGGCAAAGGCAAGACTGATTTGTGAGTTTAATCTTGCAAATACTGTCACTGTAGTTTTGCAGATGGGGAGGAATGTGTTAAGTGACATGTCCAGACTCACCCAGCCAATGCACAGTGGAGCTGGGCCACAATGCCAGTGTCTCATTCTGGGTACTGTGCCCTCTGCCCTGGCCACTGTGCTGCCTTCTGAGGATGCTGGTTGCTGAGTAGTGATGATGGAGCTCTTGTGAAAGAGAAAATACACAGAACTGTTTCGCGAGTAGACACTGACCCACCTTAACTGAAGGACTGTCAGTATAACATCAGTCATCCCTGAGAATTTCAAGACACAAAATTTTTGGTTGATGATATTTGATTATAACAATGATAAACAAAACTATTTGATCACTCCAAGAAAGATACTGAAATAGAAAAATACATACACACGTGCATACACACATCCAGTTTGTATGGTAAAAGCATCTTCACGTTTAAGTCTGCTTTTCATGGAGCACAGATTGCCAGGACTGAGCACAGATTGCCAGGACTGTTGAGAACCTTTAAAATTTGTTTTGATTCATTTATTTTTATTTTATGTTTATGAATATTTTGCCTGCATATATGTAAGTGAACCACATGTGTAGAATGCCTGCAGAGACAAGAGGAAAATGTTAGATCCCCTGGAACTGGAGTTCTGGACAGTCATTAGCCGACATGTGGGTGCTGGGAATTGAATCGGGGTCCTCTGCAAGAGCAGCCAGTGCTCTTAACCACTGAGCCATCTCTCCAGCCCCTTGAGAACCCTTTTTGAGAAAACAAATAGAAGCTGAGCCTAAGAAGGTTTGGACGAGGGCAGCTGTGCTAGCCTGGGGTAGCTCGGAGACACAGGCTGTCACCTATGCTTTTGCAGCTTCTTTGCATTTTGTGGCTAATCTTCTTCCTTTTCCAGCTCCTTCAGTGTGAGCCTTCCTTGTCAAGTGAGGAGAATTTTTCTTTGTAGGCTCCTGTTCAGAGAAATTATTTGATTTTTTTCACTTTCTATCTCTATCATTTCAAGTTTTTTTTTTTTCAAAGCTTTCAGACCAGAACTAAATTTTCTGTAGGGGCTAAGGCACCCAGGCTGGAAAGACATCACTGAGTGTGTGTGAGGGTAGACCAACCTTTTATCAAAGAGAGGCACTGTCAACTTCTTTTAGCCGTAGCCAGCCACCATTCTGGGGGCCATGGCCTCACACTGTGCCCACCTACACTCTGTTCCAGGTCTGTTCTTCCTTGCCAAAAGGCTGCCTACTGCCAGTACAGCCTCCTACCGGCAGGGGGGCACACTTTTATTCCTCGTAGGTGGAAGCTTACCCTGTTCCTTGGGAGACCAGGAATTGGGCTGCTCTAAGCCTTTACCCTAGCTTGTGTTTTGTTTCTGTCATTGCTGTGTATAGAGTAAAATAGATTGTTAAAAGTGTGAACTCATACATAAGGATTATCCTACCAAGGAAACAGTCTAACTAAAAAGAGAACAGAAGTCCAACTTAAAACTACATACCATAACCTGGGCTAGCTCGGGAATCCAGATAGAGAGTGAGTATCCCTCTCAGAGAAGTTTTGGAGAAACCCTCTTTTTCTTTCTCTTGATCAATGTGGAATTAGATTCTGTAAGTTGCATGATATGTCTCCGAATCTGGCTCCTCTCGGGGCTGTTTGTCTGTAGTTAGCAATCCCTGAGCGTTGTGCTTCTGAATGCTGTTCCACCGTTAGTGACCTTCAGCCCCCTTCCTGCAGCTTACTGGAGTGCTCACTGTTGGCTGCTTTCCGCAGCGCTCCAGTGGGGTCCAGAACAGACAACAGAGCTGATTCAACATTCCACAGTTTTGTTTTCTTTTCCTTGAACAGTAAACTTCACCGGCAGTAGGTATAAAAGAAATTATACAGAAATTGGGATCACAGTTGATGGATGGTCTGTGAGTACTTTTGGCTACATCAGACCTGTATCTTTGGTCAATCACATTTAGTGAATGCTATAGTATTCCTTTCTAGAAAGTGAATGTGACTTTGGGCTTCATTGGTAGATGGCCAAGGGAGTCATTTTAGAGGAGAAAGGATTTTATTATTTTGTTTTACTTATTTTTATTTTGTGTGTATGAGTGTTTTGCCTGCATGTATATAAGTGCACCATATGCAGGGAATGCCCATGCAGGTCAGAAGAGGGCATTAGCTTCCTTGGAACTGAAGTTACAAGTGTGGTTGTTAGATGCCATATGGGTGCGGGAAACTGAATCCAGGTCCTCTGAAAGAGGAGCCAGTGCTCTTAGCCGCTGGCTGAGCCATCTCTCCAGCCCCAAGAAAGGATTTTATGTGAAGGCAAAGGTCATGTCATTTTACTCCGCCCTTCATTCACTGTGAAGAAAACGGTGAGGTCTTTCTGCTCCTAGAAAAGAACATCATTGAGAACAATCTGCGAGTTGTCTGAACCGGATTCAATCCCTTTTTGTTCTGTACCTTTTTCTTTTTCTGAGGTAGGGCTTTCTCTCACTCTGTTGCCCCAGCTGGTCTTGAACTCATGAGCTTAAGCAATCCTCCCTGCCCCAGCTTCCTGGTAGCTGGGATTACAGATGTATGCTATCACACTTGGCTTTGATTTAGGAAGCTCTAAGATTTTTCCAGCTTCAGAGATCACAAAATCACATGCTCCTGCCACTGATGCTTAGCAAGTAATCTACCGTTGAATCTCATCCCCAAACCCTTATTTTATTTTATTTTTGAGACAAGTCCTTGTTAAATTGCTCAGACTACCCTCACTTCCTGCCCCCCTCACCAAGCCCCTCGAGTAGTTGGGGTTATAGGCACGTACCACAATGCCCATTGTGTTTACTTCTTTGTGAAAACATCTAACTCTACAGTAGTGAAGACAGACCCTTGATATTAGTCATGCCTAATTCCGAAGGCCAGTTCTACTGTATAAAAACAGTGTGATACTGATGTTGCTTAACCTTCCAAGTCTCAGTTGCTTTATAAAGTGGAAATTAAAATTAAATTATCTTATAGTTTTTTATAGTAACATATATTAACTCTACAAAATGGTTTCATCGTGACATTTTGAAGCTTAATAAAGTAATTTATTAAAGGATTTTGCTCAGGGTAGCATGTGAATTGAAATCAGTATGCCCTCTTTTATGATTATGAACTCTGAGAACAGTTATTCTGTTTTATCTAACTTAGCTTAGTTCACTAATCTCTTTATTTCAATGACTCTGTTCTGTTGTGTATATAGTTGATAGTATTCATTAAATGTACTGTTATACTGTTTTTAAAAATCGTGGCGTTCCTACGAGGGTAGATTGAATACATGTTCCTATTTTGTCCAGTTCTTCAAGGAAAGGAAGAGCGAGATGACAGAGCAGATTTGTCAGAGAATAGGCAAAGAATCTGTAATTCATACTAAAATATTTTTCTAAATTTGGGATAACATTGGTTAATGTCCAAAGGGGAGAATCAAACAAAGCCTTTAAAGTAATCTCCTTTTGACATTCGTAGTTCTTCTGTGTAAGCTATGGCTATAGAGTTCTTAGAGGACAACTCTGGTCTCCTCTGGAACACTGGTCTCATGTGACATCGTAAAGATCTGCAAGTTTCTTTTTGTTACTTTTAGGTTTGGAGTCATTTTTCTGAATTGTTGTTATATGACTATATCTAGAGCACTATTTATCTTTAGAAAAAGATTAAATGGGCAATGTGATTCTATTGTATATTCTGCCTAAACTTATATTAGACCACATAATTCTATTCTCATAGTGACTCATTAAGGACAATTTAGGGATAGTTAGGAAAATACTACTAATTTCCAAAATGATGCTATGGAGGCTAACCACTTAATGAGTGCCTACGTGGGCCTTGGATAAGGTTAAAGTCTTTATTTATATTTCAATTTAATCTGTAAATGGTCTTGTAAGGTGGGCATCATTATCTCATTTGGAAAATGAGGCACGTAAGTCTCCATCAAGTTAAGTAATTAAGGTTGTGCAGTCCGTATGAGCCAGCATGGAAATTCAGTCTGATTCCAAGTCCTGTGTTCTCTCTCATACCCAGTTATATGACATTCTTAAATCTTAAACTCCCTAAATTTTCAAGTACACCTCTAGCCAAGTATATGAATGGATCTCATTTTGCTTATATGGCAAAGCACGCATAAAATGGTCTTTTTCCTATTAATGGGCTGACCATTTTGAAACCATCGAAGGTAAGTCGGCTTTCTGTTCCCTGCTCACTGCATTAAAACATGTTTTAAGGAACTATAAAAGCATTCTGGCTCCTCCTGTGGAACTGCCTTCTTTGTGACTTATTGTCTTTCTTTTCTCTCTTCTGATCCCCGATGTGTCTGTAGGTGGGCTGGATCCTCTCCATCCTGGACGAGCTGCAGCTGAGTCCACAGCCTCCTGTGGGGGTGCTTCCTCTAGGGACAGGGAATGACCTGGCTCGGACACTCAACTGGGGAGGGGTAAGATGTTTTCTTGGAGAAGGTCACCCCTGCCATGGAGGGACAAACTGCACCCCAGATCACTCTGTGCTCATGGGAGGTTCTGATCAAAGGCAGTATACTGCTGCTGCCCAGGAAATAAGTTAAGAGGTGGGAATCAAAGTGCCTGATTTTATTTGTAGTTTCTTCAGTTTAAACTTAGAATCAGCCAGGGAAGGGGAAGTTTAGTATGAGAAAAACATGTGGTTAGTACACAGATGGAGTGCTTGTTGAGGTAGACACCGGAACACAGTGGGTGGGTTGGTCTCAAGTTTTCATATAAAACAGTCTTGCAAATTTGAATTCATCCCGACCCTCAACCCTGGCCAGAATTGCAAATCTGGTTTAAATGAAGACCTTTCACTACGTCCTTTGAGCATTTGGTTTTTCTGATCAGTGTTATTGTGATTTTGAAAATGTAGATGTCCTATTGCCCTTTCCAATGGGGGGAGCATCTTCTAATAGATGTAGAGGAAGCAATTCTCCAGTCACTAACTAGCCACTTATGCATTTGTTAATTTTATTGTACTAAGATATATAAAGCCACAAGCTACTAACATGCCTAGCTGAGGATCTGTTGGCATTTAATGGCTGCTGGTGGCCAGGGTGGGCAGGTCGTAGTTCTCTTCAGTGGTATAGACACAGTAGGTTACCCATATGTTAGTTAATAACATTGCAGCCATGTTCATGCAAGCAACCCTAATGAAATTCAGTGGGCCATAAAAATGACATGAAATAGACGGGGACTTGTTGGATAGAAGGAAAAGTCCAGAGGAAGTTGGAGAGTGGTGTGAGAGAATAGTTAAATACATGCATGAAAATGTCAACACATTTAAAAGTATTTTATTTATTATTTTGTGTGTATGAGTGTATTACCTGCGTGTATGTAAGTGTACCCGTGTCACCCAAAGCTGCGGAGGTCAGAAGAGGGCTTTGGATTCCCCTGGAACTGGAGTTAAGGACGGTTCATAGCCTCCATGTGGGTGCTGGGAATCAAACCCGGGTCCTCTGCAAGAGCAGTCAGTGCTCTTAATTGCTGAGCCATCTCTCCAGCCCCCAAGAACACATTTTGAAAGCTTAAATCCTAGCATTTCTAGACTTATCAACTTTTAAATCTCCTCTTACTCCACTGTTGTCTAACCTCCATTTCAAATGAAAATGATCATCAGATGTACAACAGATATTAATGTGTCCTTTGGGTGAATTAGCCTTTCATAGGTTTTTGTTGTTATCCCTCCCTCCCTCCCTCCCTCCCTCCCTCCCTCCCTCTCTCCCTCTCTCTCCTCTCTCTTTCTTTTTTGGTCTTTTTTGAGACAGGGTCTCCCTGTAGTCCCAGGCAACCTGGAGCTTACTACATAGACCAGGCTGACCTTGAACTCACAGAGATCTGGCTGCCTACTGAGGGCTGGGATTAAAGCCTGTGCCACCACCAATATGCCTGGCTCCTCTTTCTTTTTTTAGTAGGCAGTAAACAAATAAATATATTTACATGAAGCAACTAGGAATTATTAGTATTAATTTCCCATGTCCAAATCCAGTATGTGACTATCTTGAATAACCATAATACAAATAACAGATCCTCAAGGAGAAAGTAACGCCCCAGCAGCCACAGCCTAGCTCCTCAGGCTGACTTGCCTGGTGGGGTCCTGGATGGATGGTGTCTTAACATATGATCAACCATTGAAGAATGAGATGGAATGCTAATAGGAGCAAGTTGCCGATCAGAAGCCTGCCTTGGTGCTTCCTCTCTCTTTCATATACATTGGGTCTTTGCACTCTGCTCAGTTCCTCTACTCAGTGGCATGAGAGTCTTGTTTTCGCCTCCAGTAAAAGCAACCATTCAGCATGGCCGGCAGCGACTACTGGTTCTTGGAGCCAACAAGTTATTCCTCAGCTCAAACCAGTCAAAGCTAGTGTTGTTACATGACTTTTTGTAAGCATTGTCTTTTAAAAATACTTTGTTTATTAATTTTATTTTACGTAGGAGTGTTTTGCCTGCATGTACGTAAGTGCATGTACGTAAAGCATCTGATACCCTGAAACTGGAGTTAAGGATGACTGTTTGTTGCCATGTGGGTGCTGGGAACCGAACCCAGGTCCTCTGCAAGAGCAACTAGTGCTCTTTACTGCTGAGTCATCTCTCTAGCCGGGTAATCATTATCTTTAAAATATCTGAGAAAAACAGTTCATTCCTCAGCCCTGCTAGTTTAAAACCAGAACTATGGTAGGACTTGTCTGCTCCTTGTGGTAGTGCTGGCTACATGGCTTTCTAATCCACATAGCCAGGGTTTGTGCTTTGATTCTGTTCTAGGGCTACACTGATGAACCTGTTTCTAAGATCCTGTGCCAGGTAGAAGATGGGACCATTGTTCAGCTAGATCGCTGGAACCTCCATGTGGAGAGAAACCCAGACTTGCCTCCAGAGGAGCTTGAAGATGGCGTGTGTAAGGTTAGACAGTTCTTCCTTCAGCAGAATGGAGCCCTGGACATCTGCCTGAGCCATAGGCTACACATCCCTGGCTATAGAGTCACCGACTGGTTCCTTCTATAAGATAACAGGATAGCTTTGAGTTTCTGGCTCCTAGAGCCATGAGTATAATGCCACTACCCTCAGATCCTCCCCCATAGACCCCAGAACTCAGGTTTCAGGTTTCCAAGCTCAGGGAGCTGTTCTCTGTCTTCAGCTCCACACTGGAAAAGGATGTAAACATTTATTAACCTTTCAAGTGAGCTGTAAACAGCCTACGAGAAGATGGAGTGAGTATGTGTATGTTCCCAGGCATTAGGCACATGACTTTTCAGTAGGAGGGAAGCCTTAGAAATTTCTGGCCTGACATCCAATATCCCTTTGTAGCAGGTATGTAACTAAGCCATTGCCTCATCTGCTTGGGACTTGAAATTGCCTAAAGAAATACTTGGTCTTGGTCTTTTCTTCCAATGTCTGAAATATTTCAAACTAAAACCAAACTGAAGGTCATAGGTGTAAACAAGCCTCACTTCAGTACTCAATTCTGAATTCTGACCTGGATTTCTGACAACTGTGATAGGTCCTGGTAGAATCTCTCTCAATACAACTCTCCACTTTTCTTCTGTGGTAGCGTTCCTGTATTTTTGTAGGCTTGAGAAGCCAGTTTAGTAGAATGCAGGTTGTGAGTCCCTCTCTCCAAAGATTCTGTGTGAGGAAGGAGATACAGAGATAAGGCGGAGGCGTCTGCACTTCAGGTAGCCTCTTTGCTGTTTTGAGCCAATCCATTGTTGGAGGCCAAGTACCAAGTTCACTATGATCCTGACTAATTGTGAAAGATGCTCAGATTTCTTGTTTGACTAAACTATTTGGCTAAAATGTTTCTCCCCATCTTCATTGTTTTTTTTTTTTTTCACCTAAACTCTCATTCTGAAATTAAATTTCTATTAGACATCATGATTGTTCATATGAATTTGAGTTTACGGCTGAATATTGTTTAGACATAAAGGTATGTGATATGTTTAACTTATGTCTTTACTTATAGAAATTGAATAGAAAACAGCTAAAGTAGAGGCAGCATATGGAAATTTTCAAGTCATATGCCTACTAAATTTGGATTGGCTAGGCCTACCACTGAATTCTTTTCCCAACAGCTTAAGCAATGGAAAGACATGTAGATGCAGCCAGGGAACGTCGATCTAGATAAATAAGGGCGTTTGGAAGTGGATTTTTGAGACGTGTAGGAAATTGGGGCACATTTTCTTGGAAAACGTGAATAACTTAAAAATAGAGTAAATTGGGATGTTATTCAGGGGCTGGTGACCAGATGTTTCCCTTAGCTGTCAGTGGATGTTAAGACCTGGGTTAAACCTGAAGCCAGAAGGGTATAAACTGTAAAGGGGAGAACATTTCTGCGCTTTTGGCAAGATCACCACGCTGACTTTACTAGGGCCTGGTATTTTGTTTAAGCGCAGGGACTGGACATTCTCAAGTACGAAGCCAGGAGAGTTGGACGTGGTTTTGGCATTATTGTATACCTTTACTTTCTCTCTCTCCTCTTTAGTTTGTTGAAACTGTAGGCGCCTAGGGCCATTTCTTTCCACCAGAGACCAAAGCAGTGCTTTCTGTCTGCATGGATCACTCTCTTGTATGCCCCCCCCCAATTTCATTTTTTTTCTCTTCATTAGACAATATTGTCCCTCTAGTTCAACAGAAAAATCTTATTGATCAAAGGATATGTGACACACTACAATGAAAGGATTTGATAACTTGAAGAGTCAAGTACTTTTTTCAGATAGCAAGAATTACAGTGTAGGTTGGGGGCATAAATCTAACAATTGTCTGGGAACATTAACTCTCTTAGTTTAACATTTCCCCTGTGTTGTGAGTCACAGAAGAAAATGTGGAAGAACTCTCCTTTCCTTTTTTGCATTTTCTATTGTGCTTTTCTGCATCCATTTTGCCATTTCAATTGAGGATTTTATGGTGCACAATCCTCTCTCTCTCTCTCTCTCTCTCTCTCTCTCTCTCTCTCTCTCTCTCTCTCTCGCATGCACACGTGCGCACACACATATCAAGGACCCAAAGGACTATGGGGGAACAAAACTAGGGCTTATGTGTGCTCTGTGAGGCCGCCATATGAATTCAAGAGCCCCTGTGTCTTGTACATACACATTCTCTGCTGTGAGGTGTGAGGAATTTGTCCCCCACGGGCCACCCCCAGATATGTGCTCTGGTACTTGGTTTTATTTTTCTCTTTCTGGTTAGCTGCCCACAACTTCACCTGTACCTTTGTTCACCTTTGTTCATGCTTTCAGCTTCCTCTGAACGTCTTCAATAATTACTTCAGTCTTGGATTTGATGCCCACGTCACCCTGGAGTTCCATGAATCCCGAGGTGAGGACACCATCCATTTCCATCTCCCCGGGAGGGAGTTTCCAGCAGGTGTTTTGCATGTTCCCTTTTTTTCCACTATCACTTACATGTTTGCGTCGTGCTTCTGTGGTGTTCCATTTTAACCTTCAGGATGACCCTGGTATCTAGATTATAAATAGGGCCCAGATCTAGGTATTCAGGGTCACAGGGAGAGAGACAGAGGTACATTCCAGATGACAGGATGCTAATCTTTAAGATTGACTATCTGTGCTGGGGATCAAGACCACAGCTTTGGACATGGTAGGCAAGCCCTGTAACACTAAGCCTCTTCCCTATTTTCCACTGGAACTTTTGAAATAAATCAACTTCTTAGTTAAAGAGAGGTCTCCTCACTAATTAGGATGTTTTTAACTTCACCAACCACCAGTGAGTGATTGAAGTTTAACACTTCCTAACCAGAGTAGCTGAGAAGTGTTAGGAAAAAATGAAAAAGAAACAAAACAAAACAAAACAGGCATGCTTGTACAACAGAGGGGATACACACAGGTTGCTTAGTTTGAGAGGAAAAAGTCTGATGCTGGTGGGCTAGAGAAGAAGATTCTAGGATCTCCACGAGTCAGACAAGTGTGGATAAGCTGTTTGGTAACTTTAAGTATGAGAAGATACAGGACTGAGATGGGGGTAGGACAGTTTTAAATGATAAATAAGAGGAAATGGCAATTGATGACTGCTGGGGGTGGGGTAGCCACTTTTCTTTGGGACTGTGGCCACTGAGAGCTTGCCCATTCCCCAGTGAATGGTCCTATACTCATGTGCATACACACAGCATTAATTGGACTCAGTGGGTTCTATAAAAGTAAAGGACATGAAATTGGGAAGGAGATGTGCTGGAAAGGGCTAGAGGGGGCAGGTGGTGAGTATGATCAAAATACATTGTATACATGAAAATAAAGATGAAATGGTAAAATACTCCATTCAAATTTTCTTAGCCATTTAGAAGTGAGAAAAGTTAGAATTTTGACTTCTGCTTGGTAACATCAGTAGGCCTTTCTGTCTCTCGATCTCTCTCAACTGCTCTGCCTCTTTTACTCCCTAATAGTATAACTAAACTGTGTGTCTTTGCTTTTGTCTTTTATCTGTAGCTTATGTAAGTACCGAGTTCCTTGTGAATGCATTTATATGTGGCTTAGATAATGCTAGGCTTTAAGCTGTTGAACTTGGGAGAGGAAAGCCATCAGTGAGAAAGTGCTTTTCTTCATTTTCTCAGGCTCTGCAGAGCTTAAGTGGTTTTAAGCCACACAACTTGAAACACAGTATGAAAAACCAGAATCCAAAATTTCAGATTTAGATAATAGACACAGAAAGTTCTAACTCTTATGCATGAGCTAGAAGATTCAGATTGTTAGAATTCAAATATGGCTGAAGCACAAATCTATCAAGTCCATTGCTGAATTCAGCAACTCTGGTAGACTTTGACCTTCATGCTTTGAGGAGATAATGTCTGTGGAGGTCCAAGTCTCTGTCAGATGGGAACAAGACCAATTAAAGAGGGAGTTGTAGTTTGGTCGTCCTCTCTGATTAGCTGGGAAATCACAGGAAGAATGAATGGATTACAAAAGAATCTTATATTTCAAACCAGAAACAGCACCACCCATGCACGTTTCTGCCATAGCCTAGTCACATGATGAGTTATTCAAAGGGACCTCTGTTTATAGCCTGTTTTTCCTCTATCTAGTGAGTATTCATTTGGCCAGCAAACAGGCAGTATCCTTTTTCTTAGCACATTTCTTAGCACATTTTCTCCTTACTGTCTTTAAGATGTTATGAATCTGAACTTCTAAATGCTAAGACCCCCAAGTTCCTTAACAATAGCTGTACAGTAACACAATTATCACCAATACATGAATTTCCCAAAGTGGGCATCCTGGCATGAAAAGAGGCCTAATTGAGTAAGTGGCCCTGAATGAGCTCATTTAAGGGAACCTGATTTTCAGCCCAATTATTCTGAAAGTTATCCTAATGATATTTTCTTGTACCGTCATGAAATTTTTATGCATCAGAGCCAAGAGAACAGGAAGAAATACCACACTACAAAGGAATCAGAAGGTTTGCAAGAGAATTCTTTAGGGAAAGGTGATATTTTTCCTCACTAAGCTACAGGACTAATTTTATAATGAAATATGTAGATATTGCTGTGTATATATATTTATACATATATTAGATATATTTTATTATAAAACAGTTGATGAAAGGACACCAAATGCCAAATATTAATCTTCTAATACTTTATTGCTAAGACTTATGGTGGAAAGATTTTAAATTTATTCTTTGAGATGTTCATACATGTATACAATGTATGTAGATCACATGCATCTTCATTCCTCCCTGTCTCTTCTCCTGGACCCCCAGCACCTCCTCCTCCCACCTACATGTCACCTTTTTTTCCCCCATAATCCATTGAATCTGTGCTGCCCATATGCACACAGTTGTGGGCTGTCTGCTGGAGCATCAGAGGTCAAGGGTCACATATCCAAGAAAATGGACTCTTCCTTTCCCAGCCACCAATAGCAAGGGTCGGGGCTTCATGAACTCCTCTCCCATCTATACTGGAATTTGGACTGGTTTGATCTTGTACAGATAACCCCAGTAGCTGTGAGTTTATGAGTGCATCAGCCCTGTTGTGTCCAGAAGACAGCATTTTACCTCATGTTGTCCCCCAACCCCCACTTCCTTGTTCCTACATTCTTTCTCCTCACTCTTCCCTGAGCCTTGGTGGAGTGGGGAGGAGGGATAATGTAAGTGTAAGTGGTATGAAATGGAACTGCAAACATTTATAAAGTCAGTCTATAATCAACCATGAGGAGTTGATCAGAGATAGTTTTCTTGATTGAGAACAACATATAGTGTTCATGAAGGTGAAATTGAGATAGTGACAAATATCTGTGGTTACGATGCTAGAACTAGATTTTGATGATGCTTCTACACTCTTGACATCTATTAGTATATTCTTTTTACAACTAATAAAAATGATTACCTACATATGGAAAAACTCAAACTATTTTCCTTCGTTCAGCACCACCCCCACCTCCCATTTCTGTTCATATTAATTTTGTCCACATTTTTATCTGACTGTTCAAGAAATCTTAAAGTTAAGCTGTGTAAGAGAAAGAAAGATAAGTAAGGCTACATTTTTACTCAGGATGGAAGTGACTCATTTTTGTTGATAGATGGTGAGTGACCACATGTAATTCAGGCTTCAAATGGTCCCCAGATGCACTCACTTGCAATTCAAGACTTCATAACAAAACTCATATAATTTGCTACAAAATACCTGGAGGGTTACTCAGTCTCATGAGAGCCATTGTGAAAAATCAAACTTGGATTGAATAATGTCAAGAAAATACACTATTCTAAATGGGAATTGTGCCAATTCATCTATATGTAATAGATGATAAATATCAATTGCACAAAGACAAAATTTTAAAAATAATGTAACTGCAGAGAGATTTTGGCATGGATGGAAAAACAGCCCATCAAATAGACAGTTCTTAGCATAACTACTTACATGGTATTTCTTTTAGAAGAGACCATTAAAATCACATTTATTTTTAGAGCAGTTTATTAGAATCATTGCTGTACAGATAGTTTAGAATTACCAGATGAAAGTCAGGGAGTAAGGACAGTCTTAGCATTTTGTTTGACTTTGTAGACGGATAAGAAAGTTGTCTAACAATCTGAGTTTCTATATTTGATTAGAAAGTATACCTCACTTGGTTGGAAAGAAAGTGCTTATCCTTCTCAGAGCAGCCAAATAGTTCCTGTCTAAATTGTTGCTACTGTGTATTTGGCAGTACAATAGTTTGGAAGAGGATTTGGAGATGGAAAGGGGCTGGTCACTTAATTGCCACTTGGAGTATTACCCAGTCGTTACTGCGTTATTTCAGTGCTTGGGGAATGCACTGATAGTATTCCAATACATTAATGTTTATCCATGTTCACAGTGATTGTGCTTATCAGTGACAAACTCAGGTCTCTTTTTCCCAGCAGTATGAATAAGATTGTCACTCTTTGGACATGGATATTAAACACACTAGACTTTTAGTGATGCTTCCATTTTACTACCTCCTTGAAATTACTACTCAGAGGAGTTGAATGTTATGTGGCAAGGTCAAAGAAATGCAATTAGGACTCTGGAGAAAGGAATATTTAAATTTGATTTAGGATTTACTACTTTCACCAAAGATTTGGAGACACACAGATCAGTGTGTTTCAAGGGATTATGAATGTTTTATGATTCGTGTCACAGAAAATAGATGTCCTTTAAGAGGGTGATATGTGCAGTGGTTTGCTTCATTTCAACATTGCTGAAGATGATGCTGAGCATCCTACATGCCTCTGGTCTAGACAGTGCAGCTTAAGCAGTTTGTCCTGGAGAAACCCTCACTGTCTCAAACCTTTCTTCCACCTTGAACTTCTGTGTGAAATCTCCTCATCATTACGAGATACCTTCATCTGGAACACATGATCTTATACATACCTTATGCAGGCAAAGGAACTTGTTAAAACATACTTTATGTCTACCTGATCTGATTTGATTCAACAGAGCTTAGCCTTAGTTGCCTTTCATGACACACTAAAAGAGAAAATCAGCTCACACCTAAAGGTAGAGCAACAGTGAGCCTAGACACTTGTAAACACATCTCCAAAGTGATGTTTTATTTTCATTTTAGTCCTGCCTCCCCTACTCTAACCTTCATGAGGGTAAAAGACTACGTCTTACTCATTTTTGTATTATCAGCTCATAGTCCAGGGGGGGGTCTCAAGAAGTTTTTGTTGTAGTGACAAAATGTTTAATTGGAGGATAAGGCCTATGGGTGAAAGATGAGTATCAGCAGAAGGAACATATAGTAAATGTTAGGTTGGTTGTGCAGTCAGTAGATCATATGGGTGTCCAATAGAACTGGTGGAAGAGGAAAGGAATGGGGGCGTTTCCAGAAAGGATAGGGGTAATATGGCTTGGAGAAAGGGGAGAAAAGTGATAGACGTGAGAAGTAAAGTGGGTAAGAGTGAGGAAAGAAAAGTGCAAAAGGCCAAGCCAGCCAGGAGCACGCGTGAAATGAGGAATTACTGTATGGTGATTTCCTATGGTGTTTGAAAATGTCAGCAAAGTGTAGGAAGAGGATAGTGGGGGGTGTATGTGATCACAATGCATTGTACACAATTATACTTGTTATCAAAAATAATTTAAAAATTGTCCTTAGTGGGAGTTGATGCTGTAGGCATAGGTTATGGCTTTTTAAAAATATATCTGGAGGTAGTAAAACTGAAAAGAATGTAAGAGCCAGAGGAAGGAGTGGGGTGTTGAGAAATGCTGCCTTCTGCACATGATAGGACCATTGACTCTTGAACTCATAGCAGCTGTGATTGCTTCTATAAGACCTGCACACAAGATTGGACCCACTGGCCCATTATGGACTGGAGAGAGGTCCACAGGGCCCCATACCTCATGGTTGTTGAAGGAGAGAGAAACATTTTCTTCAGTGCTGTGGCCCATGCTCTTGCTAAAAGCACTCACCTTGCCCTTGTAAACAACCCTAATGAAACTCACTGGGTCAGCAAAACTAAAAGTCAGGAAAGTGGAAGGGGAACTAGTTGGGAAGAGGAAGAGGATCAGTGAGTGTGGGAAGGGAGCAAAACAGGGTAACAGAAAATGAGTATGGTCAAACTGCTGTACACATGTAAGAAAATGTCATGATTAAACCCATTAGTATGTATAATTAATACGTGCTAAATAGAAACACTAAACCTTTAAAAACAGAGCCAGTATCCAGCAGAGAGAGAGTATGGAAGATGCGTGTTATCTTATGTTTAAATTGCATATTGTATAAATGTGCTGTAACATTTATATTTATAAATACCTTCCTAATGTGCCTTAGGCAAGCTGAACTTGTTATGAACCAAGTCAAGAAGCTGAAATGAGAGTCAAGGAAGGCTATGATAATGGCAGACAGATGGGATTTATGTTTGTGTGCCTGAATATATTTGTAACGGTTGCAAGTAGAAAACCTCTAGTCTGAATTGAGTTAGAGATCCTCGCTTGTCAAGACTCAGAATTGGCAAAATGTGCGTATGGATAACGTGAGTGCAAGGCAGTCCAGCTCTAAAAAGCCGGGGGTGTATTGTCTGCTGTGCATCTGTGACTGGCTCATTGTGGTTCTGCCTTTAGCTGTGAGCACATTCTGTCTTTTAGCACATCCTCAAAGGCAGTTTGGGCCAAGATGGACTCTAACCCGACATGTGCACTTACAGCCCGTTTTAAGCAGGCCTTTTAAGATTTCAAGCTGTGACAGTGAAGGAAGCCTTACAGATCTTGATGTCAATTAAGTGTAAGATTCTAAAGGTTCTTTTGAGCCATTATTGGTAAATTTCACATTCTGTAATTTCAGAAATATGGATAAATTCTCCATGGATGCAGTTTTGTGATTCATTTATATGTGTTATTTCAGGGACTGGTCTATTTGTACCCTGGGAGATTTTTTTGCTCATTGATTTTTTTTTTAACTTTTTTATTTGAGGATTTTATACATGAGTATACTGTCATCCTTTCTACTGCCCTCCCTCCTCCGGCTCCTGTGTCTCCCTCAGCCACTCCCTTTCAAAGTCATGACTCTTTCTTCTGTATTTATTTTGTACACACACATACACACACATGCACACACATACATATTCTACCGAGTCCAATTAGTGTTGCCCTTATTTTTATGTTTAGGGCTCACCTCTTAGGATTGGGGTTCTCATCCCTGAAAAAAAAAGAAAAAGAAAAAATATTGCCCCCCCCCAGTAGCTATTAACTGCCTTTATCTCTTCTTTAGAATCACCCATGAACTTTGGCTAATAGACTTTAGAAGATCACATGTTTAGACTATCAGAATGTTGGCACTGGAGAGATGGCTTAGCGGTTAAGAGCACTGACTGCTCTTGCAGTGGACTGGGTTCAGTTCCCAGCACCCACATAGCAGCTAACTACAGTTCAGTCTTTAATGGAGTTCCAGGGGATCCAAAGCCCTCTTCTGACCTCCATGAGCATTGCATGACATGAGTGCACTTACATATATGTAGGCAATACACTCATACACAGAAAAAACAAATAATAAATAAAATAAAACAAATAAAGAATATCAGAATGTTGACCTTTAAATTGTAATAATTGGTTGTTAATAAATCTCTAAATACCTATGAAGATGAACGAATTTGGTGAGTACTCTTTTATGAGCTGGTGTTGCTAGGCCTTTGAGGAATGTGATGTTAGGTGAAAAACAATGGCAGCAAATAGTGTGTTAATAATTTCCTTAACTGTTTACCTTGAGGCCTGGGACTGTCCTCAAGCTCCACAGAGAAAGAAGCATGTTGACAGTTGTATTGAGAACTAACTGACCTTTGAAGTCTTTTGAAGCACTAATGATCATTGAATACACATTTTTGTTGACTGGAAACCTAGAAATGACATATGTGTGGAGCACTACCCACCATGAACGTTTCTATACCCAGCACCAGACCTCTGTATGCAGAAAGCAACATGAACACCATGTGACTCACACTTCTTGCACTACCTGGTTCTTTGAAGACACACTTGTTAAGAAGTCTAGAAGACTAGCTAAATGAGTCTAATTTCTATATGGGGGTTATTAACAAGGGCCTGTAAAGGGGAAAGAGGAATAAAGTTAAATAGAAAGAGTTAATGAATAAATAGTGTTAAAATGCTAATGTATTTTAAGCAGATTCTCTAAAGACTTAGAAGGTAATGGTTTGGTTGAAATAAATGCTTAAAAGGGACTAAAATCTAAGCCTACAAGATTAATCACAGACAACATTAGAATTTCAGGATCCCCAGTCTGATGGTTCTGTATGTAAGGATGGGGTTAATGTATTTAATCAGTTTAATGGATTATACCCAGAACTCCATCATCATTATAAATGGATTATAATGAGTGCTAAATTACTTAGATGCTTTAGTAAGAGTTGGGAGGTTTGAGCTAATGAGATTTAGATAAGATTTTGGGGTTTTATGTTAAGTCTACAATGAGCTGGGGCCCTTGAATAAGGTATTGCATAGGGAGGAATGTGAGTCATGAGGGCTAGGGCATGGACAATGGCAGGTGGATATGGGCCCTCCATGGCAATTGCCATCTGATGTTATGCCTGTGGTTATATTGCCATCGTGACAGAAGAACCTTGTACATGAAAATTAAGTTAACATAGCAGCCTACTTTAAGATCAGAAGAGAATCCTGGACTTTCTGCATGGGCCCAGTATCATCAAATGGAAGTGGAGAGCAGAAGGGGAAATCAGAGAGAGTCTATGTGTGAGAGCTTGACACATTGGCTTTCACTGTGGAGGGAATCAGGAGCTGAAGTGTGCAGACAGAAATTAGGCTCATTAGTGAAAATGAATCCCTGCCAGCAGAGAAGGAGAACTTCAGTTCTGTACACGTTAGGATATGGATTCTGCTAACAGTTTGATTCTGCTAACAGCTTTCCCAGAGCCTCTCTGTGAGGGTCTCACAGTATGCTGCCTAGTCAGATCCTTAGCAGGGGATCCAGAGGAGCTAAGACCAGAATACTGAACGAGCAAATTGTAAGAAAATCAATAGATAATGTCTGAAGTTGCCAGGCTGGTCGTGATTTCTTATGGCAGCAAGAGGAAATGGACAAAGTTACATTGGTGTCCAGATTGAAAACAGCGTACTGCTGGGACAGACTGTGGGTCTTGCTGTCTCATACCCACCTCTTGTGGAGAAGGAGGAGGATACATAACCTAGGAATTCAAGCAATAAATCACAGATGTTTCCAGCAGTGGAGTCAATATTAGCCTTTCTTGAACCTCACCTTTCGTGCTTGCTTTGCGTCGTGTAACTGATACAATTTCCTGAAGAAATGAGTTCTTAAATATCACTGATCCCTTCCCAAATCTTTATTCCTCTTCCTTTCTTGATGCAGTGTAAGGGGATGGAATGGAAGGGTCCACACTCTTTGGTTCTCCTTAAAGGGTATATCATCTCCTACACATGCCCATAAGCACAGAGGGTACCCGGGTCTTCTGAGTGACCAACGGGAATGACTAAGCACAGCTATCCACAGGCCCTCCCTTGTTCTCTCATGGCCTGGCTTCTACAGGAAGTAGTTCAGCTCCAGCAATAAGCTGAAATTCCTTCTTAGTGCTAGCTAACCTGTCTTCCTGGGTCTGATTTTTACTTATCATGTAGTAGATGTAAAAATGGAAAAGAAGTCTTGGAATGTGGCCTATTAAATAGCCAACCTAGAAGTCTATAGTAAACAGGTTCATCCTGGGACTGACAGGATTTCCCTCACAACCTTTCTACTGTGAAGGTCAAAGAATATGGGCAACTACCCAACACATGCCCTTTATGTCTTTCTGACAGCTTTCTGAATATTAGGTATCTTGACAAACCTATTTTAAAGGTTTATTCCTTTGACTCCTATGTAGTTAAATTAGATTTGAGGTGACTGTTTTCATCAAACATGTGCATGAAACCACTAAAAACTCAGTTTATTTCAGAATCTTATTCCATTTGGGGGGGGGTCTTATAGGAAGCAGTCCGTCTGAAGAAAAATAACCTTTCTTTAAAAAAATATTTCTTCTTAGTTTTTAAAAATGTCAAGGATCATAGAAAAACCTTATAGAGATGGGAGTATTTTCCAAACCATAAGTTACAAAGCATATGAATGTTAGCGGTTGGTATCTGATTCACTTAATAGCTGTAGATATCAGTATGCTGCAAAGCTCTGTGCCAGACCTGTGGCTGGCTGACGTTTCCCATTTCTTATAACTTGCTTAGCTAGATTGATTCTTTAAAACCAGAGCCCATGCACTTAAACATGTTGCAAAAGAAGATTCTCATTTTACCTCTGGTTTCACAAAGCAAGAAAGTTGATGCAACTGAAAATGAATATTGAAAGCAGGCTAGTTTGATTTGAAACAGGACAAGGTCATGAAGCTGGAGAGACTTGAGTTTGGTTCCCAGGACCCACATTGGGAGGCTCACAACCACCTGAACTATAGCTCCAGGAGATATGATGCCCTCTTCTGGCCTCTCTGGGCACCCATATGCACACATGGACACACATGTGCACACAGACACACACACACACAAATTGATAACTGATAAATCTTTTAAAACATAGGAGCAACATGTCAATTAGCACTTTAAGAGTTAAACTGAAAATGGCTAATGGTGGTGCCAAGAATGAGAACTCCAGGGTCGGGGTAGGGTTATATTCTTCTTGTTTATCATGCTCTGTAATATTTTTCTGTTTTGTGCATAGGGTTAGAGTACTTGAACAGAACCCTGTTTAGGAAAGCTTTAAATTCAGAAACTATGTAACTGAAGATAGCTGTCAAAAGCCAACTTACAAAGACCCTCTCTTTTCTTATTGGGAAAGTTTGAAATCTTTTACCCAGTTTCTATGTCATATGTAATTATTAGTATAGTCCAATAATCTGGAAAATAATCTAGTAATAATTGGTCCAGGTGTATTTTTTTTTTTTTTTCATGAGGTCCTATATGGTTTGTTAGGACCAATCTGGGCGAGTGAACCCTTCCCTACCTTTCCTCATTTAGACAGTGGGAACTCTCATTCACAGGCAGCACTGCGAGCTGGAGAGTTTTACCTGGTCTGCCTGCTATCTAGGGAAAAAGAGCTAACCCTAGGAAGAAATTGACTAGTGCATGGCGTACAGAGAGAAGGCTAAGTGTAGACCACAGTTCTGTGAAACCTTAGGATTTTATTAGAGGGAAACATAGGTGGAAATAATATTTCATGTAGAGATTTATAAACCCCTTAATTCCTATGAAAATTCTCCCTCCCTCCCTCTTCCTTCTCTGTCCCCCTGTCTCTTTCCTTCCCCTTCCCCCGCCTTCCCTCCTCCTCCCTTTACTGTCCTGTCCTTCCACTAAAACATACAATTTATAGGGACTATCACAAGCAAGAGAGTAGAGGGAGTTTAGAACTTTTTCAAAGTGTAAAAACAAATCATCTATTAATGTTTACTCAGATCCTCATGTTTAATTACATTTGGAAGCTGCACACAGGCTTTATAGAAGCCAATCCCTAATAGAAGTTAGAGAGAAAAATCACACGCCAAGATTTCTTACCGCCTTTCTTTATCTATTCTTGTCTCAAATCCCTCCAGCCATCTGATTCAAAAAGAGTCCAAAGAGTCTCAATTTTTGACATCACAAGCATAACTGGGAGCTTGTCAAACCACAGTTCCTAGACCGCACGCTTAGGCGTTCTTATTCAGCAGGGCCCAGTGATTAGCACTGTCACACCTTCCCCATTTACTCCAATGCTGCCCATTTGGAGCTAAACTTTTGTAACACTCAACAGCTTTACCCGTGTCACTGGGCCACTGTAGCAACTGCTCTGTAACCGAGGGAAAGGTAACAGTAGAGCTTTTGGATCTAGTAGGTCTGTAGGGTAGAAGCTGGGCTAGAGAATAAGACTGTTAATCTTTAATAAGGACCATATAACAAAGCTACCTCTCCTCTTTCACAGAAGCAAACCCAGAGAAATTCAATAGTCGTTTTCGAAATAAAATGTTCTATGCAGGGGTAAGTATGTATTCCATTTTATAATGATTACATATTTGGTAACAACTCACTATTTAAAAAACTAGCCACATTAAAATTAGCAGAGCACACCTCAGACATTTATATCTGTGTTTATATGGAGTTACTGTTACATATCTTCATTAAAGAATGAACGTGAGGGTATGGTTTTTTTGTTGTTGTTGTTTTGTTTTTTTGTTTTTCAATGAGTTGTCCGCCAGGCAATTGGTGTTTACCATGCTTGAATTTTAAGGCTCCTAGTTGCCACAAAGGTAGATGACTTTCAGGGAGTGTTGTGAAGCAGATACCAAAGCCCGTGAAGGAAATGGGAAGAGTAGACAGATTGGAGAAAAATACAGGCATTTTTACATAGTATGATCTTAGTTATTTTTTCTTGTTGCTGTGATAAAATGCCCTGACCAAAACAGCTGTAGGGAGAAGGGATTCTTTGAGATTACAATTCCAGGTTACAGTCCATCATTGCAAGGAAATCAATGCAGTAGAAAATGAAAACAATGTAGTCGTAGTACATCCGTCATCAAGAACAGAGAGCAGTGAGTTAATATTAACATGCTGGTGCTCAGCTCTCTCTCTTCACTCTTAAACAGCCCAGGATCCCCTGCCCAGGGTATGGTGCCACTTGCAGTTCACTGGGTGAATTTTCCCACTACTCTAAATAACCTCCCATAGACATGCCCACAGGCCAACCTAATCTAGAGGAGCCCTCATTGAGACTCCTTCCCAGGTTCCTCTAGATTGTGACCAGTTGACAGTACTGACTATTGCAGACAGTCTTAGAATAGAAGAGTTTTCAGCAGAGTCTGTACCCATTGACTTTGAAATGGGAAGGTGTCTATGGAAGTATATCTGTGAGACCAAAGGAGGACCTTTCTTTGCTTTTCATGGATATCCCCGGGAATGAATATGGATGAAACAGAAAACATCCAAAGTATCAACAAAGTGCAGTTTAAATTGATGGCTCTGGATCGGAGGAGTTAAAATAAAAAGGGACTATAGAACTATCCTAGCATTGGATGGGCAGGTAGCAAGTTCAGGAAGGAATCTCAGAATAAATTCTTCAGAGTGACTCTGAATTATTCACTTGTTACCCTCCTCTGTAATCTAAAATTTTATTATAGTTTGAAAACAGAGGAAGATTTCAATGTGATAAGGACACTGTGCTACCATACCTTGGATTCAGTCACTGGAGAACATGTTATATATTTTTGATAATACAGAGTCATGGGGACCTGTCTGTCAGGTTGAAGCAAGGATTTGGGGCAATCGTGTAACTAAGAATCTTTTTCTTTTTTCACGTGTGGTCTAGGCAGCTTTTTCTGATTTCCTTCAGAGAAGTTCTAGAGATCTATCCAAACATGTTAAAGTTGTCGTGAGTATTGACTATACAGATTCATTTCATTTGCATGTGAATATGAATGTCCCACTACACCTCCCAAATGCAGCTTTATGTAGAAGGTAATCACTGGGCTGCATACAAGTTTCAGTACATTTAGTGGAGCTCATTCAACCAACACCTATGTGTTCTTATCCTGTGTTAGGCTCTGTCTTAGTTGCTGGGAATGAAGCAAAAGAAAGACTAGATTTACTCCTGGAGAAACTCACAATGCACTCATGGCAGGCATGTAAATCATTACAGACAAACAGACTAAGTGTTATTCAACCATCTCCACAAAATAGTGGTGGACCAAGAGGAATCATAACTCTGATTAGAATGGATTCCAATAGATCTTCATTGAAGAAACAGTGTAAACAGCGTAAATGGATACTTAGCTAACAAACACCTTTATTCTGGGGCTATCTGGAGGCATCTACATTTTAGAGCAATAAATTATTATTATTTTATCCTGACCACTCTCCAGCCTGGTCAAGGCACATCATCGCAGAATGGATATTTTCCTGCTATTTTTTTTTTAAGTCGCTATCCCAGGTAATACCTCCTTTGGAGACAAGGGAGAGAGAAATTCATCTTTCTTTAGGTGGTACCTTTCTGATACAGCATAAAATTAATTAAGAAAGATGGTTTCTTAGAATAACAAAATTTATGAAGAAGATAATATGGTCTAGTTTTACATAGTTTTAAGAATAAATTAAAATGAGACTGAAGGTGGAAATTACACATATGGAGAAGTTAGGGAACAATAGCAATGTTTGGATTGATCAGGATAGGGAA
>NW_008359625.1:3001851-3010863 GCF_000622305.1 Nannospalax galili | reverse complement strand
GAAAGAAAATACATGAGGGGATGGAACAATATATATATATATATATATATATATATGCATATAGAGAGGGGGGATATATCCCATTAAGCTATTGAGGGTTTAGAGAAAGATAGAGGAGAATGAAGATAAATGAAATCTGTAGCCAACAGAAAAGTGTACATGAACCATGAACCTTTTAAAGCAATTGAAACTAGGGATAGAGTACATGGCTAGTGACTTACCTTGGCATCCCTTTAGGGTGTTTCAGTTCCCATAAAATAGTGTTGTTTCTGGGTAGAGCATCATGGTGGAAGGGTTTGGTGGAGCATTACTGATCACTTCATGATGGCCAGGATAGAGGTTAAGAAGAAGAAGAAAAGCTAAATGGAGGAGGGAGAGGGAGAGAGACTGACTAATCAGGAGAAGATACACCCTTTAAGGCAAGCCCTGCATGAGTCACATTTTCCAGCAAGCCCTCAACTCGTTACATCTCATTCAGTGTGAACTCATCAGTAGATTAGCACTCCTCAACAGTGCTACCATCTTGGATCAAGCCTTCAACACATGAGCATTTTTGAGGGACACTTCACATCCAAACCACATCAGATGTGTGAGTAATAGACCATCTTATTTTGTCGCAAGGTAAAGTCAGTATTTTGGATTTAATATAGAGGTCATGTGGTTGTAAAATGTGTATATGGATACTAGACTAAGAAAACACAAAACAGTAAGAAACAGTTACAGATATCACGATTCAGTCTCATTTTTTTCTTCCCATTGTTGTTCGATTTGTCACTATATAAACATACAGACAGGAACAGATTCTGCATACAGATGTTTTCCATTGTGTGCATTTGAAGTAGGGAAGCCATTGAAAACTGCTGTTCTGAAGAACTTCACATTTTAATGCAATAATATTTGAATAACAGTGTTAGTGGCACCCTGTAAATTGTAAGGTATACGTCTTTATATAATTTGATGAGTTCCTATAGTCAATGATGTATTTCGCAGGAGGAAAGACTAGAAAATTTAAAAATGAATTCTATTGCAAGTACAGTAATATTCATTATAGTATTTTCTGTAACAAAGCAACACAGCTCCACAATGCTATTAATGTGTTGTGTCCAACTTTTTGGAAGTTTTTGTTGCTTACAGACTTGGACTTTGACGGATTTAAATTAAATTACTCTGTTTTCTTCATGGACTCATTTCAAGCCCTTAAATACTTTGGAAGACTTTATATTTGTTTAGTTGTTTAGAGTACTCTAAAAACATCTTTGCTCATTATCTAAAACTTGATTCCTATCTAAATCACATTTTGAAATATTTAGGACTGTCTGATTCCTGGAAATAGGCTTTAAGGATGCTTATGAAAATTAGGTTATACTAAGATTGGCTAGGGAAAGAATGTGGTGCGTAAAAACAACCTTGACTGCTTGCAGAATCAGTGCGCTTAGACTAAAACTCTGCCCCAAATCTGTAAAAGTGTGTAGGGAATTTTGGAATGCTTTGCTAGTCTTTCCAAAAGAGAAGAAACTGATGGAATTCTGGGATGAGGGTTTGAGGAAAGCAAACAGAAAAGCCAGCCTTGCATGTGACACTGAGAGGTCTGTGGCTCTGATTGGAATTCTCTCTTTTTCATCATGCTGGGGAGTGAGAAGGGGGAAGGGGGATATTCTGAGACTGACTGGAGGACTGTACTGTTGGGGAAAGCACTGGATGATCAGGAATGCTGCATGCAGAGCTACCAAGACCAAGCTTGCAAGGGGCCCTTGAGACCAGGGTCATGTCCAGACTCTAACAGACCAATCTCAGAAGTTCAATCTAATTCTGTAAGATATTAAATATGTAAGAACAAATCACTTAATACTGTGTTGCTTTATTGGCCTAGTATTAATATACACGTTCACATCTACATAGGAGCTTATAAACTAAAATGCTGGTTTTATCCCATGACAAAGGATCTGTTATAGGTAATACTGACTTACAATGGATTTCTTTAAAAACTTGCAGATAAGTGTTCAAAACATGTTTCCCAGTCTCAAAATAAAGATTATTTTAGGGAAAGAAAATAACTGGCTACATCCATGTCTTGTTTTGATCAGTTGATTGCAACAAAGTATTCTGCAGCCTTCACTTGAAGCTTTGCCTTTCAGGTGTCTTTAAGTTTTTAAACATTCACACTTAGTCTAAGTGTCTAATGGTAATTCATATGTCTAAGTATCTAATAATAATTCAAGGTAGTAAATGACAGTATTTTCTTTGAATATGAGAACAGAAGAAAAAGTGTTATGGTCAAATGAAAGATTTATTTTATAGTAAATCAGAATGAAACCCTTGAACTCTGGACTACTGGAACTATAATTGGCACATGTCAATCAGTTTCTGGCAGCCACTCAAGTCAAGTGAGGGACAAAGGGAAAACCAGGTTATAAACTGTTGTCAGCCCCGTTATCTTGGATGAGACTTTCAGACTTATGACTGGCTCAGAAACCTTACTTTTTCTGCTTGATGGTTGCAGTGTGATGGAACAGATCTCACCCCAAAGATCCAGGAGCTGAAGTTCCAGTGTATAGTATTTTTAAATATACCCAGGTAAGCTCTGTTCATATTATTTCTTTTGTTTGATATGAACTCTTTGACTTGGGGTATCAAATCATGTTATGACTTTCAGGCATAACCAATGAAAACCACTATTTTAATGCCCTATGAAGTTTCCCGTGTCTGCAATTTTATGTGCCTGCTTGGTGTTCCCTGCGGTAGGAGGTTCTGCCTGTGCTATAGAATGAACTGTACTCATCTGCTTTGAGACACTTAGGTGCTGCTCTTGATCTAACCATTTTCAGTTACTTCTCAGTTATTGCCCTGTTCCCACTCCACTGCCTCCAAGAATGGCAGATGTGAGCAGGCATCTGCTTTTTGAAATACTTACTTTGGCTATTTTTTAAATAAGCTTATTACTTCAGTGCATAAAATTTGATTATAGTTTTCCAAATCAAGACATTGGAAGGCAAGGGCCTATAAACCCTGGTTACTGGCCTACTAATCAACTCACACACAGATCTGCAAATACACTTTGACTGAATTTAATGAAAATGAGAGTTTGATGAAAATTTGTGTCGAGGTCTAGGAAAACAGATCATAGTCTCTAGGTTATTCTTGGCAGTGCTAAGTATGACCAGTCACAGCCCTGCTCCAGAGGCTCCTCAGTGTGGTTTTGGCAGAAGGCTTGGGAGGCTGCAGAACACTGACTGACAGTTCTTACTATTGTTTTTCTCTTTCCCATCCTCTTATTCCTGCCCTTATTCCTTTATGTAGTCTCCTTTCTCTGCTTTTATAATTTCACTTCTTTTCCTTTCCCTTTTCCCTCCCTCCCTTCTTCCTCCCTTCCCCCTCCCTCCCTCCCTCCCTCCCACCCTTCCTTCCTCTAGTGCTGGGAATAGAACTCAGGACCTTGTACATGCTAAAGAAGTCTTTTATCCTTCCTTCTTTCCCTCCCTCCCTCCCTCCTTCCCTCTCTCCCTCTCTCCTTCCTTCCTTCCATCCCTTTCCTCCATTTCTCCCTCCCTCTCTCCCTCCATCTCTCCCTCTCTCCCTCTCTCTCTATGTAACTGACAATCCCATCACAGTCTCCCAAGTCGTGTACTATAGTCATGTACCACCATATTTAGCAAATTTCATTTCATACATTTAAGAAGTCATTTACATTCCTTTCTTTCCCTGTGGGCACTTCTTCTCTATATACATTTATATTTAAATGCTTAAATATTGCCCACCTTATTTTTATATTAGCTTGAACATAATTATGTCTTCATTTAGCATAATTATTAAATTATTAAAGGCAATTCACAAGATATCATAGGAAACATATGTGTACCCTAAAGTAAGAAATAATGGCTGAGAGGAAAGATAGGAACCACAGGATATTTTGTTGTAAAATTATGGCCCATTTTCTCAAAGTTATACTTTGGAGACAATAAGTCTATTTTTTCATAGTGGAAGGAATATGTTAAGAAACATTGAGTCTCAGTAGAAATGATTTTAAGTTTATTTATAAACTGATATGTAGAAACAGAAACCCTGTGTATAATCATGGGCATGCTACATGAGGCTTTGATGCATGCATCCATTAACTATGAGTTAATTCCTAGTGATAGCCAGGAGAAGAATGTGATGTCTTTAATTCTGTCTCCTGACCTTCTTTGCAGATATTGTGCTGGCACAATGCCTTGGGGAAACCCTGGAGATCACCATGACTTTGAACCTCAGCGTCACGATGACGGTTATATTGAAGTTATTGGATTTACCATGGCCTCTTTGGTGAGTAACGTGACTTATTTTATTGAACAGGCTTTGTTAAAATAGTTATTTCTCCTAGTTTACCAACTTTATACCCAACAGAAATCTGTGGCACAAACATGAACAAAGTCATTATGTCTAAAAACCGACTCATATTTGTTTTGGATTTAAAAAAATAAATGGATTTCATTAGATTCTGTTTTACAATAAATTTTCATGTTTATGAGACCACTATAGCACAGAAATAGTACAGCATTAACACAGAACCCATGGTGTTCATGCTTTCTATGCTTCACCGAGGAACTGAATATTTAACTAAAAAAATCTAGTTATTTGCATTCAATTCCATCTTGCTCACTTATGCATGAGATAGATATATTGGTCATCACAAAATACTTGTAAATAGAAAGATAGCATTATGGTGACCTCGGAACTATTCAGTGGCTATAGTATGAAGATCACTTTGTATTTTAATATTTTCTATTAATACTAAAAAGTTAATTTATATTATAAGTGCATTTCAATTTTTGTATTTATAGCATAAGTGTATTTCGACCATTTTATTTTTTTAAGACAGGGTCTTACTGTGTAACCCTGGCTGGCCTGGAACTCACTATCTAGAGCAGACTGGCCTTGGAACTCATAGAGATCCACCTGCCTCTGCCTTCTGAGTGCTAGGATTAAAGGTGTGAACCACCATGTGTGGCTCAAACAACTTTTAACCACACACTCCCACTTATTCAATAAGGGGTGACCAGTTGAGAATTTAAAGAAATAATTACATTTATTTTATGTTGTGTTGTATAAATCAAGCTACACTCTTAGTTTGTACAACAAAGCAATATAAAACCTCTACTTATAGCTTCTGGATAGTGTCTGATTAGTGCTAAACCTCATGTAAAAAAGGGAAGGAGGTTGAACTTCTGTTTTAAATAAACAAGAACAGGTGTCTTATTTCTTTCCCTGTTGCTGTGATAACCATGACAGAAGGAACTTGGGGAGAAAGGGTTTACTTCAGCTCATAGTTTAAGGGTACAGTCCATTATGGCAGCACCTTGAAGCAGCTGATCACATCACATCCACAATCAGGAAGCAGAGATCAGTGAATGTACTCTGCTGCTCAGCTCCCTTTCTCCACTTATACAGTCCAGGATCCCATCCAGGGAATGGTGGTGCCCACAGTGGATGGATCATCCTTCCTCAGCTAATGCAATCCCCATAAACCCCCACAGCAATGCACGGAGGTTCATCTCCCAGGTCATTCTAGATTCTGCTAAGTTGACAGTTAGCAACAGCTATCACATAGATCACATTGCACCCACACTGTGGGTTACAATGGACTCTTCCTCTATTACCTCAGATTAATGCACTTTGACACAATAACCTATGTGATTATGGTAAGAATCTGTCATTTGAATTGGTGATGTTCCTGAAGTCAAGGCTACCATTTTTTTAAGCTTGAGGACTGTGGTGATTTGAATGAGAATGTCCCCCATAGGCTCCAAGTATTTGGATATTTTGTCCCCAGTTGGTGGTGCTGTTTTGGGAGGTCTTAGACGGTGTGGCTATCCTAGAGGAAGCATGTCGTAGGGGCAGGCTTAGAGAGTTCGTAAGCCTTACTGGATCTGCAATTGCTCTCTTGCTTCCTGTGCCTGCTTGAAGATGTAGCACCTAGCTTCTGCTCCTCCTCCAGCCACCTCTGCCACCATGCCTCCCTGCCATGTGGACTCTTGCCCCTTTGGAACCATAAGCTCAAATAAACTCTTCCGTCTATGAATTACTTTGGTCAGTGTTTCTATCACAGCAACAGAAAAGTAACTAATACAAGGACAGTTTTAGAGTTTGAAAAGAAAAGTGACAAGGCAGGCAAGCTAGAGAGAGAGAGAGAGAGAGAGAGAGAGAGAGAGTGCTTTTGAGGATTGAAGCTCAAGCAGCATTCTTTGTCATCAAGGCTCCCTATGCTAAAGGCGGGGAGCAGGTGGGGCTAACCTCAGGAAGAACACGTGCATGGAAAAATTATTGGAGGTGGCAAGGCTGTGCGCCGTATAATGAAAAAGCCCTCACAAATAGTCCTCATGTATTTTTTTCTCACTCCTTGATCCAGTGAACATTTACTGAGTGGTTTATCTTGTACTACAGCTCCCTCATCGTGTCTGTGAGGTAGAAGGCTGTCAGCAATTGCTGGAGCAATGATCCTTTTCATGGACTTGAGAGACCATGGGTTGCAGTCCATACCTCCTCATTGTGCTCAAGCTCA
Organism: Nannospalax galili; assembly: GCF_000622305.1. Lineage (NCBI taxonomy): Eukaryota > Metazoa > Chordata > Mammalia > Rodentia > Spalacidae > Nannospalax > Nannospalax galili. The sequence goes on along the minus strand of NW_008359625.1, from coordinate 3,004,328 downwards.
AAGTCTAGATCCTTACCTGGTCTATTACTTTTCTGTTGCTGATGGAATGATAACATTTCATGATCAAAGCAACTTAATGAAGAAAGAGTTTGTGTTGGCATATGTTCTGGAGGGATAGAGTCTATCATGGCAGAGAAGGAAGGTATGGGGGCAGGAGCAAGAAGCTGGCTGATCACATTTTCATCCACGTATAGGAAGCAGAGAGAAGGGACAGGAAGTAGGGAGAGGCTATAATCCCTCAAAGCCCCCCCCAACCCCTGTGATTTACTTCCTCTAGCAAGTTCCCACTTCCTAAAAGTTTCATAACTTCCGCAAACAGCACCACCAACTAGAGACCAAGTGGTCAAATACATGAGTCTGTGGCGGCTATTTCTGATTCAGACCATCACACCTGGCCAATAGGGTTCTTTCTGGTTCTCCAGTCAAACTTAAACCTAACTTTAAACATCCCTGGATTCTTTTGCATATCCAAACTGTTGCCCATGTTATCTTTCTTTACAATGCCCTTTAACCATTCATCTTCTGCTACTCAGTCTATGTCTTCAGCAGGCTATTAGTATACCCTTTTGTTTCTTTGGGCAGTTTGGTTTAGAATTGTTTAATTGCTGACTGAAGAAGAAAGATGAGGCAGATAAAAACTGAAAAATTAGCTGAGAGTTTAATGGTAGGACTCTTTACTCACAGTGCCCTTGGTTATTGTGAACTGATGATGCAATGGTAAAGAAACAGACACAACACTGTGTATTACAAAGGGACCAACCTTGTAGACGCCAACCTGTTAAGCAGGCAGAGAAAGAGCCCAGATGTAAAGACAGTCTCTATCTCAGTCACTGATTATCTCCAATGGCTTCCTCTAGAGGCAGAAGATAGGGAAGCCATAGATATAATACCAAATGTACCCGAATGATTGGAGAGAAAGGAGAGTAGCGAAAACAGGGGAGACTGGAAGCAGCAAATGGCCGCTCAGCCCCACAGTGTTCAGTCCAACATGTGTGCAGCATGGTGCCCCAAACCTAGAGCTGTCCAAATATAACGACCAAATGATGTGACCGCGAGAGGAATGGAATTTGGTATTCTCAAAAAAAAAAAAGAAATTTATAAAGACTTGCAAGTATGAGAAATCATAATCCTTGGTGGGAACTGTAAGAGGTTTTCTGTTGCATAAACATAGGTGAACAGTGAGGGTGGTGGTTCCTGATGAAAAGGGAAGGGCCAGGACATAGGATGCTCTTGAGAGTTGATCTGGGAGTTTTAATTTTATCCAGTGTCCCTGAGAACTTAGTTATTTTAATTTTAAAAATTGGGGTACATATGTGTGTTGTGTATGCATGTGTGCATGTGTGTTCACACTTACACTGGTGTGTGTGTGTGTGTGTGTGTGTGTGTGTGTGTGTAGGCCAGAGGTTGATTACTCTCCACTTTATTTATTGAAGTAGGGCCTTTCACTGAGCTCAGGCCTCACTGATTTGGTTAGTCATCTAGTCAGCTTGCTTCGAGGATCCCTTGTCTCTACACCTTGTGCACATGAACTATAGATAGGCCACCATATGTTCCCAGACATGTACATGTTCTGAAGATCTGACCTCTGGTCCTCATACCTGCATAATGAACACTTTATCCACTGAGTCATCTCCCTGTCCCTCAATTTTTTTTAATATTTTTAAAAGTGAGGCTTTCAAGTGAAAAGTTGACAAAATTATAGGATGAATCCCCAAGTATTGTCCCACTCTGTTTTTATAATTACCCACAAATACAAAATCTTACATCCTTCTCCCTTATTTTATTTTGAAGTAGATCACACATTATGTTATTTAACCCATAAATATTTATGAATGCCTTTTTTTTTTACAATACACTTTCTTTATTAAATGAAACCCACAATATTATCTAAAAACCAGTGGATCTAAATATCACTGATTATCTGCTCAGTGTTATAAATATGATTGGCTGATATGATTAAGTCTCTGTAGAGCCCATCCTAATTCTTATTGTTCCTCATGTATTTGTTGATCAAATCAGACTGTTGCTTGGTAAAATTTCTGGGTCTGAATTCTACTGACAGCATTCCTGAGGCTTCAGTTAACATGCTTTTCTTTCTCTTCCAATTGCCATGAGCTGATGGTTGGATATACCCACATTTTCTTGTAAACTGGCCTTGGTTAAGCATCCTATTCCTAATAGCCAAAGCCTGAACCTTTTTGAGTGCCAACACTCAAAAAAAGAAAACCCACATTAATTTCAGAGCATTTCAGATTTTCTGATTAGGGATGCTCAACTGGTGAAGCCTATGAAGTATTCCAAAATCAAAGAAACAAAGCAAAATAAGAGAAAGGGAAAAACTCTGAAATTTGAAAATTTCAAACATATTGGATAAAGAATGCTCAGTTTATAGTTGAATTTAAAAATATCCCCTATATTTCCCCAAAATCTATTTTGTGGTTTGTATTTTTCTCTAGAAAGGAAAAGGAATGGTTCAT
>NW_008359625.1:2877153-3001815 GCF_000622305.1 Nannospalax galili | reverse complement strand
TCTATCTATCTATCTATCTATCTATCTATCTATCTATCTATCTATCTATCTATCATCTATCTATCATTTATCAATCATCTATCTATCTATCTATCTATCATCTATCTATTATCTACCAATCAATCTATTGATCTATCATCTATCAATCTATCATCTATCTATCTATCTATCTATCTATCTATCTATCCATCTATCATATATCTATCTATCTATCTATCATCTATCTATCATCTAGCTAGCTAGCTATCATCTATGTGGTATCTGGCATATATGTTTTCTCCCTCTCTTTTGTAGTATTAGCGAATATTGATAATCCTTGTCTGGGTCCAACAATATCAGGCATTGTATTGTAAAATATTGATATTCTAGTTTTGACCTTCATCTGTCAATTGGAATGTTCCTAGAAAGAGAGATTTCTCTTCACCCTCTTCTAAGCCACTTACTTATATACTTTGGATAGGAAAGGCAGGGTAGATAATTCTTATTTTCTCTATATATTTTTAAGAGAGTGAACTTGTTCATTGCCATCCTCAGATAGTGATAAGATTCAAAATAGCCTTGAACTTAAGGACGCTTGTCCCATCATGAATTTGGGTCTCTAGATTTTCTTTGAGTCTGGTTGGACCTGTGAATTTGTTGATGAATCAAGGACAATGGGAGGCTGAGGAGTTTCCTCAGTTGAAAAAGAGCTCAACATGGGTGGAAGTTGGACTAAATGCATTTTGCATTTTATATGGTCATGAGCTTATGGGGGCTAGGGGCTGGAATGTGATGGTTTGAATGAAAATGTCCCCAATAGGCTCCCCAGATGATGGTGCTGTTTTGGGAGGTTTTAGAAGGAGTGGCTACCCTGGAGGAAGCACGTCACTGGGGGTGGGCTTAGAGAATTCTTAAGCCTTGACAGATCTCCAGGTGCTCTCTTGTTTCCTGTGCCTTCTGGAAGATGTAGAACTTAGCTTCTGCTCCTCCTCCAGCCATCTCTGCCACAATGCCTCCCTACCATGATGGACTGTCATTCATCTGGAACTGTAAGCTCAAGTAAACTCTTCCTTCTATAACTTGCTTTAGTCAGTGTTTCTATCACAGCAACAGAAAAGTGACTACTACACCATGTAAACAAGAGGACCTGAATTCAGATCCCTCACACACACGCAGAATGCTGGATGTGGTAACATGTGCCTGTAATTCTAGTGTTAAGGGGGTAGAGACAGGAGGATCACTGGGACTTGCTGGCCAGCCAATCAGGACAAATGGATGAGCTCCAGGCCTATGAGAGACTCTCCCTCAAAATATAAGGCAGAGAAAAATAGGGGAAGGTACCCAAAGTTTATTTCTGGCCTCAACACACATGCATGCACATATGCATCCTGCACATACACATGCACTAAAAGAACAATGGCTGTGATACTCTGCAGTTTCTAGGGCTGGGTCATCAAAGGCCATGAAGTTATAAGGGAATTTTGTATAACAATGGCCATCTCTAATTGATGGCAATTTTGTGACTTCAAGGTAAGACTGAAAACTACCTACATTTCCACTCTGAGTGAGTTATAAATATGGAGTCCACAAGTACTCCATCCATATGTGAAGTGCTGCTGGGTAAAATGGTTCAGAAGTGAGGTGAAAGAAAAGACCTGTGCTGGGGTGTTGGCATGAAGACCAAGAAGTAAAGCAGCAGAGCCTATGAGGAGCTCTGTGTATGGATAGGAAGGCTGAAAGTAAGGGGTGCTCATTAAGTGACGCTGTGAGCAAGGAGTCTCAGAGGAGTAGGAGACTGAAGAGTGCAGTGGCCATGTGGCCATTCCTATCAGAGAGGACTTGGCCAGAGAGTATGTTTCCTAGGAGAGCTACTAGCGCTGAAGTGAGTGACTGTATATAGAACAAATGAAGCTGAGGGACTGGAGAGAGACAGGGAACCGTCCGTTAAGCTGTTGATAGGAATGATGTGGAAATGAACGACAGGATCAGGCCTGTGCCCTGATGACAGTCTTGAGCTGACTACAATCTCTACCTCTGAGGCTTCATAGCCAAGTCATCATGTTGGTACCAGTGTTCAGATGAAGAAATGAGTTACACTGGAAGCCTGAAGCAAGAAGATGGAAGGGAATTGGTGAGTCCCAGAGTTGTTGCATGTAGTGACCCACCCTGAAAGGTAGGAGAGTGTTGGTAAATCCTAGGTGCTACTGTGGGTAACTAGTCAAAGGATGCATGCATTAAGCAAAGCAGGAAATGGAAAACAGAGTCTTGCAAGAAGAAATGAACTCTGAAATACCTGTAAGAAATCAAATCATACTTAAAAATGGACAATTGGAAATGCATGTTTGGAGGTCAGGAACTCTCTCTAGGTAGGAGAGATGGTATTGGAGGGTCTGACAGATCCCTCTCTCACATCCTATTGTTGTAGGGAGAAAGAGAAAAATGACTAAATGGGACTTGGTTAAAAGGAAATGGAATACTAAAATCATGCTAAAAATATTTTCCTCTTTACATAACATGACTAATGCAGTGTGTTTACGTGAAACAGTATCAAACATGTGGTAGAATATCCAATTCAGTGACTCCAGATTGCTTCCAAGATAGAACATCCTTCCTCAGAAAAATAGACTTAAATGTAGGTTGAGCTATATACTTTTAAGCACCCTGTGCTCTCTAAATAACACTGGCATAGTTTTTCCAAATTTTCATACATTGAACCCTGTAACTCCTCTAATGTATTGTATTGTATATAGTATTTCTTCATTCAGTATAAAAGTATCTTATGTTCTATCTTCCAGTTTTCAATTTATTGAAGCTATTATATTGATTATATTTTTCAAAATCTAAATTATGTAAAAATGCAGGTATCTACTTAAGATGATTATCTAAACAGAGCTGTATAATTACTTGAACATGTGAGTACTTTTTTGTGCTGAAAATACCTGCCATGTAATTTTAAAACATAACTAGTAGGTTGAACTTGTAAGCAACAAATTATTTTTTGGTAGTGATTGACACATCTGATGTTATTAAAGGCCACATAGTTTTACGGTCATGGAATAAACCAATAAATGTTTTTGTACGTTACTTGTAATTTAAGTAAAATCTGAAGAACAGGGAACTCAGACTGGCTGTTAGATATTTTAAATTGAATTTCTGGAGTTGGGGAAAAAAGACTATTTCATTTAGAGTCTTTATCTTGTAATTGCAAACTTCAAAGGGAAGTCTTCAGTTCACGCCATTGGTTGAAACGCATTCCTGCTAATTAAGATAATTCACTGGATTCTGGGTATCCTGATTGCCCTTTTGGATTTTACAGAGCCCCATAATCAGGAATTGTAATTTGTATTTATTTCTGCCACAATTTTCTGCTATTATAGTTGGGACGATCCTTTCATGTTGAGTCTGTTTCTCAAGTAATTTAAAACTTTTCAAGACAGTTCAAAGCATGATTCAGATTGAGGAAGTGGGACCCTCATTTGCTCTTCGGCATGAAATCCAAAGATTCAAGTCTCCTAAACTTTAAAGAAGGCACATTGATCTTTTTGTTAATTGAAATTAAAATGTGCAAGTTCTTTTGTATTTCTGAATTAGGAAAGCAAAGGACTCTTCAGTCTTAATAAATACAAGGAGAGATTCCCATGTTGAAGTTTTATATTTTCTGTATAATGTAATCTGTTATGCTTTTTGGAAAAAATATAATGCCAAATGTTTGCGTATTTTTACAATGCACATAAGATCTGAAATACAAATTTCAGACATAATTATCAGAGTTATGAATAATCATTTATATTTGAATGTGCTCTCTTTCAGTGACTTTAGTTTTATGTTTAAAACCATAATACCCATAATACAAACCAAATTATTATCATAAAAACATCCTACAAAGGGCCATTTATCCTGGCACTGCATAAACATATCCTAATTTACAGGATAATCATTCCTTTATGAAACTTTTAACTTTCTGATGTTTGACGTCATAAAGAATCCTGTAGTTAACCTTATTCTTTATAAACCTCTGTGTAAAATTCAAATAGTTTTCTTATAATAAATCCACAGGAAAGAAATTATTGATTCAAAGACATCAATATTTTTTAAAGCTCTTAGTTAAAAAAATCATAAAACCATTTTCATTAATGTTTACTGACATAATAGTAATATAAAGAGTAATAAGAGTGATTTAGATTTACAACTCTACACATGATACAAATATGGTAATGGGCAAAGGTATAGATGCATAAAATACGCTTTGTAAAATGATTAAGACTCTGGAATAGTTGTATCCATTAAGCAACAGAAAATGAGAATGAGGACAATTTCATCTTTATCACAGTATTTTATGTCTTTAAAATTTTTATTTGCATATAGTAATGAGCTGTTCGCTTTTTATATTGAGCTACAACAGATATATTCTAGACACAAGCCTTTTGGCAGATTCATTTATTGCAAATATATCTCCTGCTGTGCATGTATGTATATCCTTCATGTCTCCTTTGATGGTCATTCATTTTGAACATTTTTATGAACTCCAGTTTTTCTGAAGTAGAGTTAATTTGCATTAGGGCTTTGTAAACACACACACACACATATGTATGTCATAAAAATTTTAATAACTCCGAAGCAGGTTTGGAAGACATTCTTCTATATTTTCTTCTTGATTTATAGTTTTAGGTTTTGTGTCTAAGTAGCTGAGCTCAAAATAATTTTTGCACATTGTATAAGGTATCCATTTATTAAAAGTATTTGTTGTTTTTCCCAGTATTGTTGCTGAGTAATCATTTCTGTAGAATGATCTTTGTGTCTTTGCCCTTTGATTACATGTGAATTTTTCCTGGATTCTGTTTCCTTCCATGGGTTTATTTCTTTTTATGTCATGGCTACACTCTCTTGCTTGCTGTTGCTTTATAGTAGCTTTGTCCTTTGACAATTTCATGTATGTGAGTGATGTTGTTTTCTGATTTCCCTCTCCCCCACACCAACATCCTCTCTTTTGTCTCCCTCCCATCCCTATCAAACCCCACCCCATCCCTATCAAACCCCAACCTTGCCCCATCAAGCCCCACACCCATCCCTACCGGAGGCTTTCCCAAATTCATGTCTTAACGTTCTGTCATCCATTTAAATTTAACCAGCTCCATCTTTATGACTGTAACTATGGACTGGAGCCTGCTGGGGTCATCAGCGGGTGTGAAGTCAATGAGTCCCCTCTCCCCAAGTCCATCATTTCTATTATTGCTGTAAATAAATTGCTACAAGCAGCATAAACATGTTATTTTACATGCATTCAGTTAGAAGTCTGACGTACAGTTGTGAAGAGTAGAAATGTGTTCTTCTGGCATTGGTTCTACAGAGTCTGCTTCCTTTTCCAGCTCTAGAAACTGGTTGCATTCTTTGACGGATTGCCCCATGTTGCTCTGACTCTGTGTGTTCATATCCTCTTTTACTCGCTCTTCTTGCCTTCCTCTTTGTTCTACAAGGGCTTTTGTGATTACATTGTACCTATTCCAGTAATCTGGGACAATCACCCTTCCACCAAACTTTTCCTTTACTCATACTAAAAAATGCACTTCGGGACTGGAGAGACGGCTCAGCGGTTAAGAACACTGTTCTTGCAGAAGACCTGGGTTTGAATCCCAGCACCCACATGGCAGGTAACAACTGTCCATAACTCCAGTCCCAGGGGGTCCAACAGCCTCTTCTGTCCTCCATGGGCATTGCACGACACGGGTGCACTTACCTACATGCAGAAAATACACACATACACATAAAATAAAAATAATAAATAACATATTCTTTTAAAATGCACTTCTGTGTATGCGTTTCAGAGTTTCTGTTAGAACGTGAGCATCTTTTCGGTGATTGTGGTGGTAGGCATTGTTCTGCACAACACAATGGTTTTCTTTGCATTTAGTCTATTTTGTTTCATTGATCGTCTTGAACCCGAAAGTTGATTTTTCTTTCCAACGAATCTAAGACATGTTATCCTTATATCTCTTATTTGCTGTCACTCTCCGTTCCTTCTGTATTAAGGTACGTAGTTTGCTAATTATTGGCTTCATAGACTGTGGAATAACAAAAAACATGACTCTGTTGTTAAGATCGGTAATTTCTATTGATCTGTTTCCATCTTCTGTGAACCATTTTTCTGCAGTATGCAATTTGCTCTTAAGCTTCCCCTTAGATAATTTCATTTTTTCCCTTCTTCGTGGATCACATTTTCTTCTTTGTGTGTCAGTCCCATTGATTTTATACTGAGGGGATGATTCATTGAAGGTAATCTAAATTACATTTTATTGTTAGCCGGGGCATATTGTTTTAACTTTACATTTTATTAAATTCTCCACTTCTTTATAGGATACAAGATTATGTTTACTATAACGGACAAATGCTAACAATCGAGTGTTAAAAATATCTGTGGGATGTGTTTCCAGAGTTAAACAAATCTATATTATCCCATCACTGTGGAACATATTGTTAGTTCTGTTCCTATTTTAATTTCCTGGATATTATAGACTTTGGAGTAATGGTTGTTTCTTTAAGTAGCTTTAAAGTATAGAGGTTATTTCCCTCTAAATTGTGCCGTGGAATCTCAGGCTAATGGCTTTCTAATAGCTGAGAAATTGATTTTCTTCCTTTTCTTTTGTCCTGTCACAACCTTGGTTGGTGCTGGTTAGAATCTACTTCCATTGAACAAAGATGAAAAAGGCATATGCATACATGTAATCTCCATGCAGAAGTGTACTTAGGTCTCTCTAAGTCTTCATCTTGTCATAAAAGTATTTCTAAAAAAGTGTACATAAAATTTTTTATCAATATTGGCAGGCATGGTGGGGCACGCCTTTAATCCCAGCGCCCAGGAAGCAGAGGCAGGCAGATCTCTGTGAGTTTGAGGCCAGCCTGATCTACATAGTGACTTCCAGGCCAGCTGGGGCTACAGAGAGACCCTGTTTCAAAAAAAAAAAAACCATAAAAAATTAATTACGAATGTTAGATCTCTTATAAAGATCTGAAGGAGATTTATTTTTTAATATTTTGTTTATTGTTTTTGTTTTATATATACATGAGTGTATTGCCTGAATGTATGGAAGTGCACCCATGTCATGCAATGCCAGAGGAGGTCAGAAGAGGGCTTTGGATTCCCTGGAACTGAAGTTACAGACAGTTGTTAGCCACCATGTGGGTGCTGGCAATTGAACCTAGGTTCTCTGAAAGGGCAGACAGTGCTCTTAACTGATGAGCCATCTCTCCAGCCCCCTGAAGGAGATTTTTTAAAAATAAACACCCCTCCACTTTATTTCGGGCAATGGATAGGTGTTAATACCATGGCAGATACAGTAAAGGAAAGAAAGATGATTCTAGATGGAATGAGGCTGTATTTGAAAACATGAAATTACTGAATTATAGGTAGAGTCTAGAATCAAAAATTTGAGTGCTAAAAGAGAGCATGGCAGCAAACCAAAATCACTTCACCATGGAGGAGACTGAATTTGTGGGATTAATTTTTTCTATATGTATTTGATTAGTTGGACAATAATTGAGTAAACACTATTACTGCTGATACTGTTTAGATTTCCCACAGCCTCTATTGTGTTAGATCTTTCTACCATACCAATATTCAGAGCTTAATTCCTGAAGAAATGGAAAAAGGCAGTACAGCTTAGTGGTGTAGCTCCACGACAACAAAATAGATTACAAAAGCCTGTGTAAGAAAGGATGATCTAACTGGCAATGGTGCTACTAACTACGTATATAGAATTTGTCACTTGGTGGCTGGCATGTTGCTGCAGAGAAGGAAGAACTCTTGAGCTAGTTTCATTGCAGTAACAGTACAGGAGGTTACTTATGGGATGTTAGAAGAACTGAAAATGAGAGCCTTTAGATTAGCAGCTCATAAAATCATCAGCTGTAGAAAGTTTCTGTCACTTCTAATGAGATAAAAAGAATAGGATAAGATGGAATTATTAGTCCTCAGCAGCCCAGGGTCAAAGGCAGAGGTAGTACTTCACATATGTGGCAATTTGGGAAGCCTTTGCTATGAGCTAGTCCTCTGGCGAAGAGAGTTACTCCATGCGAAGTGGACCTATGGGTGTGCTGTTTGTGTGAGATGGAGTCAGAGAGAGAGATGGTGTAGGAATGAAAGTGTGGAGGGGAATTAGCCTCTGCTTGAGAAAAGAGGGTACTGGCATAATAGCATAATGCATAGGATAATTATAAGGGAAGGTCTATCTTGGCTCTTTCAGACCACAGTCACTTGGGCTGTTATATTTGGGCCTGTGACAAGGCAGTACAAGGTGGTAGGAGCACATCACAAGAAACCCTCATCTCATAGCAAAGAAGTGGAATAACTAAGGAGCACTAGGGATCTGATATCTCCTTCAAAGGTATCTCCCAATCACTTCCTCCCACAAGGCTCTGCCTTTTAAAGGCTCTGCCACGTCCTCATAGTGCCATGAGTCGGAAACCAAATTTCTAACACATGTACTTTCGGAGGACATTTGGTATCCAAAGTGTGGCACCAAGTATGGTGGTGCATGACTTGTCGTCTCAGTACTACGGAGGTGGGATCAGGATTCGGGGTTCAGGGTCGGGATTGATTACACAGCAGCATCTTGTTTTGCAAAAATTAAGCTACAGCAAAGCGCCAAACTACAGAATGTCGGAGAAATGTTTATTCTCTGTTTCAACATGGAAATTTTTGTATTTCTTTTTTCATTTCTTTATTGTGTATAATGCAGAGTAAGATATTGATGATATTTTTCATTATATAAATAAATAGTCCCAATTCCCCTGGCTAAATGTCCATCATTATTCAATTATTTATAATGTCACATCGATAAGGTCATGAACACACAAACATGAGGGTATTTTTCTCTGTATGAACTTACACTGACCTTCTCTGTTTGTATACAAACACAGCTAACTTTAATTACTATTTTTTTTATTTTATTTTTTTGAAACAGGTAGCCCCAGCTGGCCTGGAACTTGCTATTTAGACCAGGCTGGCCTCAATCTCAGAGATCTACCTGCCTCTGCCCCTGGAGTGCTGGGATTAAAGGCATACACCACCATGCCCGATCATAATTACTGTATTTTTAAGAATATTGTAAGCCTCAGTGTCTAATAAAGACAGTAAACTAACCATTGTTCTTTTTCTTGTTTCACAGTATTCTCAGTTATTTGTGGACCTTTATTCAAATTTAGTTACAGAGTCTATTTCACAAGTGTAAAAGTAGGCTTAGATTTTAGATTTTCAAGTTTCTAAAATGTTTTAAATTGGGTAACTGACCTTTGTCTTTGTATTTCATTTACTGAAACAGGTAAGAAATAGTTTGAAGAGGTTGTAGTTAAAAAGAACAATCTTACCTAAATGTGAAAATTAGCTAAAGATGGCCTGCACACTTAAGAATTAGATAAATATAGTTTGGAAATTGGCAATATCTGATTGCCACTCTCTCCCTCTCTCCTCTCTCTCCCTTGCCTCTCCCTCTCCCTCTCCCTCTCCCTCCCCCTCTCCGTCTCCCTCTCTCCTTCTCCCTCTCCCTCTCCCTCCCTCTCCCTCCCTCCCTCTCTCCCTCCCTTTCCATCAGTTACTTAATGGGCATAGTTAACATAAAGGAAAACATTTTTATTAAGCTTGGTGAGGCCCTGCAAGATGGCTCAGCAGGTAAAGGCATCTCCTTCTAAGCCTAACAACCTGAATTTGACTCCTACAACCCCACATGCTGCAAGAAGAAAACTGACTCCTACAAGTTGTCCTCTGACTGCTGGATGGACCCCATGGTGTGCACCCCTAATACACAAGATAAATACAAATGTAATAGAAATTTTAAACAGGCACAATTATATTTAAATTTATATTAATAAAATGAAATCTGTGGGAATTTGTGGTAAGATGCTTCAGAAGCTTTGAATATTTGATTTATTTGTAGCCATGGTTTCTCTAGGTTTCTTAGTATACAAATGGTTGGTGAATTTTACTATTGTTATCAAAGAACTTTTGGTTATCTACAATGGATTTGAACGTAAATTTCTCACGTTTCAGTCACTAACTCTTGGTTCCTCTTTACCTTGTTTGGACAGGCTGCCCTGCAAGTCGGGGGCCACGGAGAAAGGTTACACCAGTGTCGGGAAGTGATGCTTCTGACTTACAAGTCCATCCCCATGCAAGTGGATGGGGAGCCCTGTAGGTTGGCGCCGGCTATGATCCGGATCTCCTTGAGGAATCAGGCCAACATGGTCCAGAAGAGCAAGAGGAGAACCTCCATGCCACTGCTCAATGAGTGAGTCTGTGCCTGGCCATCCTGGGTGACGTGGAGACACGGGACAGCAGATGGCAGAGCATGTGCATGGTCTGGGGAACTCACTGTGTGGGAAAGGGAGAAAAGTCTAGAAAGCTCCACAGACCCTTCCCTCTTAGGGAAAGACATGCAATTCGACTTTAGGTTTATTTTACAGTCATTTGTCCCTTGTTTTAGTAATTTTTGCTGTATGCATGATACATGATTCTTCTTTGCTGACCACTCAGCGATATATTGTGTTTGGATAAACTGTTTTTACGTTTTGGTTTGGTTGATGCAGGCCTGCGGCTAGCCTCTAGTCACATTGTATTTCTTTCTGCCTGTCAGTGAGGGGGTCTCTTTCCCTGTACTCCCATTTTGGGGTCCAGTGTACTCTGGTGCTTCAACTCAGGTTTGCCTTCCTGGGCAGTATCTATTGTTCATACTTAATCTGACCCACTGTTTCTGCTTCTAAACACCCAGTATACATCCCACAATCTTTCCTTTTTTAAAGGTATTTTGATAAACTGATTCAAGGAAATAAATAATAAGCAACACAGATTGCATACTCATTTCCTAGTGTGCCTCACTCCAATTAGTGACTTAATTGCTTGGGATTGGAGAAGTGGCTGGAGAAAGAAGAGGATTCGGGTCATCTTTTTTTTCAGTATATTCTAGACATCATGTGAATATACCTAAGGCCATCACAGGGCTTAGCCTTGGGTCATTCTCTGTCACAGTGAGGGACCTCAAAGGTGCCCCTCCTGTTTGTGCCCCATGTTGCATGGTTGCCTATTGTACTGATGCCTGGCTTCCTTGCAGTGCCTGCAAAGCTGGGGCATGCTTTGCCGTATGTTCACGGAGTCAAGGTGAGAATCCGCAGAAGCTCCTAGAATAACTGATGACGCTGGTGCCATAGTTCCTGTCACCTCTCTGTGGCAGCATGTGCTAACGAACAGCACCAGACCGTACTCTCTGAGCAATTTGGCTTTTGGCGTCTGCTTCTATGTCTGAGGCTGACAGGAGAGGCCCTCTTCTCCTCTCTTGGAGTCTGGACTTGCTGGAGACTTGCCCTGGTTGTTTCCAGAGCTGCCATTTATTTGGAATTCTTGCTTTATTTACACTTTGCACCTAGTGAAACTCTTAGCTCATTGCCAATGCTTCCCGTCCTTGCTGCCTTCCTCCTAGACTGAGTATACAGTCGTTCGGTTTCTATGTTAAAACAGCAAGATGTCAGTTAAAACATGAACTACTGCTTTGACAGAAACCTGTCAACTAATAAGTGAAAAGCCACCTCTGAAGATGTACAGTGGCCTAAACATCTGGCTCATTTGCAGATCGTCTGTTAAAAAGAAAAAAACCTTAAAGAGTTTGCTGTCAATAAGCAAAGAGCTCAGTCTCATGACCTTCTTAGACATACAACTGTTTCCAAGCGTTTAGGTGTCAAACAACTCTTACCCTTGTGTTAAGACAGCATTTGTCTTTTCTAAGTAACCCTGTTGTTTAGGATTCACTGGGGCCTTGTTTTCATGCAAAAATAAATACGTTTTTGGTTTCGCTCTCCTGGCACGTGACATGTCCTGGCATTTCTTGAACTTAGCCATGCAGGTGTTCAAGAGCAGTCTAACTCAAAACTGCCATCAGTTCCTAGCAGGGGCCAGGGTGTTCCGTGGAAGCACTCCCACACCACCCAGAGACGTGTGTGTGATGGGAGTTAGAGCATACTTATCATTTTGCAAATAATAATTAAAATTTTAATCACTACATATAAAATTATATTCAACATGGTGTTTGAAAAAAATCAGCACAGAGAGCGCATTTTCAAAAGATTGATAAAACCTAGCTACCATGTAACACTTGTTCACTAAACCTGGCTTTCTCAGTCCTTGATCTTATTCACCCTTCATGGTCAGATTGTTTCTGTTTCACTAGAAATCATTTCTTAAATCTATTTTTTTTTCTGTATTACCAAGTAGAATTTCAAGCTTAAAGTTATCCTTGCCTTGCTTTTAAGACTTTTTCTTGAACCTTCTGGTCCTCTGAACTTTTTTCTGCCTTGATCATCATTATGTGATAAAAGAAAGGTATTTGAAAGATGTTTATTCCTTGATTCATTCCTTTCTTTCCTTCTTTCTTTCTTTCTTTCTTTCTTTCTTTCTTTCTTTCTTTTCTCTCTCTTTCTTTGCCTACCTTGTTTTTATTTCCTCTTTCTTTTTTCTCATATTTTTATAAACTAAAACAGTTTCTTGTGCTTCATTCCCTATATCCTTTGTTACTAATTTAGGAAAAATTCAACTGGTTTAAAATGTCTTCAGAATTTTATCTCAAAGACCTGTGTGTGTGTGTGTGTGTGTGTGTGTGTGTGTGTGTATACCTGCATTTATGTGTGTATAAGCACGTGTGTATTGCATTCCTGTGTATGTGTGGGCATATGTATGTATGTATGTATGTATGTGTATATGCATGTACATATGTCTTTGTGTATGTGTGTCCCCAATGAAGGGAA
Source organism: Nannospalax galili (assembly GCF_000622305.1). Taxonomy (NCBI): domain Eukaryota; kingdom Metazoa; phylum Chordata; class Mammalia; order Rodentia; family Spalacidae; genus Nannospalax; species Nannospalax galili. The sequence continues at coordinate 2,989,056 of NW_008359625.1, read as the reverse complement.
GATGGCTTTTCAGTTCATCCTAAGGAATTATGCTCCTGTCATTCATGCTCCCTGGGAAGATCTGATATGTCCTGGTGTACCTGAACAACTGCTCCTTCCTTAAACACTGTTGTTCCTCACGGATCTGTCCTTTCATTGGGAGGCTGAATCTCTGGTCTGTGACTTCAGCTTGCCTCCCGCCCAGTCCCACTCCCCCAGCTGAAGCTATTCTTCAAGCATTATAGTTGACAGTTTTCCTTAATGAGGCTTTGTGGTAACCTTAAATTATATACTATAAACTGGACCCCTTTACTCTATTGCCTCCGTTTTCTTCCTCTTCCTCCACACGAGTCTGTTCCTCACATACATGTGAGTAGAACTACTGTCTGCCCTTTATCATGGCCCTGGTGCTTGGAGTCAGCTCACTCACACCACCTTTATACACCCAGCATTCTAACTAGCTTCGTCTTTACTATCCACTGCAGTTCTTTTTTCAAATCGCTAGTTCACATCATCTCTTCTTTTACTAGGAAAACTGCCATATGAGTTACCATTTTATCAATACTGTAAGTATTTTCATAGTTCACTTCCCAGTTCACCCTTCTCCTCTTCTTTCACACGCAGTCTTTTCCACTGCATCAATTAGGATGGTCTTCCTAAAAATGGAAAGTCTACATGCCTTATCTTTGCAGATATCTTTGGTGTTTGCCATCTTCATCCTCAAGTTTCCTTTAGCTCCAGGGAGCTCAAGCCTCTCCTCTTCATCACTGTAGTTTTGTTCCTGGTTGAGCCTCTTGCAGTGACCTACCTTCCTCCATTTCATCTGCCAGTCCTCCTCACTGTATGAGACCCCACTGAAATAACACTTCACCAAGTTTCTTCTGCTTAGCTCTACCTGTTAATTTTATCTCTTGGTGCTCCCAAAGCACTCTTGGTTGTTTCTGACACATCATTTGTCAACACAGTGCCATCTTTGATTTGTTTTCTCTCTGTGATGATCTGTGAGAAAGCGCTAAATGTTTCTTTAGAGTCCCAATGACTGTCATGGTCTCCGAGACACAATTACATGTTGAATCAATTATTCAGAAATAGTTCACACCGTATTTATATTTCTGCTATGTTTATCAGAAACTATTACCAAATAACAAGTATCTAAAGTCTCATGAGTCTAAAGGCAATATAGAATATGGTTTGTTAATGTTTTTTTATAATAGAAGGCACATACTGAAGAATTTCAAATATGAATTGCACGGATAGTCGGAAGGAGACTCTAGGAAAAATAACTGTATAGTGGGTCTTCATGATTTCATGATGCTACTTTACCTTCATCCATAAAGAAAAGCATTTTATCAAACATACTCCTTGGCTTAGAATCCAAATTTTATTAGCATATACAAAAGTTCACACTTCCCCAATGTGTTCCTGAGCCCCCAAATTGGCACGGGTTTGTATTTTATTATGACCCATCAATCTGCACAGTTTGAACTCCAGTAAATATCTTAATAGAGGAGATTTTGTCTAGGTTTCTATTTCTATCCTAGCAACATGATAGTCAAATACATTATGTTCTGCATTGCAAAGCACCACTAAAGGAGATCAGAAGTTAAAATGACTGGTATGTAAGGGAGATCTTTAGCTGTTACCCTTAACCTAGCTGACAAGTAAGGGTACATGTGAAAGATGGTCATTTTATACAAAGGCAAGATTTCTAGAGAGCTAACTTTGAATTAGGCAACTGGATTCCATCATCCTAGGCAACTGAGAAGTATTACTAGTTTGTTACAGAGTCCTTTGATGATAACATGGGCAGAGTACTGTGTGTGAGAATTCATGTACCTAGTAGATACATTTTAAGAGCTCAGCCTCTGCAGTTAGAGCAGTTTAGATGACAGAGATCAAGAGGATGGTTATATAGAAGTGACAGGACATTTGGGGGTTTAGCTTGTTCAATTTTACATTGTGTGTTTCCTAAAAGCACTGTAGACTCTGCCCATTCCAAGCGAATAGAGAGAAAGAAGTCTGAGGTTCCACCTTTGTACTCAGAGTATGGGTGAGATTATGGCCCCTTAGGGATGAAATTGAGAGTTTTTGGAAACCACCTCTGGAGGTCTCAAGAAGCCTTTGCTGTTCAGCTGAAGGAAGTTCAAGGTTTTGTTGAGTCCCTCTCTCAAGAAGGCTGTCTCTGATGGGATCTCAAAGGTGAGGTGGAAAGACTGAACTGGTTCACCTCCTCACAGGAGAGTCTCCTGTCCGGGTTTGTTACTCTGATGTGGAAACCTGTGTTTCCTCTCTTGAGGTGTCCTGACTGTCCTGGAGCAAGGGTACCACCACCACCCCTCCTGTGCCCGCAGCCCGCCCTCCTGCCTTGGCCCCGTGCTCCAGTCTGTGGCTTGCCTGGAACCAGCCCCTTCCATGCGTCCTGTTGGCTTCTCTGCTGTCACCGGCTTTTCTGGATTATTTCCGTGGCTGGCTTGATTTCCCTTTTTCTTTCATTCACTGTTGGTGATGCGCTCATTTAATTTCTGTTTAAACTTTGTGTGTCTCTCTTTTTCTCCCCGGCTTGGTCCTTGTTTGTCCACGCTGTCCTGCTGACTCTGTCTTCGCCGCTCATTCCCTGCTGCCTCTAGCATCCATCAGGTGCAAGCTGCGGACCTGCGGCGAGTGTCTGCTCCCCCCGGCTCCTTCACCATGTGAGTATAGTGCCATTCGTTTTGACACTCTGTCCCCACCCTCTTCTCAGAGTGAAATCACCAGCAACATCCTTTTCCTCTACAGGTATGCTGCTCAGATAAAGAAACCATGTACCCACGAGTTGTCTTGTGCCCCCTTTTTTACTGGAAGTGGAGCTATGGAGCTCTTCATGCTTTGTATGTCCCCAGCCTCTAGGAGTTTTCAGTTTAATGTGTTTTTATTAGATGCTTTAGGGTTCATGGTTGTGTGAGTTGATATAACATTCTATTCTAAGCATCTTTCGTTTTCCAAATTGGATTGGACCATTAGACCATATCATTGCCCGTGGATCAGAGATGTATTTGAGGCAGTTCCTAGAGACTTTCGTTTGTGGATGGAACCTTGAAGTTTGGTGTGGAGCTTATTTCTATGCTGAAGATCCATGGTTGTAATAAAATAACCAGTGACTTCCAGCTGTCATTGAGTTAGCAAAAATGTGTTTTTATGTACATTTAGTGGTTTATGCTCAATGTACTCCAGGATATTGTAGTTTCCTGGTGAAACTAAACTAATAAAAAGAATATATGGATCTTTAGGATTTTAGTTTAGCACTCTTTGGTACTATTTACATTGATTTGCCTCTCTTTCCTTGCTCCATATATAATATATACTTACCTAGTATTTATTATGTTTCAGGTACTGTGACAGGGGCTTTGCGTCTGTTAGGTAATTTATTCTGAGAATGATGCTATGACATTATGCAATATGTAATAACACTGCCTCTTTTATATACATCTGACTTACAGAGAGGTTAAGTCTCTTGCCCAAGGTCATAAGGTAAACAAGTCATAGACTGGGATTCAGAGTCAGATGATCTAACTTCCAAATGGATGCTGCCTTTTATCTATCAGGAGCTGATGTATTTCTTAAGCCCCATCTGAATGATCACCCTTTCCAAGAATTCTTCCTTAATTCTTGCTGTTGGAATCAATCACACCTCAGTGGGGTTCACTACTGATGAATTATTACAGTTCTTAAGGTGTAATTTGTCATTCATTATATGAACTCGGTGTGTGTGTGTGTGTGTGTGTGTACAGCCCACTCTAGACTTGAACTATTTGAGGTCATCGGCAATATAGTCTCACAAATCCTTGTGTTCCCAGAGCCATTCATAGGCCCTAAGATAATCATCCTGAAACCAAATCATAGTTGGTCGAGTTAATGAATATAAAGATACATGTCTGTGAGGAACTATACAATCTAAAGTCTAGTAATATAGCAAAGTAATTCCGAAGTTCAGTTACTTGACCTTGTTTTCAGCTGTTAACATGTAAATCCCCATTTATTAGAAATATATATTCACCAAAGAATGTTTATTATGAGGACTAAGTGTCAGACACCATTTAACCTGAATGTCTAGTGCTGAGCAGAGCTGAGTATTGGCTGTGTGGAGTTTACCATCAAACAGTCAAAGATGGACCAAGCAATGACATTTCACTTCCAGTTTGCAGGTCTTACAGAATTAAACTCTCCATTCCGTGTGGCTGTCAGTGACTGTATTTCTACTGATAGAGATGAAAGAGATGCAAATGTTAACAGCCGATCTGGATGTGACAGTTGGTGAATTTCCATCAGTAGTTGAGCTTTGATTGTTTTTACATTGCGGTCATGTATCTTAAATGGGAGCTGTTCATTTTGTATTCCAGAAGTCTGTGTGCTATAGCATGATAGATTTCTATTTTTGTTTCTATCGCATAGATCAGGCACTGTGTTGTGGCTACTTTAAAACTGGAACATTAATAGTCCATGTCTCTAATGGCATGCTATTACATCATATGGATGCTATAGCTCCAAAAACATTTACGTAATAAAAATTTGTTAAATCTAGATGTAATATAAAAGTCAGGTGATGGAACTCCCTCAAATAGAGCAAGAAACAGAGAAAACCAAACATAGCAATGTATATTGTGCCTTTAAATCACAAAAAGTGGTAACTAGCTTTGCTCTATTGGCACTGCCATTTGCTGTATTCAGAGGTGCTGTGGTGGTACAGGCCATTAAGCCCAGCACTTGTGAGGCAGAGGTAGGTGGATCCCTGTGAGTACAAGGCTGGCCTGGTCTACAGGGAGTTCCAGGTCAGCCCTAGCTACATAATGAGACTTTGTTTAAAAAAAAAAAAATTAGGTGTTTTGTTAACACTGCTTTGGTCCTTAAGGCAGGCCAAACTGTCAGCATCACGAACTGAGAGCCTTTTCTTCTTAGACAAGCCATTCTCCGCAAGAGTAACTGTTTAAGAGATGCTCTTTGGCTCTTTTCTTTTGGAGGAGCCCCTCATTTTGCTGCTCCTAGAGCTGGCACTGCATCTTTGCAATAGACTGAAGTAGTCTTTTCTGAAAGGCATTCTTTCTTGCTAGTTTTCTGATAAGAGCTGGGAATGGGGGAGAATACGTGGGATAAGAAGGTAAAGCATAAATTGTTAGTAATTGTGACCTTGTACTAAAATCCACACACATGCAAAATTTCAACATTATGCAATATATTGATCCTATATGGCTATGTATGAATTGATGGGTTTTAAACATCAGCATTTAATGGCTGCATTCATTAAATAGGACAAAACTAAGCATGTGAATATTTCGATATAAATCTTCTACAGTGCACTTAAGGAGTTAATACAGTCTGTATAATAAAGTGTTTTCAGAGGGAAATATTCATTGAAGGGCACATATTGCGTACTATATTTTTAATAAGTTGTAGATAATCATGCTAAATGCTTCAACCTCTGCTATGATTTAGGAGCTGTTAAAAATATGAAACATCAGGGCTGGAGAGTTGGCTCAGTACTTAAGAGCACTGACTGCTCTTGCAGAGGACCCAGGTTTGATTCCCAGCACCCACATGGCGGCTATGAGCCGTCCTTAACTCCAGTTCCAGGGGAATCCGAAGCCCTCTTCTGACGTCCGTGGCATTGCATGACACAGGTGCGCTCACATACATGCAGGCAATACACTCGTACACATAAAATTTTAAAAAAAATTTAAAAAAAAAAAAATTAAGAACACTGCTAACACCATGTCATGGACTGTGTGCTATCTTAAATCTGGCATTTGATTTGATGTGTGCCAGTCTCAGATGGGATCTGCCAGGATGGCTATGTCTTCTCCTTTTCTTTTCTCTATACCTGGCCTCTTCTTTAATTATTGTTACATTTAGACACACGTACAACCTACTGAGTCCACTTAGTGGTGCTTGTGTACCTATGTTTAGGGCTGACCACTTGGGATTGGATAAGGGAACTCATCTCTGGAATAAAATGATTCTTTCTCTTTCAGCAGCCTGTAATTGCTTGTAACTCTTCATCTAGAGGTTCCACCTTATGGACTTTCCCCCATCCGTGTTGCCTTGTCAGCTTGCCTTGTGTTGTCATTATGTAAGTCTTGTTTTGGCAGCCATATTGTTGAGACTTATGGGTGCAGCTTCCCTATAGTGTTAGGTTCTATTTCCTTCTTGCTTTTCCTCCATAAAAATGGAATAATGTGATCTAATTATATTTGACTCATTATTTTTCCTCTTTCATCACTTAGCGCTTCCTTCAGATACCAAATACTCTGCAGGATATTAAAGATACAGAGATCAGAAAGCCAAGTTTCTGCCATGAGGAAATGAGCACACCAACAATAGATTAACTGAGTTGACTATCATACAATTACGGTACAGCCTGACAAGACTCTAGGTGGACAGCATCCAGATGTACTTTGGTGTATGCAACTTTTTACTGGATTTTTATTCTGGTTGCTTTTGTTTCTTAATATTTGACATTAACATGCAGTAACATTGACTTCTCTGCTATTGTAATTGCATGAGTTTTAAAGTGTAAATTAGCATAATCATTACCATAACCAGGACAGATTAGCATTTTATCTCCAAAATGGTGCCCTATGGTCTATTCCTTTATTACTTCCTCTTGTCCCCCAACATCTGACAGCCACTGATCACAATAGTTTTAAGGTTTTGAGAATTCTATAAAAGTAGACTCATACATATGTCACCTACTTTGGCTAGCGTCTTTGACCATATGTCTTTGAGATTTATCCAAGTTGTCATGTAGCTCAGTCATTTGTTGGCTTGAATCGTGACTCTTTTCAATTATATGACTGTTTCCATTTATTCACTGAAAGATACCTGAGTTATTACCAGTTTGGAATGCTTACCAAGATGGCTGCTGAAAACATTGAAAACAACAATTTTGTGTAATCAAAAATTTCCTTTTTTATATCAAGAAATGGATTGGTTGGGTCCATATGGTAAGTGGATTTGTTCTTCTATTAAGGAGATCAAATGAAAACCTTTTCCAGAATGGTTATGCCATTTTGCCTTTGGACCAGGGATGTGTGATAGTTCCTATTGGGCCCTGTTCCTGCTGAATACTGTCATTATAATGAGAGTGTGCTTGTCTTCTGATGGTGTTTATTTGGTTTCCTAAGTGACCAATCATACTCAACATCTCTCCACATTCTTATTTGTCATCTATTGTATTCTCTTTGTAAAGCCTCTATTTTCCCCCTTTTCCCTCACTCTTTTATCAGGGTTTCATGGAGCTCAGGCTGGCCTCCAACTCACTATGTAACCCAGGATGGCCTTGAACTTCTGCTTTTCCTGCCTGTACCCTCTGAGTGGTGGGATTTCAGTTGTGTGGCGCCACACACAGTTTATGTGCTGCTGAGGATTGAACCCAGGGCTTTAGGCATGCTAAGCAAGCACTCTGCCAGCTTAGCTACATCCTCAGCTCTTTTGCTAACTTTGTAATTGGCTGTTTGTTTTCTGCCTCTTGAGTTTGCTTCATCACACATTCAGTATCTCAGGCCTCTCAGACACTATCGTATTTATGTGTCTTTTGATTTTTATATTATCCTTTGTATAACAAAACTTTTAATGACAATTAAATGCTAACAAATGAGTTTTTAAAATAATATTTTAATTTATTTTTTGAAAATGTCATATGTGTATATAATGATTCTTGATCATATCCCCCAACTCTTCCCAGGCTCCCACACACATCTCCCACTCAACTTCATGTTTTTTCTTTCATCTTTACTATGTAACCACTGAGCCCATTTAGGGCTGTCTAGATGACCGAGAGTGTGGAGTCATTCACTGGGACTTGGGCAACATACCAGTGTCCTCACCTCCAAATAAAAGTGCCTCTCCATCCCCCCAGCAGTCATCAACTGCCAGTAGTTCCTCGTCTGGTCAGAAAACAGGTGGTTTTTAACTGAGTTGATCGTATATAGGTCTTGTGCAGGGAACCACAAGCTGCCATGAGTTCATGTGTGTAACAGCCATGTCATAACCAAAAGACAGAATTTCACAGCATTCCTATCAATTCTCTGGCTCTTACATTCTTTCTGCCTTTCTTCTGTGATGCTGTCTGAGCCTTGGATGGGGGAGAGGTTGATATAAAAGTCCCATCTACAGTGGAGCCTTCACAGTCATTTATTGTCAGCACTTTGAGGAGTTATGAGTCTCTTCATTAATCACCATCTACTGCATAAATAAGCTTCTCTGACCAAGGTTGAGTGCAACATAAATCTGGGGTTATAAACAAATATCTAGAAGGTAGTTTGACAACATGACTGTTTAGCAAAACAGCAACTGTAAGTTCCCCCGTCCCAGGGCCTCGGACCTCCCAACCATGGGTTTTTGACCAGGTTTACAGTGTCAGGCATGAATTCCCTCCTGTGGAACAGGCCTCAAATCTGGTCAGGAAACAGTTGGTTACACAACAGTCATGCCATTGCTGTAGCGTTTGGCACATCTTCACTGACTGATTGGTTTTGTAGCATGAACTGTCCAGCACTGGGTAAGACCACCAATGCCTGCATAGACTTCCTGCATTATGAAAGCTGGCCATCAGGGAGAGTTTCCTGGCCAGTTCAAGACTGATTTCTCTATGACCTTGCAACAAAAATGTGTGGTGTCTTCAGTAATGGACTCTTCACCTCTAGTTATGGTGGACAGTTAAGAACAAAGGCAATGTCCTGTGTTGTCCCTGTGTGCTTCTGAGGCCTTCATCAATAACTCTTGGGAGGTAACCCACATGTGGCACTGAGATTTTCATTTAATAACCCATGTCCTCGGGAGCAGCACTGTTCATTTACAAATGTCATCACTGCTCACTCCTTTTATTTTAAAATTAGGTTCTAAACTACCTTACAAACTGATGGGTTTTCTTAAAGCTTCTTCAACTCTATTATTGACATTGCATTCACCTGGTTCATGAATATTTTCTTCTTTGCTTTATTCTAATAGTTTTATAGGTTTTTGTTTTTAATCTAGATGTGTGATGTTTTGAGTTAATTTTTTATAAAAATATGCTATTTAGATCAACATTAGTATTTTTACATGTGGATAGTCTACTGTTCTGGCATTATTTGTTGAAGAGATTAACATTTCTCATTGGTTCATCTTTACAGCTCTGTTAAAACTCAGTTGAATGCATCCCATACATCCATTTCTTAACCATATTCTGTGCTGTTCTATACACCCATGCTTTTGACAATGCTCCATTCTTTGGATCATTGTAACGTTACAATAAATCTTAAAATTGAACCGTATTATTCTGAATAATTTATTCTTTATTTTCATAGGTATTTAAATTCATCTTTCCACAAAAGATTTTAGAGTTAGCTTGCTTATGTTTTTAAAAGTCTTACTAGTATTTTGACTGAAATTGTGTCGAGTCTATATGCCAGTGTTGGGACTGTTACGATTTTTTGTTCTGTTGAGACTTCTACTCCTGGAATGCTGTGCACTTCCCTATTTATTTACTTTGCCCATCATCTTTAGTAGTTTTCAGCATATACACTTATATATGTTTTGTTGAATTTGTACCTAAACATTCCATTTTTGCATCTATTTTAAACAGTGATTTTAGACATTTTAAAGATCCATTTTACTCTGTCACCCATAGTTTTCTATTAGTTATGTTGGTTTTCTTGATTGTTTCTGTTTTAGCTGAATTTTGCCCTTTATTATTTCCTTCCTTCTGCTTACATGGAGTTTATTTTGTTTATTTTGTTTTAGTTCTTTAACAAGGAACTTAATTTGCTTAGTAGGCAGTTAACTAAGTTCAAGTCATAAGTCCTGTCTATTATAGGGTTTTGGCCTCAATGTTAACCTTTTCAGATGCTTTGCAGCATTCTTCCAGTGGCCTCACATGTGCAGGGTCTATCTAGTAGCTTCTTGAAGTCTGCAGTACGATGTGTAGGACTACATTCACATATATGAAACCCCGAGATAGACCCTCCAGCTCACAAGCCTCTTCATGCAGTTGCTTTCTGAGCACCTGCCTCTCTGCAGTCGTTCCTTTTGCAGCCCTTCAACCAGAAAATCAAAGCTTCAGTTATGACCCTCTGATGCATGCTGCCTGCATGTATTCCTGTCCAGCAACATGACAGAAGGAGAAAGAGAAGTCATGGGGATTGACTGCACCTTCTGGGCATCACGGTTGCTAAGATCAGAAAGGAAATCTTCTTCCTGATGTTAGTCATTCTAGGCACCTGAAGACTTTTGTCATGGTATCTTCCACTGCTGCTGGTGTGGAGAAATGGCCCAGATGCATGCTGCCTGCATGTATTCCTGTCCAGCAACATGACAGAAGGAGAAAGAGAAGTCATGGGGATTGACTGCACCTTCTGGGCATCACGGTTGCTAAGATCAGAAAGGAAATCTTCTTCCTGATGTTAGTCATTCTAGGTACCTGAAGACTTTTGTCATGGCATCTCCCACTGCTGCTGGTGTGGAGAAATGGCCCAAATGCTGGAATGTGAATACACATAGGGGAAAGTGAAAGAAAATATTCTCCCCAGTGATGCTTGGCACTCAGAAGAGTCCCTTTCTTGAACTCCAGACAGATCCCTGGCACTTGGCCGGCACGCGCCCTGCCTGCACCTGGCATCCTCTCCGAGGAGGTTTCGTGCTTCCTGGAGTTGAGCTCAGGGTCTTATGGGAGGGATGGGATGAGGGAGCTCACCAGCAGTGTGATGGCATTGTACATTCTGCTCTTTATCCCCTGTCTGTTGCTATCATTTACTTTTCAAAGTTCTGAAATGGCCGCTTTACTACCTATACTTAATGGGAGAGAACAGGCACTGTGGTCCGTTCCTTCCATATGATCATCTGGGCCATCATCCCAGATCTGGAGCTTCTCCAGTGCACGGGCCCAGTGTCTGGTGTCGGTTCATTTTATCCATTGCAGCTGCTCCGCACATGCCACACAGGTCGAGTCTGCAGAGCAACTCTGCAGAATACCAGTGTGCCTTAACTACCACCAATGTATGTTAAATATAATGTGCCATCTTGCACAACATTTAGTCACAAACAGGAATTGCCTGAGTGCTAACTTGTGTGGATTCGCTTATTACCTTGGGAATAGAAGCATTAGACACAGATCCAGGAGGAAAGTATAAATTGTCATATTTCACTACAGGCTGAATACGATTCAGCACTGCAAAATTGATTGTGATAAATGAAAGCTTCTGGGTAAAAGATGAAAGTAAATTGATTTTCATTCCCAAAGGAAAGAATTTTACTGAGAGAAAGGGAAATATTGTTGATATGTCATTTTTGAAGGTTCTGTTTTGGGTTGAATTTAAGAGTTTTATTGTTGAAAAACTACAGATACAAAAACTGAGAACCTTCAATCTTCATGATTGAGGAAAACAAATTAGCCATCTGTGGTTTAGCATTTGCATGCCTGTGAGCAAAGTAAACTAGCCTTTTGAAGTTCTTTCTAAATCCTGTAATTGTCTTCTCCAGCCGGTTACAGGAAAGCTTTCCTCACACTGTCTTAAACTTGTGTAGTATGTTGTGAAAGGTCTGCTTGCCTTGTTCATGTAATACTGAGCCTTTAATTAGAAAGTAAGGCTTGATATGCATTACACAGAACACTTTTTCTTTTCCTTTCTTCTTTCTGTAAACTCTGTTCTACTACACTGCAAATACTATCAGAAAGCAGCCCCCTCTGAAAGCCCCAAGTTATCTACATGCATGCCTTTGTGGATTGTGAGGCTTGCCTCTAAAATAACTGGGAAGGTTCCTCAGACATGGTTTGATTCCACAAATTAAGGTCCTGGTGGTGAATGTGAAAACCTTCATGAAAATCTCAGGATGAATGGCACTCACAAGGCAGGTGAGTTTCTAGAAGAAGTCAGATTCAGATATATGGATTATAACTTTTATATCGTAGTTTCTGGTTGCAAAAACTTGTTTTGAGAATACCAAAATGTATCAGTACTCTAAATATGTTTAGGTTGGTTTTCATATTTCTGTTACTTTTATTGTGTCCTTGTACACTTATCTCCGAGCCGTGGAATTATAATTTTCTTTCTCAAATTTAAGTGAGCCTACATTACTTCTATGGAAGGAAAAAGGGCTAAATGGTTCATATTTTTAAAAGATCAAGAGAGAATCACTGTGTTTATAGAACTGAAAGAAATATTCAAGCTCAGGGTAAAGCAGTAAGGCATAAGAGTGTCTCACACTCGAGCCAAATGTTTGCCTTTGACCAAAAAGGTCTGTGGAGCTTTGCCCATCCTCAGCTCTTCCTCTTCTCCCTCCCCAGACACCCACATTTTCTGGGTTATCTGACTAGTCATTTTACTCTCTGTGCTCAGTTTAACTTCTCATCATACCACACTGTCACCTGTTCCTTTCCTCTTTTACCTCTTTTCCTTGCTAGTTCCGTATAATAGAGACACTAAATAGAAAATTTCAAAGGAAAGCAGGTAAGAGCTTAGAGCACTGCTGAAATTTAAGAGTTTTCTTTTGTTCTTACATTCTGCAAATTTCTCCGTGAGCTCTGCACTTTGCCTGGGTTTAAACTCACTTTAGGCTGTGTCATGACAGAAGGAAAAGTGTCAGCAAGAGTAGCTTACAGGGCTCTGAGCAGAGTATCTTCCTCCTTATCAGATGCCCCATCTTCTCCATGGCAGCGTCCTTCTACTTTGAGCATCTCCATAGCCCTGCCTTTGACCATACAATGACCATGCATTATCCTTTTGCATTTTGGTTTTAAGAGATTTTTTTTTTTTTAATGCAGTTGATCCTTGGGGTTCCCAACAGCCCTGAAGTTCTGGGCATGACTATAGAATCCCATAAAAATTTTCCCAAAGGGATAAAGTCAACAGGGTCATTTTGGGTCCTGGGTACAGAACCCTGTAGTGCCCTGCTAAGCTCAGTTAATGCCTTATCTTGCTGTCTGCAAGCTTTTAACATTTAGAGAAGTAATATGTACCTGTACTGTGCTAAGCTTCTTGCATTGTGATCAGCTCAGCATCTTAATAACAACATTGCTAACAATTCCTATTATGTCCCTTTAGAGATGAGGGAACCGTGAATAAGAAACGGGAAACTTGCTTCCTAACATACTATAAACTGATAACATTAGGATTAAAACACAGGTGTCTCTACTTTGAAGATAGCGTTTAAGTCATTGGACTCTACCATCAATATAAACTTTTCCTGTTTTTCTATGTGTGTTTATATGTTTATATGAATTACATATTTTGATCAAATTGTACTACATATGCTTTTAAAGAGTAGATGTGGGTCACTTAAAAATTTAGTTTTGAGCATTTCAGATGTGTGAATTTTTTAAAAACTATTTTTATTGAGTTTTTGTACATTTCATACAACAGTTCTTAATCATATTAAGACACCCCCCCATTCATGGCCCCCACCCTCTCCCCACAGGGCCTCATGTATTCTGCCATACCTGTTAAGTCCCATCCAGTCAAGCATTTTACCTGGATGTCCTTCAGAGCAAGTTCATCCACAGGAATCTATTCAGCCTATTCTAGAGATCTTCAGGAAGATATACTCTCCCTCACCCAACTGTAATTAGTCTCCAACAGTTCTCAGGCTAGGGCTAGCCCTGCTGCTCATTTCCTTCACACCACTCTGGGTCTTGCTGATTGAGTTGGCATGGATCTTGTGCTTCATGCCACCATTGATTGGGACAAGTTCACGTGAGAAAGCTTCCAGTGACCTGAAAACCTTTGCTTCCCTATGTTCATGGACCAACCCTGGCTCTTACAATCTTTCTGCCCCCCCCCTTCTGCAATGGTCCCTGAGCTGTGGGTAGGTGAGGTTTAATATAGGAGTCCTATCCAGGGACATGCACTTTGCAGTCTCTTGCTCTCCGAAACTTAGCCAGTTGTGACCTTCTGTGTGCGTCGGACTTTGTTGTATGAGGAAGCTTCACTGGTGAGAGTTGAGGGATGTATTAGTGTTCTTTCTACTTCCTGTCCTGCTATGTCCCATGAGCCCTAGGTATAGAGGTTCCAGTGTAGATCTGTCACCTAGGACTGGGCATCTCTCAGATGTATATTCTTTGTTGGTGACCAATCGTGGAACTCTCTAGTAGCTTCCATCTGTGACAAAAAGAGGCTTCTTTGATGAGTCGTGTACTGTGTACTTATTTGTAAACATAAGGATCCATATTTAGGGTATGGTCAGAAACTTAATTTATTTAGAGATATGTTTATTTCTAGGATCTAGGACATCTCCGGCCATGTATATAATTACAGTGCTACCCATGTGTAGCACTCCCATTGAGAGGGCTTTAAGTTCATTAGACTCTTTGATATTACAGATTTGAAGTTTGTATTGTAAGAAAAGATTTTAAATGGTGCTCAGTTAAATTCTAGCACAGCTAAAGAATTAGGAAAATTGGGCTGGAGAGATGGCTCAGTGGTTAAGAACACTGGCTGTTCTTAGAGAAGACCCAGTTCAAATCCTAGCACTCACATCACAGCTAACAACTGTCCGTAACTCCAGTTCCAGGGGATCCAACAGCCTCTTCTGTCCTCCGTGGGCATTGCACGACACGGGTGCACTTACCTGCATGCGGGTAATACACACATACACATAAAAATAATAAAAATATTATAGAAAAAGAATTAGGAAAATCTTTTAGAATTGCTTGTAACTGTTCTCAGCCAGAATCAGGCTTTGCAGGGAGGGCCATGCATCCACATGCAGCAAGGCTTGGCTTCTATTGCACACGTCAGTGCAAAGCTCAGGTCCAGTGCACTTACGTAAAGGCCAAATGCATTAAGGATTCTCTCAACGTTGACAATTATGTCTTTTGCTTTTAAAATTTATATTTACAGATGAATTATTCATGTTGGCGTAGGTGGTGAACAGTTTAGGACTCAGCACTTTTACATAGTAAAAGGTCATTTCAAGAATAATGTGAATATTGGGGTTGTGTTTGCTGGCCCGGGTATGCAGGAAGTAAGAGGCCATTGTCAAAGTCAAATTTAGGGTAAGAGAAAATCCTGGGGAAGTTTCTCTGTCACGCATGCCCTAGGAGGGAACATAACTTAGGAGATTTTTTATAATAAAAATAATTTGAAATTTTGTTTTACATTGATTATTTCTGTTTGGGCGTAGTGTGCATGTGCCATAGCATGGTATGAATGTCAGAGGACATTTTGTGGGAGTAGGTTGTCTCCTTCCATCTGTGGGACCTGGAAATTGAAATCAGGTTGTTAGACTTGGTGACAAGTGCCTCTGCCTCCTAAGCTATCTCACTGTCCTTAATAAAAATAATCTTTTTTTCATTTTTTCATTTTTTGCATGTATTTCATACAGAACATCCCAAACATCTTTGTATAACATCTTTATACTCCCATCCCCACTGGCACCCTCCCATAACCACACCCCCATGCCCCCAGCCATTCCTCAGTGCAAGTCAATCATCATCATCATCTTCTTCTTCATCATCATCATCATCTTTAAAGAACTAAAAGTAATTTGGGCCTCAGTGGTATAGTGTTTATCTAGCATGGCAAAACCATGGGGTTGATTCCCTGGTTTTGCAAAAAACCAAAATAAATAAATAAATAAATAAATAAATAAATAAAATAAAATAAAATAAATTAGTAAAATCTGGCCTTAGAAATAACATTAAATGAAAAATTTTTGTTTCAGATTTTTATACGTATCATGACTTTTGTCAGAAGAAGTAGAAATTAGGGCCTGAATATTGAAAATGGGACTCTATCAAGTTGTAGAGATTTGGGGGCCTGCTTGGAATTTTGAAAGTGAAAATTTTCATTTTATCACCATGTATCTTTTTGTTAGTACTAACTATAGGCTTAAACCAAAGGAGTGCATTTTGAACTAAGTGTCTGTGAGATACCCAGTCCTAAGTAACACATCTCCAATGGAACCTCTACACTGAAGGCTCAGAGAACATAGCAGAACAGGGGACAGAGAGAGCACTAAAGTGTCTCTCAACTCTCGCTAGCAAAGCTTCCTCATGCAACAGGTGGTGATTAAAACAGAAAGCCACAGCTGGCCAAAATGCAGAGACTAAGAGACTGCAGAGTACGTGTCCCTGGGTAGGACTCCTATATTAAAACTTTGCCACTGAGAGCTCAGTGACCACTGTGGAAGAGGAGGTGGAAAGACTGTAAGACCCAGGCATGGTGGATGACCACAAGGAAACAGTTTTCCAGGTAGCTGGGAACTTGCTCATTCATATGAACTTACAGCAATGGTGTCAGCATGCACAAGACCCATGCAAACTCAAACCAGACAAAAACCCAGCATAGAAGTGGGGAAATGGGTAAGAAGCCCAAACCTTAGCTGAGGAGCTATTGGCAGCTGATCACTGAGGGAAAGTTGGTCTTCTTTAAGAGAGTGATGCTAGATAGGCTGACCAGGTTGCAGTGGATGAACTCACATTGAGAGACATCTGGAAATACAAACTTGATTTGGTGGGCCTTAACAATATATGAAAGAATGCAGAATGCATGCAGTCCAGCAAGGGGACTTTGGGGGCAGATAGGGGAAGGGGTCTAAATAGGACTAAGATGTATTCTATGAAATACACAAAAATTCAACTTGAAAATAGTAATTAAAAACCAAAGAAATGAGTAGGCTGTCACTTCATTTTTGTGTAGATACTTGTATGAGTTTTCTGGGGCTCCTGTAGCACTGCAGGACAGACTAAGAGACGTCTGTATTTTCTTACAGTTCTGAGGCTAGACACCTTGGGGGTAAAGTGAGGGCAAGGCTGACTCCTGAATCCTGTCTTCTGGGCTTGTAGAGAGCTGTGCTCGCCATGTGTTTTCTTGTGGTCTTCCCTTTGTGTATGGTTTTCAAATTACCCCTTCTTATATGAAAGACAGTCAGGTGTGCTTGCTTCCACCCTGATGACATTTTAACTTGATTCCCTTGTGAAATGCATTATCCCATGTGTTCTGAATTATGCTTTGGGATACTAGAGATAAGACTTTAACATCAGTTTTGGGGGACTACAACTTGGCTCATAGCTTCATACTAAATTCCTTTAACTGAATTTTAGTTATCTTTCTTTTTGTGTGTGTGTGTGACGCTAGCTGTTTGAGACTGAATTTGAATCTAGTACTTGCATCAATAATTTACTTCCTCACAATATTTTTTATTAAAGGATACAAAGGGGGCAGAAGGAAATTGCCATTTTATGTTGGTAGATTTTCAGAATTCATTACATAGGGTCATAGTGAGGTTGTTGACTCCTCCATCCCCAAATTTATTTTCTGTACAGTCAAGTGACTGAACAATATGTACTTCAAGTTTCAGTTCAAATCTGAATTTCTAAAACAATGACATAGTAAAAATCAGCTACAAAAAATGGTTATAGACTTTACATGGCAACAGAAGGTAATTTTGCTAGATTTCATGACAGATTTATTTATAAACGGACTCTCCATTTATGAAAGAAATCTTTAGATTGTTGTGACTGGGTTTACTACATTCAGAGACAAAAGAGAAACATTTCAATCTTTGCTCCAGGACTGTAATGATCACTGATGCTCTCTTCTGACACAGAATGGCAAGATCATATCAATAACAAAGAAGTCTCCTTTGTTAAGAGGCTGTTTATGACGGGTTACTTGCTGGAGCGGTAATAAACTGTGAGGCACATTTCATTTGTGAGAGAGTTTGAGTTTAATGAGACCAATTGAGTTTTCCTGGTCTGTCAAAACACCCTGAAACACTTATGAGAAATGAAAAGAATACATTTTAAAAGGCATAAAAAGAAAATACTTGTTGATGCTCCATTTAATTAATTCCCAGAACACATCATCACATTTTATACCAGAAAATGAAATTCTGAAAATGAGTTTTGTGACTCCCAAAGTTATGGTGAAGGTATTTGACTAAAATGAAAACGTTCTTGGAGAATTGCAATGGACTGAAAAAAGGACAAGGCTTTGTCTTATAGAGACTTGTAATTACATTTATTTATTTGTTTGTTTGTTTGTTTGGGTATGAATGTATGCCACAGAGTGTGCCTGTGGAGGTCAGAATGCAACTTGCAAGAATAAGTTCTTTCCTCCTAACATGCAGGTTCCAGAGATTGACTTCAGATCATTAATTATGGTGGCAATCACCTTTACCTGCTGAACCTTCTTACCTGCCACTGATTTGCTTTTTACTAACACACCTAACTTCACTTGGGAGAGATTGTTTATACTCTCTAATTGTGATGTAAATAATATCTTTTGGTCTAGTGGTATTTTGTTGTCGAAACAAGGTAAAACAATTATATATGTTTCCTTGAGAAAAAATTATTGACTTACCTGTCTATTGGGAACGTGCCCTTGGTATGGATGAGATCTACTTTAATGTGACAAGTGAAAGGGGAGGAAGTGAGGGGACAGGCACAAGTACCCCAAACCATTCCCTCCTTCTTTTTGACATTACCGATAAGGTCCTTTTTTATTTACTCTTTTCTTCTTCCCCTTTTAGGTTTGGTAGCACTAGAGTATCGGAGTATGTATATACTCAGTCATCTAAGGATAATGTAACTTATTACCCTGCCTTGAAGGTAGAAATTCCAAGGAATGTCTTTTTCTCAAATTTGCTAACAAGTTTTGCAAGTATTGCTCGTTTTGATTAGTAACTGTGTCAGTAAAATTGCTGCCCAATTTTTACAAGTTTTGTTCTGGAAATCTTCATTCTCCTTACTTAGACACAGAATGGAATGATTCCAAAGATGATAACAGTTTATGAATCTCTCCAACACTGGATCAAGAATTAGAGGCAGGCATAGGGAGACGTTCCAGCCCTTAGCAGTTGGCTGACTTAACTGCATAGGGAAGGAGGGCTAGGTTAGGGGACTGTCAATTCTTTGTTCTTTGATTTCTGATGAACTTGGCTGGTAGGAGCACATGTGTGCTCCCAGCCAGGGATGTAGGTTTGCTCTTAGCTATAGGTTGGTTGCAGAGTTATGATGTCATTTCTCTCTCCAGACCCCAGTGTTGCTCTACAAGGAGTACTTAAGAATTTGGCAAGCAATTGTCAAACTGGATAAGAGAAATAAAACGAAAAAGATAAAATACTAGTTCCAGACTAGCTAAGATAAAGCAATTTCTAAGTATTGTTTCTTTAATAGCTAGATTTTAGAAAAATTTATGAATCCATTAACAAAATATTTAATGGGCCAACAAATGTTTCAGTGTGTAAAGAGGCTTACATGCTGTGTAAGTCTGGTGACCTGAGTTTGATGCCTGGAACCCTGGTAAAGGTGGAAGGAGAAAACTGCAGAAAGTTGTCCTCTAACTTCCACATGTGTTGTGGCATGCATAACCCAGATGCATATCATGCATCCAAACACAATAATGATATACAAATGAATTAAAAATAGGTAAAATGTGGCTGGAGAGATGGCTCAGCAGTTAAGAGCACTGACTGCTCTTGTAGAGGACCTGGGTTTGATTCTCAGCAGCCACATGGTGACTAACAACTGTCCATAATTCCAGTTCCAGGGGATTCAACACCCTCTTCTGACCTCCCCGGGCAGTGCGCAACATGGATGCACTTACACACATGCAGGCAATACACTCATACACATAAAATAGCAATAAAAAATAAATGTTAAAAATAGGTAAAATATTTTGTGTGTACTGCTAAACCATTTAAGAAAAAAATTTTGTGTAAAATGTTAATATTCCATTTTTATTAGTTACTTTTCTCATTGATAAAGCCAAGTGTCTGACAAGGAGCAGCTTAAGAGAGGAATGGTTGTTTTGGCTCACAGTTTGAGGGTACAGTCCATCATGGCGGGGAAGGCATGGTGCCAAGAGCAGCTCTCAAATGTGGCAGAGGGAGTGTAAGGCTGATTGCTCACATCCAGGCAGATTGAGAACAGAGAGGAGAATGCTGGTGCGTCCCTGGCTTTCTCCTCTTTCACCTTTTATTGGAGTGGACCATAAAAGTGACCATGTTGCCATCCACTTCAAGGTGCATCTTCTCCCCTCAGTCCCCTCTGGAAACACCCTCACAGACACATCCATGGGGTATATTTCACAGATGATTTTGGGGGGGGTGCTTTTTGAGACAGGGTTTCCCTGTAGCCCCAGCTGTCCTGGAACTCAATATGCAGACCAGGCTGGCCTTGAACTCACAGAGATCCACCTGCCTTTACCTCCCGAGTGCTGGGATTAAAGGCGTGCACCACCACACCCGGCCAGATGATTTTAAATCCAGTGGAATTGGCAATGAAAATTGACTGTCACATCAGGCCAATGTTTACTTTGTATTTTCTTCTTATAGAATAAAACATGGAATCTTCTCCTGACCACATCTGTTTCCTGGGAAAGCTCATCTACTGCATGATTTTCAGTGTAGTGTTTCATAGGAGCACAATTTTGTACTACACACATTCCATTCTTTCTTGACCAAATTAGATTAGAATATCCTGTATGAATCACTCTTTCAGTATTATAGCAAAGTTCTCAAAGCAGGGTAACTTTATGAAGAAAAGAGGTTTATTAGCTCATGGGTTTAGAGCTAGAGGTCCAAAGAGCATGGCACAGGCTTTAAGGAGGGCTTTCCCTGACTGCATTACCTCATGGCAGATGGCAGTTGCAGGTGTATGTGTGAGAATGCATGGGAGGTCACTTCACCAAACATGAAGGGCAAAAGAGCCTAAAGTCCTAAGATCCTTTCCAAGGAGAATGCCCTAAGGATTGTCCTAGGAACCTCTAACTAACTAGGGCCTGTACCTTAATTCTGCCACCTCCCATCATAGTCACAGCTACACTGAGGACCAGCGTAACTTTGGGCTACTTCTTCGATGGCGATTATAAATTCATGATTGTTTTTCTGTTGGTTTTAAATGAAATAAGTATTACAACTTAAAGATGACTATTTTGTCTGATTATTATTATTATTATTATTAATTATTATTATATGCTCCCTCAAATAACACTACTGGGTTCATCCAAGGACTTTGAAGGACCGGAAGGGGATCATACCCACCTGTATCTGTGTCCCTAATTCCAGTACCTTCCTATTACATATAAAAAGCCGTATGTTTTCTTTTTTGAAGTAACACTCTCAAAACTGCACACATCAAAATGCTTCCTCTGCACTCCTCTCCGGCAAAGAAAACTCAATTTGTCAGCTGTGAATAAGATTTAACAGGATAATAAAACAGCTCTGGTTGTAAACCCAAGTGAAGAATTTTAGACATTTTAAATAGCAAATGAGTGTGAGCTGTTTGGTAAATAGACATGGAATCCTGCAGTAGAAAATGCCTGTCTTCCTGAGCACAGGAGAGTTAAATTCATCCTGATGGCTTGTGAGTCACATTACCCCATTATGTCTCCTTCACTCAAGCCTAAGGGCTCCTCATTCACTCCCCACTCTCTCTAGACGGAACAAAAGAACTCTGTGCCATTGCAAGCTACAGTCCCCAAAGTTCCTCAAACCAGCACTTTATGATAGAATTTTTAGTCATTTTTAATGACTCCTCTCGATGGATTTGCTTCTTAATATGGAAATGACTTTGGCCTGACGTGATGGAAAGCTAAGGATTAAATTCTGTACTGGCTTCAGTTCTCACTCTTATTTTTTACTCTGATAGTCACAAATCTTTGTTTTCCTCGGTGTATGTTTATAGTATGTAGTGTAAAGTTACATAAGAACATTTTCATTTTCATGCAAGTGTATAATTCGCTTAGAACTTAGGAATGTACAAGTATATGATGTACTATTTATTTTTTAAAAATTGTTTTGAGACAGGTTCTCACTATGCAACCCTGGCTGGAACTCGCTAGGTAGACCAGGCTGGCGTCCAATTCATAGAGATTCCTCCTGAGTGTTGGGATTAAAGATGTGTGCCAACATGCCCCCTAATGTACTGCTCTTTATGGCTCTTCTTCCCAGCAATTTGAATTTGCAGAATTTTGTTATAAAAAAAATGCATGTTTCTTCTACCTCTAAATCCCATCTATCGTCTTTCCAATGTGTCTGCTTCTTCCTTTCTTCGGCATATTTTTCCATCATAGAACATTACAGAAAAATATGAGGGGAAAAAAAGACCCTTTTCTTAAATGCTGTCATCTTTAATCACCAGCTCAGCACATAGCAGGGCCAAGAGATTATTATTATTATTATTATTTCTGATCACAGGTAGAAATTCTTCTCCATTTGTATGAAACTCCAAGGTAACCACACCAGTAATAAGCCCCGTGAGCCTTGAGATTACTGCTTGGATGTTGGGTTTGGAAGTGGGAGTTGATTTTTCCTTTGACAAATTCTACTGGGTGGTCCTCACACAACTTATGTTGCAGGTCACACATGAATAGATGTTATGGGCACAGCCTTCTGTCATGAAGAAGCATTTTTCTCATTGCAGTGATAATTTCAGCTATGTAACTTGTTGAATGATTCATATTTAATGAACATTTTTTTTCAGAAGTTTTTGGGGTCTTTTTCAGACAAGGTCTCCCTGTAGACACAGCTGACCTGGAACTAGCTATGTAGACCAGATTGGCCTTGAACTCACAGAGATCCACCTGCCTCTGCCTCCCAAGTGCTGGGACTAAAGACATATGCCACCACGCCGGGCTTTCAATGAACGTTTTGGGAGACACAGGTGATGTTATAGTTGGTTATCCTGTCCTTGAGGAACTCATGATTTAATGAGTGTAAGGAAGCAAACTCATCTTGTCCTATCACGTTTCCATTTTGTGCAGTGGGATGAAAGTTTTAGGCTCAGGGAGCTTTGTTAGCCTAGATGCAGGATGATGGTGGTAGCTTGGTCTGTGGGGAGAGTCAGGGCAAGGATCGGAGAAGCACAGATATCAGCAAGATGTCTGGAGGAGAATAAATTACACAAGACAGAAAGAAGGAGCTACCAGAAGCTCAGATGGCAAGTCAGAAGAGTGCTTTCAAATGAAATACAACAGAAAAAGAGATGGAAGCATAGGTAACCACTGCGAGGTGCTACCAAAACGTGAGTTAGCACGAGAGCTGAGAAGTGCAGGACAGAGAGAAGGTGGAGTGAGATCATGTATTATCTCCTAGTGTCTGTTCAAGTCAGCTGTTCTGTGGCCAAAATAATAAATACTGCTCTGGTTTGGGCAAGATGAAGATGTGGGGATGGCTCCACATGAAGCCATCGGAGGTGGCCGGTGGAACTGACAACAGTGACAGCATTCATGGTCACGGGGGGAGACAAGGTGATGGGAGAGTTTGATGTATTGACCCAGGCTGTTGGCTCTTCTCATCCTTTAAGGCAGAAGTAATGAAACTTGCCCAGCTGCTCTGCGGCATCGCATAGTAAAGCCGTGACTTTTCTTCTTTGCCTCCTCACATGCTGTGAACATGACACTGAGCAAAAAAGAAAAACAAAAAACACAGTGTTATAGTAACTGTGTTTAAATGTTCATCAGAACATATAGAGACTTCCTTCTGCAGCCTGTTCATTTATCACACAATTCTGAAGCATAGACATTTATTACACATATCTGAAGAAGCGTGAAATAACAATGTGTAGTTGAAGGTCTCTAGGAAATATACAAAGTAAATTTTGTTTTCATAAATGTCTATGTTTAGCCATTAAGTCAGTCAGAATTTCTCTGGTACATATCCAGGTTTTTAACTAAACTTTGCACTTGTTTGGTTGGCATTAAACCTATGACTGGTTTTCTCAGTGACGTAACACTTCTTATCTGCCAAACTGACAGTAGGGAGGTTAATAAAGAGAAATGATGGAGAGGAGATTTAGACTCTTTAGGGATAATTTGAAAGTGCTTAGACTGATCCAAACTAAAGCTAGGCCACTTGTGTCTAATATCTTACTGCTGGATGAGGGTTAGTTACACTGACACCGAATCGCCATTTGAAGATGCAATCTTAGAAAAAAAGAGAATCATCTGGAATGGTAAATACTGGATAAGATGAGATCTAAGATACCTCCCATCCCAACCCTAATGCCTCCATGGTCTGTGAGGAAGCTCTGGGGTAATCGCCATCTCAAGCAATTTGTAAGCCATGACATGTCATATCAGCCCCCCAGCAAATGGGAGTCTTAGAGACAGAACTTTTATCCAAAAAGAATGAACAACCCGGGGTTGAGGAGGTGGCTCAGCAGATAGCGACACTTGCCATACAGTCATGTGGACCTGAGTTTAAACCCCAGCACCCACTTAAAAAGTCAGGTGTGGTTGCACATATGTCTCTAACCCTAGCACAGTGAAGAAGGAGGCTTGCTGGAGGTTGCAGGCTGCTAGCCTGACTCCAGGTTTAGTGAGATAGCTTGTCTCAAAGGAAAAAGGCAGAGAGTGATAGAGCAGAACGTCCAACATCCTTCTCTTGCCTCTGTGCTATGCACATGTGTGCGTGTACACACACACACACACACACACACACACACACACACGAATGAACAACCTATAAAAGATTCTTCAGTAACACATGGCTGGCAGTGGGATCATATGACAAGCTACCACTAATATGATATTTTGGAATGATTCTTACTAACAGTCGAAGTTCTGCAGTGTTTTAGATTTCTGGAGCAGTGTTTTCTACTCAGGCAGAAGACAACTGAATGATAGGTGTTATCTGTGAATTTGGCAGGTGTCAAATTTCCATTTTAAATCCCTATTCAGAAACCTTAATTTGGGTTTTTCATAAAGAGGCCCTCTTGATGAGTTTTTGCTTAAACTATTTTAGTGGCAGTTTAAAAATGTTCAAAGGTAGCTATCAGAGATTTCTAGAAAGCTTCTGAAGAAACTTATTGATTGTAATTGTATTTAAATAAAGCCCAGCTTGACAGCTGATGTGAAGATACAGAATAGATGGTCCTGGTCCGCCGTTGTTTAATTGATCAACATGTAGTCCTGCTGTGGATTATTTACCTCTTTGATAGGAACTTCTATCTTTCTTTTTATCTATGTGGATCCCAGTAAAGATGAAATTTTAGAGGGAGGGATTATAATCCTGCAAAGATTTACCTCCAGACCTAGAGGTCAGACAGAAGACAGAAATGCATAGCCTCATCAGAGTTCTGTCTGGGGTTCACAAGAAGAAAAGCTTCTGGAAAGCAGCTTTGAGCAGCTCCAATGCCAATCTGTGCTGAAGCTCCTGGCCTTGAGCATCACCAGAGGGGGCCACTTGCCTGCTGTTTCTTTATTCATGAACATTTACTAGAAACAATGTGGGCAAGGGGCTGCTATAGGTGCTGCAACTGTAAGGAGAAAGAGACTCATTCTTGCTAGGAATTCACACTAGCAATTAATTTTTTTTTAGTCTTTTTAAAAAATTTTTTAGAAGAAGCATTTCATTACAGCTTTAAAATACTCAATAACAATTTCCAGAGCAAAGATACATCTCTTTCAAAAGTGGCTATAAAATTTTTAGGTTCACAGTTGAATTAATACAGTTATACAATATTGAACTCAGTATAAACTCAGTAAGACATAAAATTGAATGAGTTTTTAAACTTTAAGAAAGGTAAAAGGAGTCAGGGGCTCCTCCCAAGCTCATGTGACCCCTGAGGAAGAGATCTTCAAACAGCCTTAAGAGTAAAAATAAATTGGTTTATCTGGGTCAACAGTATGGCCTTAAACACCCAAAAGGAAAGTATAACCAAAGATTAAGGGGGGCAATATAAATTTTTAAGAGTCCATATGTGTAGCTAAAGGCTATATAACAAGAAACAATGCCAGACAGGTGATACCTTCTTTTGAGTTATTGGCCAGGGTGGCCCAAGGGACTCCCAGATAGTAACCCAGCATAGAACTGGAAAATAAACAGCAGACCCCAGTCTTATCCAAACTAATATTGACAACTGATTGCTGCTAGATGAGGAACAGCTGATCTTCCTAAAACAAAGACCTATAGATAGGCTGACTAGATTCACCAGATGGACAAGTAGTGGGGAATGGCTGGGGGTGCTGACAACACAGCAGACAGTAACAGGGAAGACAGAATATAAGTGCTTTAGTGGGGGGGTGGCTATGGGGGAGGGTATCTAGATAAATAAGATTGTTTGGGATGTTCTGTGTGATATACACACACACACACAAATCAACAGCTTAAAAATGAGTTATATTTGAGGAGGAACCATAAAAATTTACGTCATGTTAATTAGTAGAGGTGATAAACGTTACCACTGAAATCTACCTGATGACTTTATATCCATACATAGGTGCCAAGGATCCAAGTGTAACCGACCATGACTAGTAATCAGATACATACAGATTAGAGACTCATTTGCCAACATCTAATATTATTAGCAAAAACAATGATTTTTTTTCTGTAAGAAACAGTATATTTCAAAATGAAATGGAGATCTTTCTTAAAGGCAATTAAATATTTTAATCACAGTCCATTCACAACATAAGAGTTAAAATGAATGCTATTAAATATTAGTTAGAAAATTTTATTATATCTAGATGGCGATGAA
Organism: Nannospalax galili; assembly: GCF_000622305.1. NCBI lineage: Eukaryota > Metazoa > Chordata > Mammalia > Rodentia > Spalacidae > Nannospalax > Nannospalax galili. The sequence goes on along the minus strand of NW_008359625.1, from coordinate 2,962,649 downwards.
GTAGAATCTCACACTTGCATGGCTTGAAAGAATGGGAGCAATTTTTATTATTGTTGTTAAATCAGTTTTGAAGGGAAAAAAGTTGTGATGGTTTTCTGTCTTGGGAAGGAAACCAACTTTAAGTAACAAAAGTCTGAGTTGTGGTTCTTTGTAAAAGTACTTCATCTGTGTAATAGGTGTTATAAGGAATACACATTGCAGTGAGCCATCAGAAATTATTTTATTTTTAGTTTACGGGTCTGAGTGTTTTATCTGCATGTATGTAAATGCACCACATATGTGCAGTGCCTACAGAGGCCAGAAGAGGGAGTCAGATCTCCTGGAACTGAAATTATGGATGATTGTTAGTTGCCATGTGGGTGCTGGGAACTGGACCTGGGTCCACTGGAAGAACAGCAAGTGCTTTTAACCACTGAGCCATCAGAGAGAAATATTAATTAAAACAAGATAGTCACAAGGTACAAAATGTAGAATAACTATACAACTTTAAGGATTTGATGCAGCATGATTTAAGATTTACATTCTTAATCTCTGTGAGTAAAGTATCTTGCAAACATTCACTGTCTCTAATTGAATTTGTATAAGTAGACTACATGACTTCATAGTCCTGAATTTTGTCTCTACATCCCCATCAGCATGTTAAGGTTTGCTGACTGGTAATCAGAGCTTCAAAGTAGCTTCAACTATTTATGTTCTCAGATAGAACCAAATTTAACAACAAAAAGGACCAGGAACATAGATCAGTGGTAGAGCACTTGCCTGGCATACATGAGACTGAGTTCAATTCATAGGCAACTTTCTCTCTCTCTCCCTCCCTCCCTCCCTCCCTCCCTCTCTCTCCCTCTCCCTCTCCCTCTCTCCCTCCTTCCCTCCCTCCCTTCCTCCCTTCACACACACACACACAACTTACAGAAAATGAAGAGGCATTAATGTGCTTGTAATAGCAGTAGCATTAAAATATGTTTTTAAAGAATTGCTGTTTCTTGCTATTTCACTGCCTTGTATGTCTCTTTTCATTTGATGCTTGCTACGTTCCTATCGGCCCCATTTGCACCTTAGAAAATGGTTTAAAGGAAGTAACTTTAGAGTCCCTAAGAGCATACCTAATTTAATTGACTCAGCTCAGGTTGGGACTAAGACTTTCCTGAGTATACATCAGACTCTGCCCACGGTATCATATTGTCCTCATATGAATGTTTCTAGAAGATTTGTGTTTCAGTGAGACAGAGAACCATGGTATTAATGGTCTGAGAGTGGCCCTGGGAACCAAGGCACTCAATCTGTCTCCTTCATCCTCAGAGAGACTTGACCTGGGCAGGAAACTGAATGAGAGGCAGCTTTATCAGACCCTGAGAAACTATGTCAAATTAATTGATCTAAAGAGGAAGGAGTCTGACAGAAGAAGGAAGGAACTTGATTCTGCTGGGTTGGAATCTTACATGGCGATTACGCTAGCTACTTTTGTGCCACTGTGACAGAACACTGGGCAGAACTGATTTAAGGAATGTAAGATTCATTTTAGCTCTTGGTTCCTGAGAGATGCCAATCCATCAAGGTTTAGAAAGCGTGATAGCCTGAGCAATGTCGTCCACAGAGGAAGGAGTGTGTAGTGGAACTCTCCACGTGCAGCCAGTCAGGAAGCAGGGAGAGAAGGCTGGCATACCACGGATGAGTGTAACCCTCAAAGGCCTGCCCCATTGCGCTTTAGCAGTGTGGTGCTGAGCAGAGCTGCCTTCCAAGGACCTGCCCTTGGTCACTTATTTCTCCAGCCAAGTCCCACCTCATAAACATTCCTCAGCCTTCAAAATAGTCTTAAGTAGTGCTCCAAGCTGGAGGAAGGGACCAAGTTCACAAAACGTGAGCTTGTCAAGGATATTTCAGATTGAAACCAAACAGGACTGTGGATTTATGTACAGCGTTTGGCAGCAGCATCTACGAGGAACAGAGTAGTAAGAGTCAGGTGCAGGTTGAATGTGAATGGCACTGAGTGTTCAGGAAGTTGAGACTGACGGCAGTCTCCTCCCTTTTGAGCTTCCAAGGCAACAGCTGTGCGCTGTGTAGGTAAGGGAAGCTAAGAGCTGGAGGTTGATTGAAGCTCTTGTGTGTGAATTAAGGAGAGGCGATCTTAAGACTTTTGAGGAAGTAGTCATAGGGGACACTCGGTAGTTAAGTCCAGTGCCATGAACTTGTACTCTGCATAAAGATGCAGAAGAAATTATGGAGAAGGGGACAGGTGGAAATCCCCATCTCAATATGAAAGAGAATTCACAGTTTGCTGACTGTTCTAGGAAACTTGACTATTCTACTGAAGCCAAGTTTAGAACTCTTGAAAGGGTACCTGAGTCTGCTGTATGGGCTGCTTCTCTTAGATGTTGGCATGGAGGCAAATTTCTTTTTACCCAAGTTGTGGGCCTCTTCTGTGCTCTAACTTTCTTCACAAAAGGTAATTTTAGAAAACTCATGGCAATACTCTACCCCAGACTCCAGGGAGCAGCTTGGACATCCTCCAGCTTCAGTCAGCCGTTAGGGGGACACTAATACAATGTGACATAAGGGACAAAATTGAATTCCTTGGCTTTCACTTAATTTCAGTGCACTTTTCTCCCATGTTCAGTGGTCCAGTTCCTTGCCATTAGCTGACTTTGTAAAACTCCAGGTGGGGGAAGATGTGTGAAATGTCATGATACCAGCCAAGCTAGACAGTTTCCCTCAGAACCTTGTTGGAAATGTCTAGGGAGGTTCCTGTGTGAGTTCTAAGTTTCTTCCAGTGTCTGGCAGCAGCAGATGCTAGTGTTGGGCAGAATCTTATTTGGGAGAGAAATGATCAGAGTAAATATCATAATGCTATTAGCTAATACCTGCCTGGCACTTGTAATATGTCAGGCACTTTTCCAAAGCACATCACATGAACCCTTTCATTTACTTTTTAATACTGTTGCTATGAGATGGATACATTGTTAACTTACTTAAGAGAAAAACAAAGTGCAGATCATCCAGTTACTGAAAGAACTTTACTTCAAACTCAGTCAATCTGCTTCGGAGCCCAACCTCTCTCCTAAGGATTTTCCACGTTGCCCCCTACCCATACCTACTGATTATCACGGGTTAAGAGGATTTCCATCATGGATTCCATAGTCTAATGCCCTAAAATTTGGTAATGGGCTTCAGCTAGGCCCACATTGATAGGAAGCAAAACACAAGATAGCTTAGACAGAAACTGGGTAGGAAAGCTGGGTGTATTGTAGGTTGTTGAAGATTGGAGCTGACTGTAGAGGAAGGTGGACAGACAGAGAGTCACATGCTTGTTAATGAAAATCTTGACTTCTCTTTTGTTTAGCTAATTATCCTGGAGAAGTAAAATAACATGTACTCACTTGGGCTCTAGAAAACTCATTTGAACACTTGTTCCTATTGTATGTCCATAGCATGTTGCATGGAAGTTGGGAAGACTGGCGGGAGGCCAGTGACATGCCATTGCTTGGCGTGGAACCTGAGGGGTAGCAGTGTGCAGACAGGGAGCAGACACTGATGGGCTGAGGAAGGTGGCAGACATGGAAGGGGGAGGAAGGACTGGTCCTCGGTCCTCTGGATCCAGTTTCCCATTTGTCATCTGATTCTGTGATAAGGTCTGATGTCTTAGGTGCTTCTAGTCCACAGGAGACAACGAGCGCTCAATGATGTCAGCCCTACTGTTATCCCTAAAGAATATACACAGAACTCACAGCCCTGCACTTTATCACCTGCTATTACAAAATGTGAGGCACTGCCTCCTGGGACCTTAGCTTCTTTCTTATCTGCTCTGTTTATAGAAAAATAGTTGCCAGTTAAAGTCTTTGAAGATCACTTGGCTGAGCTTGGAAATTAAAAGATGACATTCCTTCAGCTTGGGAGTAAACCTAATGTGATTGCTGTTAATCACTTAATTTTTTGCTATCTTCTTACATCTAAATACCCACAACTCTTTGTGGTAATCCTTATTTTTCTGCTTGTCTGGAGTTATCAGTTATTGATAAATTGATATGCTTTTAAAATAACTATATTATTTCCCTAAGAATTATGATATTCAATGCAAATTAACCCCAACTTTCACCATGTAGAGACAACCACTTGGAACAGCTTATTGAACTTTTCTCCAGACACTTCTCTGAATGCCTACATGCATGTAATTGTTCCTAAAGTTTACATGCAGGAATGTATGCAATGTGTAATTTTCCATGGCATTTTTGTTTTTATTTTATGTTATAGCCAGACTTACCCTCCAAATAAATATAGGTTATGCATTCATTTGTAGTATCTGCCTCATGTTCTCTTGTCAGGATATACCAAAGTTCACTTAACAAACCTCTTATCCATTGTTTATTGACAAATAAAAGACTCTGGACACCAAGTAGAAGTCACCTGACCCTGCTAACCCGCATTATAGCTTTTCTGCAATTTGCAAGGATTCTTAGTATTTTCCCATAGCGTGGTAGTCTCTGCTCCTCAGAGGAGCATTGTACAGTAGAAAGAGCATCAAGCTGATTAATGTGGAGAATAAAAATCTGCTTTTAGCTCTGCCATTTAGAGCCATGTAGCCTTAAAATCACTTTCTTTTCTAAACCTGTTTTGTCTATCTGTGAAATGATGTTTGTGGGAATAAGTGATGATCGTTAGGTCTAGTCTACTGGTTTATAAATATTTTGTCAGACTAGATTGTTTATCCTTTTTTTAATCTCTAATACAGTTGTGTCAGGTTTATTCCTCTGTGCACTCCCATGGCCAGCACAATGCCAGTAGAGTAGACAGCAGTCATCCTTTGAGTGATGGACCAAGGGGCCGTCACATCTGTCTCCAGTCTGTGTTCAGGATTAACCAGCTAGGTGGTTTTGTGTCAGCTTCATTTTAACACAGTGAACCTCAGGTATTTCTAATTGCCTATCTGCCTTAGAATTTGTCCACTTATATACTTACATCTATAATGTAAAAGAGTTTAAGTCTTTGTATGTGTATGTGCCTGAGAGAGAATCTTGTATAGGGTTTGGTATATATTCTAGTGGAATAGGTTTTTCTAGGTAAATAGAATCAAAGTTTCTATAGAAGGTGTTACTCAGGTTTTCCTTGAAATGAGAATGTTGTTAGTTCATTTTTTACTCCCTCTTGAGTTGGCATAAAAAGAAATGGGTCTCTTCACTTCCTCTTCTCCCTCCCTGTCCCTCGCTCCCCTTCCCCTCTCTTCCCCCCCACAGCCCCCATTTGAGGTGGGAGTGAACTGTGCTAGCTATCAAAATGTTTCCCCTGTCTTCAGTCGATTCTCTGCTTTCTCTTCTCCCCTCCCCCTCTCTCCTCCTCTCTCTCCTTTTCTCATCCTTTAAAGGAATGAATTCCACTAATGCTATTCCAGTTTAGTCAGTTGGTGATTTTTACTACTGTTTACTATAAAAATGAGCAGCGATCCTGAATTTGATAAAATTCTTTCACCCAATGAAGCCTAAGCATAAATTATTCTCAAGGATAAGAAGGAATACGGTGATCTACACTGAAGATGATGAGCTATGAAGTTATTTCACTCAAGTCATTCCTAGGAGTAAACCACTTTGAAGATGTGACTTAAGACAGATTCAAGGAATCTAGGAGGGTGAACAAGATACTTAAGATAATTTGGTGCTCCCTGATTAACTGATTAGTATGTATCCTGAGCCAGCTTGATTGAATTCTTTCAAAAAGAGTTATGTATGTTGTTTCCTGGCACCTCACATGCTGCATCTATCCATAACATGCCCTGAGTTGTGTTTTCAAAGACTCCTTAATAGAACAAGAAATCTGTCTGGGCTTTCTGGGTTGCTATTCTGTACTTCTAAATAATTTTTAATTACTTATTTTGAGGTGAGACCACCATTAATCAGGTTTGGCTATTATGGACATATTTGCTCATGTTTTGTAGCTCCAGCATGCTTTGCTGTTTCTAGTTACTAGTGTCTAAATTATTAATGCAACAAAACATATAGTATTTTACATTTTTAAATAAATTAATATCAAATAGTCTATGAAAATATTCTCCAGAGATCTCTCCTTCCTATACCTATGTTCCTATTGAAATTGGGTACATTAGGTTTATAGAAAAGGAATCTCCAGATAATTTATCTGTTCTAGTAAACAGGCTACAATTCTGGTTTGAATGCAGTCATTTTCTTCTAAGCCATAGGAGATGCTATCGCCCCAAGTCTCTCCGGGGTTATAACTCCCAATTCTGTTCTCTTATTGTGTCTGACCATGCGGTTCTTGTCTTGCAGTCCCCAGTCTGTCCCAGATCGCCTGAGGATCCGGGTGAACAAAATCAGTTTACAAGATTATGAAGGCTTCCACTACGACAAGGAGAAACTCCGGGAAGCTTGTAAGTTGCAAGTGACTTCTCGACTTCGTGTGATTAGCCTATCTTGAATTCCTGCTCCTCCTCAGTTTGATGGGTAGATTCATTAGCACTGTGTCAATATGTGGTTGGGGAAGGGAAGGGAAGGGAAACGACAATGTGGGACGTGCAAGCGGACTGAATAAAATGGGATGGGGAAGGGTAGTGGCAGAGGTCAGTTGCTGGAGTTCATGTGCTCCTGGCTTATTTACCACTTTGGTCTCAGCTCCAAAGTCAGAAAAGCAGAAAGTTGATGTGGTAACATCTAGAAACTTTTGAGCTAACCCAAATCTCCAAATCTCTTCCTGGAGCCTGCATTATTGAATACTCCCTCACTTCATCCGGAGCATCAGCAAAGTTATCTGCTGAGGCTCATTAGTCATTTTAGCTGCTCTGCTGGTATATGTTGTCAAATCAAGGCCAATGAATATAGAATGTTGATATGATAGAGTGATTCCTTGATGGTGAGGGACCACTATTTCTGAAGTTGTAAATTGAGTCAATCTGTGAACTTTTTCCTTCACCAGTGTTTATCTTTCCTGTATATCTTTGAATACACAGCTAATTGTTAATTTATCTCATCATTCAGCATGTATTGGATGTTGTTACAACCCGGTCACTATTTTAGATCAGTTTCAACATCATGGTATATGAAGTTATTGCTTAAAATAGTTCATAAGAAATTTCAGTCATGGGTGCTACAGATATGAAGATTCAGGGTTCCCTCTTACTTCTGGGGACAAATAGTCAGGTACAGTAAGATCAGAGGAGGGAAGGAAGATGAGCACTCAATAGAATGAGCATGAATGCCACAGATAGAAAGGGTCTCTATATAGAGCCAATGCTTAATCAACCTCAGCATCAGTTGCCCACCGTGGACCTGATTGGAAGTATAGAAGAGGCCACTACTTACAGTGGGTTGAGAAGGGAGTTGGGGGAGGCATTTCTGGAAGAGTAACTTTTGAATTCTGTTTACTTGAGACTGAACTGGCCTGAGCTTTAGCAAACGGGAGTTCTGAAACCCAGGGAGGATCTTGGGGGTGGGTGCAGGGACTTCTGGATCTTCAGGTAGTGGTGAGTAAAGGTTCTTTTTCCTTTCAGGTTGACCACTGAGCCTACTGTGGAAAGCTCGGTGGGCAGCCTTGACTTCCGCAATTCTTTCTTCTGCTAGCTGCTACCGAGTCCCCTTCCATAAACACCAGTGCCTTCAGTTTTCTCCCAGCCCTCACCTCTGTCCCTCACTCTCATTTTCTTTGGCAGAAAAGTATGAACTGAAGGAGAAGCAATTCTCCAAGTCCTTGGATTTCTTCCTTCTGTTCATAGCGTATTATGCATTATGCTTTCTAGTGTAACAGAAATTACGAGTGACAGATAAGGACAAAATCCAATTTAACCCACCGAGAGATGACCATACTATGTGTGACGAGGGAAAGCTGCAGGCAAATGACACTGATGTTTAGACATAACTCATAAGGCACAGCATTTCATGTCTACTCTTTTTCGTGCTTCTAAACTCATAGCTTCCAGTTACTAAGAACAACAAAAGATAATGCATTTCAAGTATCATTTTTGCAGTTTACAGTCAACTCTGGAGAAATCAGCTGGGAGTAGGATAACATCTGAAAATTCTAGTTGAGATGAGATTTGAGGCTTATTTATGGCTTTCAATGACCCATTCTGTCTTCTCTGGCTCTGTCTGTCCACCATTCTGGAGGTAATTGCCATTCGAGTTTTTCCAGGAACTTGACATTTCCTGGCAAGTGCTTTCTTGACTCATCATATCTTAGGTGATAAAACTTCCATGAAGGAAACTTCTTAAGTTGGGAGCAGTAACTCAGCATAAAAGTAGGACAGATAAATTCAGCAGTGTCTTTGGAACCCAAGAGAACAAATAAATTCTCAAATGGGGCAGAAAAGGAGTTATATTTAAGATCTGAGCTTGCAAAAAAAAATCAATAGGAGGTAAAAGTTGCTAATTCAGTCATTTTACTTTTAATAAGTGGTGGTGAAACTGGTTGCTCTGGAAAGCTTAGCCTTTGAGATTATAGATTCACTGTGCCTAGCTCTTTTACCTGGGTCTACCGTGAAACTAAGTATAGATCCATGTGAAGGCTGTAAAGCTAAAGCTGAATATGAGTAAAAAGCAATTCAAGTTCATATGTGATGTGCGTCCCAACATATATGTTATTTCAGAAACATTACTTAAACAAAGTTTCTGGAAGACACCTACATAAAAGGGTCCCTAGGAATGTACTCTGACCCGCATCCCAGAAGAACAAATCAACCAAGTCCTTCCAGAGCATTCATTTATTGTTAGCAAAGTCTCAACTTGAGCAGTGGTGTGATACTGGGTCTAAAATATTAGTTCCTTTCTTGATGACACAACCAAGTGATTTATTCAGGCAGGATGTGGCTGCTTGCCATCACAATGTAATTGGGTCTTGCTCATGTGTCCGGATGGTTGTTCATATTAGATTACAAGCTTGAATGTTTGTTGTCTAACAAAGCCCTGATTCCATCTGTAACTCAGGGCTCCCCCATAATCTGGTATGGCAGTCCCTTTAATTGCTTAGCTTACTTCAGCAGAGAGAAATCTGACTGCACTATTTCAAATGTTTTCCATCTCCCTTCTGTTAAGCTTTATCTCTCCTGGTGACCTAGCCCTGAAATAGTAGCATGGAGTATACAAATGCTTAGCAGGCTCTCCTTCAGATCTTGTTGATAAATTTTGTTATCACTTAAAACAGCTATAGTCTCTTACTGGTTATGATTTATCAACTCCCAGGTTAAAGGTTTTGATTTGAAAGAGGGGAAGAGGTAGAATGTAAAGACAGAGTGTTTATATTTAAAACAAGTGCTAATGCAAATCTCTAACAGTGACAGCAGAAAATCACTACCATTAACTGAATAAAATGTTCAGATGAACCATTAACAAAACATGTATGTAATTGTATAGTCTATGTAAGTGGTAATCTGCTTTTGAAAATCTGTTATAGTTTTAGGTAGAAAACAAATTTTTCATGACACATAGTTCAATATACAGAACAAGTTGATCAAGGTAAAAATTTAACTGTATCCCATGCATTCTGATTAAGCTTTACTTTTGGTATAAACTAACACAACAATTTTTTTTCAGTAAATAAATAAAACCTTTATTTGCTACTTGTTACCATAACAACTCTCAGGAAAAATGAGACAAGTTTCTGGGCAGTGGTATGCAGACCTTTGACACAGGACACTATGTTCTATATAGGGAGCTATCACTTTTGCATGGTGACAGGCATGTCATAGAAAATGACAGGAAAGTGAGTTGAAGACCCAAGATGGCTGGGAAGCACTGGAGTAGAGGATCGGCCAGAAGACTGGAGGCATTCTGGAAGGGCAGGCCAATTCAGAAGGAAATTACAGAGTTCTGTATTAAAGGTAAAATGAGGGAGGAATGACACTGGCTGAGAGGGGCTCATCTCAGCAGCAGCGGAGTTTCTGTGAGAAACTGTGATAAAGTGCAAAACTGAGAGGTATGAGCCTGTACAGGGGCAGGACAAAACTCCAGTCTGATAAATATCAGAACAGCAGGTTTGGGGACAGAGCTGACATAAAATTACTCTTGAGAAATGAGATTTGTTAGGAGAGAGAACCTCATGCCCATGGGGGGCATGGTTGGGCCTTGATGTGGGAGAGCATGAGAAGGGATGTTACATCAAGTCAGAGGTCATATGATGCACTTTGAGGTGGGAGAACATCAAAGACTCTGAGAATTAGGAAAGATGAGCTCCGTGGACTGCATGGACCAAGATTCTAGAGAAGTCTCTGGAACAAAAGAGATATTCTATATTCTGACTCATTTATTTGGGGGACTGGGCTTGCTTTTTTCCATCAAGATCTGTGTGTTCCCAGTAGGGGTTATCAGTTTTCTATCTTAAGAGAAAAGTTACAGGTGTGTGGCCTCATGTCTCCAAGGCTACTGATCTGATCTCTTGGAGTGACCAATGTCTTAAAGTAGCAGGCAAATGGTCTAACATCCTAGCTTTTTGTTTATATAAAAAAGGAATATAGAAATGATTTAACAAGAAAGGAAAGTAGAAGAGGAGACCAAAGGGTTAATGGATGTCAAATTTGAGTCTCTGGCTTCTTTGAGCTGTTGGAGCTTAGTAGGATCACAGAGAGGCTTCCTTGTCTCACAGAAAGAAATCAAGTGTTGGTCTCTGGAGCAGGGGCTGGCATTTGGATTTTTGTGTCAGGACATTATCCGTCTGAGTAAACAGAGTCATCAGCTAGACTAGAGAGAGGCCTACAGATATAAGAACCAAAACAGTTATTTATGAAATAACAATGGGTATAGATCAGGAAGTCCATGAAGAATTTTTTATTAATATGTAATTGAATTTGTTCGATTACATAAAAGAGATGAGGTAAATAGAAGAGTTAATGACGGAACTGGCATCCTGAAGGATGTATTTTTTGGTAGCTATCTTCAAAGAAAAACAATAGGTTTTAGTAGGGTTTTCAGGGATATCCTTAAAGGTAATCCTATTAAACAGTTTTGGACCTCCCATCACAAAAATGGAAAGTCACATACAGAGAATGGTAGAAGATTGGCTACTAAAAAGTCTAAGCTAGCCTGAGATAATTTTGGCTTTGGGCTCAATGGTCTAACCCTTCACACCCCTTAACATTTGTAGAGTTCTAGTGAACACAGATGCAGCTTGTTGAAATTCCAACAGAAATGCAGTTTCTTTTTGAAACTAGCTTTTAGTTAGCTTTTCCATTGGTCAGGCATGGCATTCCATGTGGAAAGTATAGTCTCATGTCCAGTGTAACGAGTAGGTTTTCCTAGAATCTTATGAGGATGAATCTGAGATGTCAGGAAAGTAGATCTTTTAGGAGAGAGAAAGAAATAATTGCCATAGCCACTAAGGAAGAAATTCCTGGATCATATTAATCCTTTGAATTGCTGTAATAATTCACAAGAGTCTAAAATACAAACAACTTAAGTCAATTTGGACCCAAATGGAAACAAAGATAGGAGGGGACTAACATTTGTTGTAAATCAACTATACTGCTGAAATGTTTTACACACATCATCTCGAGATAATGGATGTTACATGAACGCATATAATATGTCACGCATACTTCTTCAGTATATTGGTTCAGACTAACTATATAAGGACCGCGTTCTAAATAGGTAGAACATTTAGGCATTTGCCTAATGGAATTTCCTTAATAAGTAATTTAGTGGGAAAAGTCAGAAATGTTTGTGTTTGGGTCTCAGTTGCAAACTTGGCAAAGTAATTTAATTCCTCTGATGATCAAATCTCTCATCTCTAAAATGAGAATGCAGTTGCAACCTGAAAGAGTGCAGGGGGTTCAATGTAACCTTGTGTATTAGAAACTCTGGTGTAAACCTGGCTTGTTACCATGCTCTGCAAATGTGAAAGCTGTGATTTTTGCAATTGTTGTTAAAGTGCTTTCTTGTCAGTCATCACATCACCCACTAGCCTGCTGGTCCATGAAGCAGGTTCAGAGGATAGTCTGACCTCTGTCAAACCAGTCAACCCACCCTCCACTTCTCACCTTCAAAAACAGACTGAAAGACACTGATAAGTGTAGTCATTCTATCTAGATTGTTCCCAGGATGCTCCAAGTACCCATAGCACAACCCACAGATGGATGCTCAGGTCTCCTTAGTAACTGGTATTATAACCTGGGCTTATCTTCTCTATATACTTTATCATTAGTAGATTACTTACGACACTAAATACAATGCAAATGCTAGGTAAATAATTATCATAATGAATTTTAAAGAGAATAATGATTCTAAAAATCTATGCATGTTCTCATCTTAAAGTCTCTATCTCAGGAGTTAAGGGATGTGTTTGTCCTCTGCTGGTCGTTATTCATCTGTTGTTTGAGATTTGAATTCACAGATTGGGAACCCTCAGATATAACAGGCCAATTGTATCATAGAAAGATAATGGGAATGAAATATAATCATACTTATTCAGTTTTCTTTTATTACATCTACCTCCATAAGAGTCTGCTGTTTAAGATACTTAAAACTGTGAAGCATATAAACACTATGGTCATGTTTGATCATCTGACCAGATACCTGCAAGTTCCTTCTACTTTGAATGCAGTCTCCTAGGTGCATCATCTAATATTCATCACTGCACTTAAATCTCATTTACTTTTGTTTTGTTTTAAGACAAGGTCTCGCTATTGCCCCAGCAGGCCTGGAACTCAATATGTAGACCAGGTTGGCCAGGAATTCACAGAGATCTGCCTGCCTCTACTTTCTGACTGCTGGGACTACAGACATGCACCATAAAGCCCAGCTTTATTTAATTGCTTTTAAATTAGCATATGATGTATCAAGTTACCTTATGGCATTTTTTACAGGCTTATCTTGGGTTCATTCTTCCCTCCACCCATGCCTGCCCCTCATCTCCCTTTCCCCACACCCTGCTTGTACCCTTCCATCCCTCTTTCCTCTTTATAACACACGTGCTCTATTACCCTTCCCGCTACCCTGTTCCTTAAAGCCTTCTTTTTCTCTCTTGTGAACCCCTTTAAGTTTCATGACCTCTGCTACACTGACTCTCCCATAAATACATGTATGCAAAAATAAGATCTAGCGTCCTCATATGAGAGAGAACATGTGTCTTTGTTTTTCTGAGCCTGGTTACTTCATTGGCACAATATTTTTTCAGTTCTATCCATTCTCTTGCAAATTCCATAAATGTTTTATTTCAGAATGATTTGAGATTCGTAGAGACACTGCAAAGATACCACAAGTAGTTCCAGCTTTGCCAAGGACTGTTATACTGCTGCGTCATTATTAACTAGACTCATGGACTTTCTGTTCTAGGATCTAATCTAGGATACCACATTTCATGGATGTGGCATGTCTCCCATGGTCTGTCACTTTCTCACACCTGCTCTACCAATGACCATGATGAGTTTAAGGAGATTGGTATGGTGTCTGGTAGAATTTCCTCTAATCTGGCCTCATCTGCTGTTTTACTGTTTGATCAGAGTTATGAGTAGAGAGAGTGCCACAGAGGTGAAGTGCCTTTCCTGATATTAGGATCATCTGATAACTATATGACATCCCATGATGTTACCCCAGTTGCTTGATATGCTAATTCACTTTTCCTTGCTAAATTTCATGATAAAATACCTTAGGAAACAACTTAAAGTAATAAGGGTTTGTTCAGGCCTAAAGCTTTAGAAGTTTCCATCTACGGTTCACTGATTATTGCCTTAGGTGTGTGGTGAGGCAGCAAGTAATGCCAGACTGGGTGTTGGGGAGCAGAGCTGATCATGTGATAGAAGCCAGAAAGCAGAGACAGTGATGAGAGGAAGGACCCAAGCATAAGGTATGCCCTTTAGGGTCATACTGACAAAGACCTACTTCCTTCAACCAAGTTCCCCATTCTACTCATTCAGCTATTCATCAAGTGATTAATGTGTTTGTAAAGACAGAGCCTCATGATGTAGTTACTGATTGGGAGCACCACTGGCTGGGGGGCCAAGTCTCAAACAGGAGCCTTATGGGGTGCACTTCATATCCAAACCATAGTGTTTGGTTTGGAAGTATTTGCCACCACTGTAAAGTGGCTATTATTGTTCCTAATCCCTACGCTATTCTATGGAAGTCACTAAGTTGAACCCACATTCAAAAGGGGAGTTTTCATTGTTTGCACTTGCCGAGTTTGACTTTAATATTCAGTATGTAAAACTGATAGAGCTCATCAGTTGCCCTCATACTTCCAACAGCTGTGTGTTTGCATCAGCTTTATCCCTGATACCATACTGGGCACTGAAAGAGGAAACAAGAACACCTCACAGTACAGTATGAATCATCCAAAGTGATATGATATGGAGGTTCAGAGGGTACATCCAGAGATGTTCCATGTTCTTGGGTCCCAGAACAAGGCGCAGAGCAAGAGCTACATAGTTACAGCAGAAGCAGAGATGGTTTTTTAAGAGGTGGTACATTGCAAAGAAGAGAGAAGTAGGCCAAGCAGGGGCGTTTAGCAGGTCAATGACCACTATACCAAGGAGAGGTGCTGTCAGGTCACATACTACAGGCTTTCTGGCTCATTTGTATAGCACTGATTACGTGGAGCTCTACATGCAATTTCATGTATCATGTGTCTTATTAGCATCTTAAGTCTTCATCCAGGGGTGTACATTTTCATATTATAATGAGCCACAGGTGACTCTGGAGTATTTCTCTGCCACACCATCGGCTGAGGCGGTCTTTACTGACCATCTTTTTTTCCCCATGCTAATTTTCTAAGGCTTCCTGCAAGGGCTTCAGGTCTGGACTCTCTTCCTTACTCAAAGGCATCTGTATTGAGTTCTTACTGTGAACAAACAGTGACTGAAAGTAAAACAAAACAGAATTAGTCTTGGATTACTGGAGCTTTCCTTCTCTGTGATAAGGATTGGGATGTGCTATGGAAATACCAAGAACTTATTTTTCTAGCAAACATCATTTAAATAATGAAGGAAGAGAAAACTATGAACGCACAAGGGAAAGGCCACTTTTACTTCCAGCCCTGTGATCCGGATCCTGGCAATGTCTTGGTCTTTAGACTTTAGCTTCTCTATCAGCTAAATGCAGTGTTTAAGTATTTCTTAAGGACACAGTATCATATAATAAAAGTTCAGAAATTGCATAGGACTTAAAATTTTGTTTCTGTTCTGACGTGTTTCCTTGGTAAGTTTTCAAAGCTCCAAAGGCTCAGTCTGTTTTATTTCAAGATTTTGCTAAAAGATGCTGATTTTTTGTTTATTGCCTCACCTAAAATTTAACTTCTCTCTCCCAACCCTTCATTGAACATGCTGACAATAGGCCTGTTCAGTAGGGATTTGCTCTCATTGCTGGAGGGAGCCATTCTAATTTGAAATCTGTCTGGAATTAAATGACTTAAGCTTGTTTCCTGCCTTTCTCAAGTATGTTTATTCCCGTTGTCACAAACAGGCATTTGCTCAGTTTTGTGCTTAGTTTTCTTCCCTGTCTTTGACTTTGTTAGACTTACTCAGTTTAAAAAAGAAATAATAATATGCATGCTTGTGTTTTAACACATACTATACTATTACTTAGAGCTAGGAAATAGCTTTACTTTCCGACACATACCATGGAGTTTAATTCTCCCGTGTTCCCTGTATGTCAGATAGGATGGTTACCCCCGTTTCACATGTAAGACAACTAAAGAGCCAAACACTTAAGGAAACGGTAGAAGAGGCTGGCTTTCTGACTACTCCTTTAATCAGATTTGTTTCACCCATGTAGTGCCTCTTATTCTCTCACATTAAAACATATTTTATAGCATAAGTGAGACTTGCATGTCCATTATTCACAAAACCATTCCAAAGTCTTTTTCACATTCAACTGACTTTATTGAAATTTACTGTCCCCTGGTTTGTTGGAAATAAACTTCACTTTATAGCTGCAGCTCCAAATAAATCACCCATTCTGCATTAGCTCATGTTTATAGACTGCTTTCCGTTCTTTCAGGACCAGGTCAAGTGATGGGGGTGTTACTGAAAAGTGTTCGCCATTATGGAGGGGGAGTAAATAGCACACTACAACAGGAAGTACAATAAAGGAAACAGGACAGTGGCAGCGCTCCTAGTTTTGATAAGGTGATCAGAAACAGACTTTTTGAGGAGCTGACATTTAAGCAGAGACTTAAAGGCAAAAAGCATATGGATTTCTGGCAGAAGAGTATCCCCAGGCAGAGGGAATGGGGAACGGAAAGGGTCTGTGGATAAGAGCTCTTGTTTCATGACCAGCAAGGAAGTCCACGAGGCTGTAACTTGGTTAGTTAGGTGGAGAGAGGTAGAGAGTGATTTTGAATTTGTAGGAAAGGGCCCACACACAGAGAGGGCTTGTAATAGACTGTGAGGAGAGGTGTCAGAACTGTTGACCATCAGGTTTTAAGAGTAGAAATAGGGCAAAGGACACAGAGAGAAGATACAGTCGTGGAGGGGAGAGATGGAGGGGCAGAGAGCACTGGAAGGGAACACTTGGCACCGGGGTACATTTTGGAGTCAGTGATGTTTAGGATGTGATGGATTGATTAGCTATGCTAAGAGTGCAAAATAAGCATTGAATCTGTGTCATGTCCTGCCCTTCCACTCCCCATCCAACTCCTCCCATGTGTCCTTAATGCCTTCTCAAGTTCTTGTCCTGTTCTATTATTGTTATTGCTACATATACATATATACATTTATACATACACAGAGGTATATAATGCATTGAGTCCATCTAGTGATACTTCTGTGTATTGTGTTTAGGGATGACAATTTGGGATTAAATAATCTATCAGGAAGCTCATCCCTGTAGAAAACGTACTCTCCCTCCCTCAGCATCCACTATAATTCATAATACAAAGTAACACTTTGGTTAATAAGAACCAAGTACAAAATAAACATTGCAACTCTATATAAAAATTAAAAAAGAGTGCAAAATGATTGAAGATTGCCTCTGAGGACTGACAGCTGCATCTTGTGAGGAGAAAGGAACAGGAACCAACAAGAAGAAGCCTCCACGGGGCGCTAGAGTCCGTAGGGAGCCTGTTCTTCAGATGTCAAGAGAAGAAAAATGTCTTAAAAAAGAAAGAGGGTGCCCATCATAGGTCCCCCTGAAAGGTTGAGAAGAATGCAAGGTAACATGCTACTGCTGATTGGATCTGGGTAGAGGGTAGTTCTGAGTTCCCTCACATCTCACGTGAGGTGTGTGTGAGAGAGTTGAAGAGGAACAGGTGCATCCACACGAAAATGGCAGCAAAGAAGGTGCTCCAGCCCGGATTGCTTTTTTGACAACTCTTTTTTTTTTTTTTTTTTTTTGGTCTTTTTGAGACAGGGTCTCTCTGTAGCTCCAGTTGGCCTGGAACTTGCTATGTAGACCAGGCTGGCCTCAAACTCACAGGGATCCTCCTGCCTCTGCCTCCCAGGACTAAAGGTGTGCTCCACCATGCCCAGCTGCATTGCTTTTTTAAAAAATATGTTTATAACCAGGAGCAGAAAAATGAATGATGACTGGGAAGAAGGGAGAGTCA
Organism: Nannospalax galili; assembly: GCF_000622305.1. NCBI lineage: Eukaryota > Metazoa > Chordata > Mammalia > Rodentia > Spalacidae > Nannospalax > Nannospalax galili. Next base: position 2,945,189 of record NW_008359625.1, on the reverse strand, counting down.
ATAGAGGAGTTGTCTCGAGCTTGGAGTAAGTAGAGTGTGTGTATGCCGATGGGACCAACCACTACAAAAGGAAGAATAAGACGCAAGAGAAATAGGGTCAGTCAGCTGCTGGGGTGGCAACTTTGGATGAAGGATAAGACAGATCTGTGTGCAGTGAAGGTGTGGGAAGCCTGGGGCAGGCTATTCCCATTCCAGTAGATTGGTGGTAGATTCCATACTATGGAGGAAAAGTTTTATTCTTATTACTTTAATGTTTTTAATAAAGTAAGAAGTTAGCATGACAGGTACAGTAAGGAAGTAGGGATCAGTGTTCCAGAAAAGACAGGAAAGTTTAGAAGCACCCCCTTGAAGGGTGAGACAAGTGGGGAGGCAAGCAGAACTGCTGGGTGGCACTTTCTAAACTTATGGCTGAATGTACTGGCATTCACAGCCTTGCTGTTTTAGTAGTTAGTAAAGTAACATCTGGCCCCAAACTGTTGCTAATGATATTTGGTCCTTCCTTTGTTATTAGAACCTCACCTTTGGAAATAAGAGCAATTGTATAGTATGTCCCTATGTCTCCATCCACGTTTAGTCTTTCCTTTTTATTGATTCTTGTGCAACATTCCCACAATATAATGGCCAATTTTTACTGCTTAATACCAGTCCAGTGCTGTTATTTGTTGGCTTATCAGATTGACAGCTGTTGAATGTCAGCTCAAACTGTAGTTGGTTTCTCTTTGAAAACTCTCTTCAAAGACCCTGGTATGAAATTATCATTCTTGTATTTGCCATGGTTCTGTGTGAGTGGTGCAATGATGACCACTGCAGAGCTATAGCCATCATGTCGAATAAGAAATAAAATGACCAGCATTTGTTTCCTGCTTTACAGATGGCTTCTGCATACATTGGCCACATCCATGGTCACAGGGACCCTTGCCTAGACAGGATTTTAATAAAATGTTTTATCTTTTCTCCCCTAATATAGTGAACTTCCTAGGACATAGACAGCTTCTCTATGAACACATATAGATGCCCATATAGAGACATGCTGTTTGAAAGAGTTGTGGATCATAGTTCTTATTTATAGATTGGGTTCCCTGCAAAATGTATTCTAAGACTGAGTTTTGTTTGCAGGAGGTTAACTGGGTTAACTGTGGGTTCCCAAGGGGAAACCATAGCTGTTCAGGGCAAGGACCATGTGCTTGGCAGAGAGAGAGAAGCTGCGTTGCACCGTGGCTGTGGCAGACTCCCACAGTGACCTTTAGATCTGGGACAGCCTTTAGAGTTACCTCAGAGGAGGCCAAGGTAACTGGATACAGAACAAGTTCCGTGATGGAGGAGATAAACCTGTATAGAGCAACTTCCTTCCCGGAGAGAGAATCAGACGTGAGATACACCCAGACTTCTAGCAGCTTGGGGGATGAGGGCCTCTCTGTGTGGATCTGGGTGGGACACTTCAGTCCTGGAAACACAGTGCTGGCTGTCACAAAGCACCTGCTGTTTGAAGTAATGCAGATAGGGAAACATCCATATACCAGAATCCTTGAGTGTATTTAGTCATCTCTTCAGTTTAACAACTGCCTAGATAATTAGGCCTACCCAGATCTGTTCTATATTCCGGGGTTCAGCTTACACAAGCACTAGCCCCATGTTTTTCTGTGCATATCTAAATTTTTATTACATTTATCTATTTCTTTGTGTGTATAGGTATGGGGACAGCTGCCGTGTGTGTCATGGTATGCATGTGAAGGTCAGAGGTCAACTTGCAGGAGTTGGTTCTCTTTCAGAACAGAGGTTCCAGGGATCAAACTCAGGCCATCAGGTTTGGTGGCAGGCCCACTGAGCCATTCCCCTGGCCTTCCCCTGAGCCATTCCCCTGACTTTTCTGAGCTCAGGAGATTAGACTAACAGTTACTTTCTTAAGAAGTATCTGAGCTAGCAAATTGAAAATGTAAGTGAATGCTGACCTTAGCATGAATGTTCTTTTGGGCATGAGCTGTTGCCAAACCCAATATTCCCCATTAGAGACTTTGAGAGTTAAAAGTGAAAACCCAAATGCAGACGACATAAATTTCTGGCTGTTATTTCTACCCTAACACTATGGTTAGGAGAGGTGACTTCAGAGTTTGCTTCTCAAGAAGATGGATATTTCTTCTGCATGCCTCCTCTTTATTGGTAATGACATTGAACCAGAGCCAGAGCCAGAGTGTGTGAGCTGCTTTGAAAATAAGCTCTTTGCAGGCTGACTCAGAACCACAAAGTGACATGCCAGTTATATGGTTCAGAGCCAAGGCCCGTCACAGTTCACGCTGGAGGAACACGCTCCCTATTAGCATTTGATGGCTACAGTCACTCTTCTGTGACCATCTAGGACCAGAATGAGAGACCTCAAGGTGTCACCTGCAAGGTGTCAGCTGTTAGAGAGGGTCCACTTCAGTCGGCCCTGCCCCACATGGTAGCTGTCAATATACAATTTGTTTACCCTTCTGCTTCTAAAAAGAGACTTGAGGCCTTGTCAGATGGCGTTAGGAAACCTCTCTGTCATTAATTTTCCGCATGTGTCCCATCAATTCAGGAATTCATGGATACATGACTGTGTCCACAGCATCTATTTAATGGTGACCTTGACCATCACCACACAGAGTAGATAAGATGATGTTGAAATTATGAAAGAGATTTAGACCTGCGTGTTTCTAATCATCATTTCATGCATTTAATTTTTGGGTACGGTTATGAATCATTGTTTTGAGCACTTCATGCTTCATCTGGAGTTTTGCATTTGTTTGGTTGGCTTCGCTCTGTGGCCAAGACTCCAGTGTCACAGTCAAATATTTATTTTCTCCCAAACACTTGAGATCTGGTACAGTATTGGTAATGGTTCTTGCTGTGTCCAAGAACTTTGCAAATCTAAATTTCTTAATGGATGTACTTAGGAAAAAAAAATGTTATATTACGTTGTATTCCAGGGTCCATTGTCAAGTACATCATAGATCTCACAGGCAGAAGCTTTGTATCACATTTGACATTCGGTGTCTTAATTTCTTTCTGTTACTGTGATAAAATACCCTGACAATAGCAACTTAGGGGAAAGGGGGTTTGATCTCAACTCATAGTCCCAAGTTATTGACTGCCATGTGAGGAGTCACAGTAGCAGGAACTTGAAGTCACATGCACAATCAGGAGCAGGGAGAATTAACGCGTGCATGCTTGTGCTTAGCTCACTTTCTCTATTCATACAGTTGATGATCGATGATTGATCCCTGCCTATGTAATGGTGCCACCCATAGTGGGCAGGTCTTCCCGCAGTAATTATGGTAATCAAGATAATCCCCCCACAGGTGATTTTCTGTTAAGTAGACAATACCATCACACTGAGTATCAACTACAAGGGATTACCTGTCATTTTATTAAACTAGAATTTCATTGTGTATGACACTAGGAAGTCTCATTGAAGTAGGATTCCATGTAGCAAGAGAAATCATTTACATTGTGACAATACACTTTCATATGAAGTTAGAGAATATTTCATAAACATTATATGACCTGTACTTTCGGGTCTTAGCAGGTATTAGAAAAGAAGCATTCTTGCTTATAGTCTGTCTAGGGCTGCTACTGACAATATAGGAATTGCAGTTATCTGAACAGGAAGGTGAATAGTGTCAGCGACTGGGCCTCCATCCAACTCCTTCCATCTTTGTCTAGGACACGAGGCTGGGGTATTTCCTTTGTTCCTGGGCTTTTCTTGCTTGCTTCTGCTTTTCCATTTATCGTGTTCTGTGTGCTGTTTGATTTGAAAGAGGAAAGGAAAAGGATCTATCAGTGCCTAACCCCAGAGATGCCCCAGCATGGCCTCTGGTGCGTGGTGGTGTCAGGGGTGCTCCCAGGCTCTTTTCCTCCCTCTCATCTTTGCTTTTGAGCCATCAGAATATTCTTTTCCCAATTCTGTCGTAACACAAGAGCCCTATTCTGTGTGTTTTATGTGTTATCAAACTGCCTTTGAAGTATTTATAAATAGTCCTTATCATTCACCATCACCAGGTCCACTTGATTTTATGTAATTTTCACACTTTTTTCTTCTGCTGCCCTCACTGCTTCCTCTTCAGCTCAGCAAGCTGGAACTTCACCATGCTGTTAAGAAAGTGTGTCACAAGGATGTACTCCCATAGCCGTACGCCGTCTCTAAGTCATCTTTCCCCCTTAGCCTTTTGCCATCCAATTGGGCATGGAGGAGCAGTTCTTTGGTTTTAATCTCTCTCTTCCTCTCCCCCTCTCATTCTCCCCCCTCCCTCCTTCCTTCCCTCTCCCTTCCCCCCTTCCCCCTTCTCTCCCTTCTCTCTCCCTCCCCCTCCCCCTCTCTCCCCCTTCATTCTCTCCCTCTCCCTCCTTCCTTCCCTCCCTGTCTCTCCCTCCCTTTCCCTCCCCTTCCCTCCCTCCCTCCCTCTCCCCCCCTCTCTCCCTCTCTCCTCATCTCCTTTCTTGCCTGTCCTGTTTGTCCTGTTGCTCCTTTATGGCAGATGTCATCATTACTCACCTCCTTTACTGATGTCACTTCCTCACTCATCCTCTGGAAGTTCATCTCGTTTTCTATGAATTTGTCTTCTGCATTATTGTTGATGATTTTTATAAATTTTTGGCAAAGTAAAAGGTGGGGAACTTCTTAAGCACTGGGGTGAGGTAGTAGAAAAGCATTGAAGTAAAGTTAGTCCAAGGGATTAGGCCATCTGTGTTGCTAGTTGGCTCTTAATTACAACAGTTAGCTGTAATTCTAACTGCCCTACCACAGAGACTGGGAGATGTGGGCTCTCTCTTTCAAGATGTTCACATTTTAGAAATGTTCATGATTGTTCAAGTCTTTCTTCCCCCTTTTAAATTTCCGTGTTATAAAACTAGCAAGAGGCTGGGGAAATATTTACATCTCAAAAGGTCAGAGAATTTATCATTGTAAGGTTACTAAAGTAAACGCTCTGTGAAATAAGAGAGCAGGGGTCTCTAGTGAGAAACCTATCTAAAGTTTAGTCAAGCTGAGGAGACATTAAAAGTGTCATGGTCATTGCAGATCTGAAATCTTTATCTTCCCATTCTTTTATGTCTTGATTTCTTAGTATAAAACAACGAAGACTCTAGACTTACCGCTTAACTTCAGTTTATTGTGCATGGGCCTACCTTCCTAATTTCTAAACATTTGCTTCTTAGAGTACAAGGATGGTCCAAACTAAGACATTTTCCTTTGTTTAAAAGCTCTTGTTCACCTTGGTAAACATTCTCACATTTTGTCACTTGAGAGAGCATTCCTCTTGGAAGTCTGTCTGGTCCTGATCCTAAACATAATTTAGTATTTGTCTATAGGAATTCCTATTACAATGGTATGTAGGATGGTAAGGTATCTTTGTACTTTCCTCTTCCATAAAGGCTATGAACATCTTGAAGCCAAACTCCTGGCATTATAGTTGTCCCTGGCACCAGAAAGCCCTTAAAACCTATTTGTTAAAGTGATTAACTGAATGACTTATAGTCTGAGACCTTATGGCTCATTCCCTGGGTATGTTTGCCAAATTAAAGGAAAAAATGAAATCCAGTCATTGTTATTAAAGATTACAAATGCCATAATCATTTGAGAGGATTTTAAAAAGTGAGTTTCATGTTCCTTGGGCTGCTCTCTCAGGAAGTATGCTATCATGAAAAAAGGTAGAATTTTGTGGAATTTTAAACCCAGATTTTCAGAGAACCACCTAGTTTCTAACCAAATCCAATTACATAGCTTGCTTTTATCTTGTGATTGACACTTTAAATTAACTGTAGATAGGACCTGGTTTAGATCGAGCTACAAAATTCAAACACTAAGACAATTTTTAGTCACAAGATCCAGTGGCTGTAAAATTTTTGACAGACCCCTAGACAGGGCAAGGCAAGGTGAGATACAACTTGCACAGGGGGCTGGGTTCCCCCTTGTATGCTAATCTGCTTATTAGCACATCTTGGTAGTTCCAGGTAAGCAGTGGGCTGTTAAGGATGACAGGTTATAGTAAAATGTACTCACAGCTCATTGGTGAGGAATATTGAAACATTGCCAATTGACTCTGCCTCATTGTCAGCTGTCAAGTAAGATTTCAAGGTTTCCCTGGAAACCTTGGAACATTTCAATCTAATGAGCTAAGACGGAAAGAGTCCACGTGTCTCCTGCTAGTAGAAAGTAGAGGGTTCTGTATATCTTTTCAACCTCTCTCCAAATGTGCCTGATTATTAACATCTACCTGTGTGGTACCTCAGGATCCATTCTTGTATACCATGAGTTGTCATGATGTCTCACGGCATGAGTCTATTACCACTCCCTCAGATAGAGGAGACTCATAACTCTGAAAGTATGCTGTGCTGTGCCATGTTTATCTCTCTCTCTCTTCTCACCAACCCATTGATCTTTTTGTAGATTTTCCTCTAATTTTTTATTAATTTATTCTTTGATAATTTCACACGTGTATATATTATAATTTCTGTTCACATCCCCACCTTCTCGTATCCTCCTCTCACTCTGCCAGCCCCCACTTCCCACCAAGTTCATCATCCCACGTTCATGTCTTTCTGTATTATTTTTGCTTTTATTTTGTGACCCACCAGGCTTAGCTAGGGCCACCTACATGTGCATGAGTGTGAAGACATCCACTGGAACATGAGTAACATCACTGAAGACAATGACTTCCTTTCTCTCAGCAGTCCTCAGCTGGCATTAGCTCCCCTGGGCGGGATGGGGCTGGGACTCATGAGCCCTTCCCCTATCTATGAATGAATGTTCGGGGTCTCAGTCGTGTGCAAACCCTACACAGGCAGTAGTAGTTGCTGTAAGTTCATGAGTGTCACAGCCACTCATGACCAAGAGACAGCATTTCACAGCGCTCCTCCCCATCTTCCAGCTCTCATTTTCTCCCCAATTTTACATGTTCTAGAATGTGATATAGTTTGATTTATACAGTAGGCAGTCTTTCAGATTCCTGTCACTCAGAAACATGTATTTAAAATTCTACCATGGCTTCTTATTTCTTTTTATTGCTTAGTATTCCATGGTATAGACTTACCTCTGTTTATCCATTTACCTACTGAAGAACTTCCTGTTTGCATTCAAAATTTTGGAAATTATCTTTTCAAAGATGCTGTAGACATTCATGTGCAGAGTTTAGTATGGACAGAATTTTCAGCTCAGTTAAATAAGAAATGATATTGGATTGCATGGTAAAAATATGTTTAACTTAGTATGGTAAAACATGAAATAATGTAAAGCTCCTCGGAGAGGGGCATAGCCTCATGAGCCCCACCTCTATCCATGATGGAATGTTGAAGGATCCCCACTTTGCACAGGAAGTCACAGCTGCTGTGTGTACATGATTGAAAAGCCATGCCATATCCAAAAGGCTTTCTTTCATAGCATTCCTTAATGGTCTTTCCACCCCCTCTTTCTTGATGTTCTCTGATCCTTGGAAGGGATGATGTAGATCTCCCGTTTAGAGCTGAACATCCAATATTCTCATCACTTTGAATAATTAAGCATTCTGCATTAACTATTGCCAAGCCCATCAGCTGGATGCATGAATCGATAATAAAAACATGATTCATAAAGACAATGGAGTTCTATTCAGTTCTAAAGAAAAGTGAAATTCTGAAAATTATAGGAAAATGGGTAGACATGGGAAATATTATATTGAGGGAGGTAACCTAGGTCCAGAAAGACAAAAATCTATATATTTTCTCTTATATGTAGAGCCTAGTTTCAAATTTTTCTATTTTCCTGTATTTAAGTTGGAGCGATTGTCTGTAGAAGCCAAGAAAGAAATGGACATTTTAAAATTCGTTCTTATTGTTGAGTTTTCAGGGTCCTGTGCCTTTGTTACAGATGAGCTTCACAAACATGATTTTTTCCCAGTCTGTGGCTTGTCTTTTCATTTTTAGAGCCGTGTCATTCACAGAGCACTTGTTTTCATTTTGATGAAGTGTTTTCTTTCCTGTATCATGTTTATGATACTGTTATTAAAATGTCGTTACCAACCCAAGCTCTCCAAGCTGTTTTTCTACATTATTTTCTAGGGGATGATGTTTTCTTTGTTTTCATTTTCATTCCAATTTATTGGACTATTGGTTTCTTAATACCACATATTGGTTGCTAAAAGAATAGGAAATATTTAACATAGACCCCATTTTTTTTGGTCAATACATCTTAAATTGATCCTTAAAGAAATGTCGTTTTACAGAAAGTCTGTCTACATAGTGCTAACATGAAGCACATTGATTCTATGATTATTATCTGTATTTTGATTGCTTATTGTTCAAAACCTTGCCTAGTTTATAATTTTTATCTCTGTGATTTTATTTTTCTCCTTAGAAAGCAATATCTTAGATTTATGTCTTGTTGCTGTGATAAAATACTCTGACAAAAGGAAATGACGAGAGAAAGGGTTTATTTTAGCTCACAATCCCAGGTTACAGTTGACCGTTTTTGGAAACATCACAGCAGCAGAAGCTCAAAACAGCTGTTCACGTCACATCTGCAGTCAAGAACAGAGAGCACGAATGAATGTGTGCACGCTTACACTCAGTTTACTTTCCCCTCTTTTATACAGTCTAGGACCCAAACCCATGGAGTGGTGCCACCTGATCGTCCCACATGAATTGACACAATCATAAGACAATTGTCATAAAACAATCCCCCTCAGACCTGTCCACAGACCAACCCAATCTAGAGAACTCCTCATAAAGGCTCTCTTCCTAGGGGATTCCAGAATGTGTCAAGTTGACAATTAAAACCAGCTATCGCAAGTGATAACCTTTTGTCAGCTTGGACAAAGCCTCTACAGTTCTAACATCTTTATCTCTATACTTAGACTTAACTACAAACCTGTGCAGTTTCTCAGAAGCTTTTTTCCCAAGAATCACACCTGCTTTTAACAATCCCACTGAAGATAGTTTTGTTTGTGCTTTGAATAAGTTAATGGCTCCATTTAGCTGCAATTCTGTTTTAACAGGGGGAGTACTGTAATAGCAAAAGTGTCAGATAATTAAATCCTTTCCTTTTTTTCAAGCATGCTGAGCACTCAGCCCTTTATTTCCACACTGATACCTTGTTGAGCACATCACAGTATCTTGCCGAGAATGAATTAACTGCTGCGAATTTCTCCTCTTTTATAAATCCTATTATCAGTTTCCCGTGGACTGGGTGTCAGAGGCTGGTCTTTCTTGCATTGGTCCTGAGGGTGGTCGCATATATCGTGAACTTGCCAGCTGTGATTCCCCTCATGTCTTTGTGGGTTTCATGGGTTTTTTTATTTACTTGTTTTAGTTTAGACGTTAGGTTTTAAAAAGCTCTGGTGTAGTATATTATCTGTTATTAACGGTCTCACATACAATCTGGAACGGCTCTGAGTGCTTATTAATGGTCAATACATGTTGATAATAGGATTAGGAGAAAAATGTAATGGATCTAATAAAGCTTCAATGAGAGGTGTGGGTATGGGATGGATTTGCTCTCAGTAAGTGTCCTGTGGACACTGACCTACTCTTCACAGTAATGTAGAGGTGGGCACCATGATCTTATTCACTGTGTGGTGCTGTCACACTGTTTAGAAGACTGACTCTCATTGTACCTGTAATTATTTTTTTCTGAGTATTGGTATTTGCCATTGATAATTAAGCAATAAAACAATCTGAGAATACCTATCACTGCAAAGCTATCTAATTGATAATGGCTATAAAGTAATGTTTAATAAACAGTCATTCAAAAAAGTCTCTGGGAAACATTTTTTAATACCTTGCTTATGTGATATATTGAATTTTTCATACCTCAAGGGAGAATGTGGGGTTTGTTTGTGCCTTAGATTATGCTGTCAATCAGCTCTTCAGTTCAGTGTTAGAAATTAAAATATATGGATTTTAAAGGTAGACTAAATCATGTGCCCAGAGCACATCTCAAGTTTTGTTACAGTCTAATGTCCTCTGTGAAATTACAGTCTTCAAAGTGATTAGGATCTGCTTGCAATTTACTGTTGCATTTCTTTATAAAGTCAACAGCAAACAGATACAATAAACTTGACTTGTGGTCTGTAAATCACTCAGAAGCTGGCCTGTTGGATAGGAGGTGAGCTTTGCAAAGGACTCCTCTTTTGCCCAGAATGTTCATGAATGCGCGTGTGACTTAACAGCTACTGCACCTCATAGGCCTGTTCTTGAAGAATATTGGATGTGGCTCTGCTTCCTGCCTGTCACAGCTTTCCCTGTGAAGCTCTGGTGGATTTCTTGGCCATCCTGTCCCTTCAATTTTCCTAAGCTCAGTGTTGAAGGTTAATAGAGATGCCATCTTTCTGTGTGGCTGTATTGGTGGACACTAGGGGTGTTATAGAACAGGAGGTCTTGAGTAAAAGGAAGGTGGTATCGGCACTGATTTCTGTCTTTGGTGGTTGTAACATTTAAGACACGTTGACCTAATCTTTCTGAGAATGATGCATCCACCTCTCAGGATTATGACGATTAAACAATGTGGTGAAATAGACACTTTATTTCGTACACTGATATAAGCTGCTTTCTTCTCGTCCCTTCCTTCCTTGCCTTCCTTTTCCTTTTCTTTGCTCCTCTTCCTCCTCCCTGTTCCTCCTGTCCTGTGACCTCCTCTGTACATCTCACATGATCATTCCCATCAGTGCCATGCTAATCCAGTCATGTCCTACCCACACTGAGATTCCTGTAAACTGTATCATGTCATGTTATATACAGCAAAGCCTTTATAATACGGCTCAAGAGAATGTATCTTTAATGCAGTATAAGTTAGGTCGTGTTCCCAGAGTATATCTTTAGAGAAAGCTCATTCTGGCCTGGCTGGTCTTGTTAGAGGTGGAGTGAGATTTGCTAACGTAGGAAAATAAATGACCTCAGCTACTTGGTTTCTCCTCAAAGTGCCATTTCTCTGAGCTGCTAAGCTTGGGCTCAAAGCATTTGCCTGGGATGGAAGGGTTGCACCTCGCTCAGCCCAGCATCTGGGGACTCCTAAAGCTTGCATGAACAGTAACCTGGATTCCCATCCATCCTGGAACCCTGTTAGCTTCCTGGCAGTTCAGCATACCCCTTAGCTGTACCAGAACAAAGCTGATATAGAGATCCCCCCAGGAAGGCAGCATAACCAGAAGTGTCTTCAGTCTTTTTTCAATCAAATAATTGATTCACTCGAGAAAATTATGTTATTACTTTTACATTATACCTCTTGATCTTTGGAAAACAGTTTTAGTAAAACTTTAAGCACCTTCTATTATAGCCTTTGTCAGCTTTGGCTTTTAATATTTTGAGCAATTCAGTTCCATGGATGGGATGTCCAAGTTTCATCTAATTCCTGACTTTGTTTAACATCTGTGATAAAATATGTATTTTAGAAATTACATTTGACACATTTGCTTTGAGTGCCTGTATACTTTTAAATTTTCTTGCTGATAAAAGATCATACTTGTAGATTGGTTGTTACACAATTTTAAATTTACAGAAGATGACTAGTGCTAATACATGTGTAATTAGTATAAATTTGCATAATGAGTTCAAGTCGTCCTAACTTCAAGCCTAGAAGAAAAATTAATTAGTATGACTCAATGGCATTTTATTTCAAACATAAAATCCAGAGCACAGACGTGTGGAATGTGAATCATTTCTCAACTCTTTCATTGAATCACATTCTGGATTATGAGGCATTTAAACAAATGGCAGCAGGGAACGGGTTAATGGAAGTCATGGGGAAACCTGAAAGGTGAGCCAGGGCAGGATTTATTTGGTTGGAAATAAGTAATTGATAGCATAGTTTCCTCAGTATCGAAGATCATCAGCTAACCACACCAGTTCTCTCCAATTTCTGTTCCTAAATCTGTCCAAGCTTCACCACTGTCTTGAGAGTTTTGTACTGTTTTGTACAAGGTTGCCTTCTATGTCCTCACACATATGGGTACTAATGGGAATTCACAAGAGAAAGAAACATGAAGGCACATGGATATACAAGTCTGTTAGGGAATGGGATTAGATCATGCAATATGGAGAGCAAGGTCCATGTATGTTCTCTGCAAGCCATGGAAGCTGGAAAACCTGTGGTGTAGTCAGCCCCTCTCCAAAGACGTGAGATCATGGTTGAAGCTGAGGGCCTGGGTGAGGTTCAGGGATGAGGGAGGTATTTCCATTGATGTAAGGTCTATAGTCCAAACACCAGGAAATTAAGAATTGTGTTTACAGGTGGGGAGAGAGCGGGGAAAAATGCCTGTTTTGCTCTCTCCTGGCCCACCAAAGTTCAGATGATGCCTGCCCACACAGCAAAGGTGGAAGATGCAGTTGTCCATCTCCTTTGGGCACTTTCACAGCCAGAAATAAAGTGTTATTACTTACGTGGACATCCCTTAACTCAGTCTAATTGACAGACATAATGTACCATCATGCTGGCTACATAAAATGAAGTTTCAAGATTAATAGTAAAGTAGAAATGTACCTGTCGCATAGATTTGAAAAAAACAAAAACGAGCAAGGGCCTCCGTCCCGCCTCTTCTACAGGATAACTACTGATTTTCGTATTTGTCATTCTCTTGATACATGTAACCCTGAATCACATAATGACTGGTTTTGAAACATTGCCTAGCAAACTTAAGCCTCTCTGTGGTGATATTAGAGGTGTAACTTTTAAAGCTTTTTCTTCCTTGTAAGTTGTATTTTAGTTCATCTTTCGTTTCACTCTCTAGCTTCTGTGGTGGTGGATGTTCCACTTTTCTGATCATTTTACCTTTCTTCTCATTGTTGAAAGTGAAACACATGAAGCTGACAGGAAGCTCTGAGCTCCTGGGTAAAGCTTACTGACTTCAAGCTTCCGTATGGGAACCAGGTAAACCTTTTCTTGGGAATTCCTAATCAGTGCTCCCTTTAGATCCATGAGCCCTGGCGTTAGTACACCCTGCTGTGGCACTGGGTCCTGGGATGATACCAGTGCTAAGTAAGCAAAAGCCCTCACCTATACAGTTACTGCTATAGCAACTTCTTGACCATGCTTTAGATTCTCCCAGTTCTTAACCCAGCAGCCTCAAGCCTAGTCTTGGGATAGGCTTGGCCTCTTCCTTCAATCCTGTCTACTGGGGACAGTAGCAGTACAGATACAACTAAGCTCTAGTAGGGACAGCTGTTTGCATGGGCTTTGGAGAAAGCTTGTGGTTATGTTCTCGATTATCTACAGGGCTTTGGTAGTTTGGACAGAGCCAGCACATGAAAAGCAGAAGTGTCTGGCTATGGGCCACAGACACTGTCACAGTACTGCATGGAGCATAAGAATTATGAATTTTGACACCTCATTCAGTACTGGCAAAGGTCTGTCCGCAAGGTGAAAAAGTACAACCTATTTTAACAGTTTGGGAATTTTATGATAAACCTATGCATATGTACATATGAAATTTGGGTCTTAGGTTCTTGCCTTGAGCTTTACAAATGTTGGGGGCAGGCATGCCAACAGGTCAACACATTTCCCCATGAGTTTGTCGGATTTCCAAAGGAATCTTTCTGACTCCAAGACAGTAGGTTCTTTGATGTCAAAGTTTGGGGAAGTCCATGAGGGAAGGAAGCTGAGGTCACTGTAATGGTCAGTTACCTCCCGCTTTCTGTAAAGCGACTGATCAGGCAAGAGTATGAATTAGTTGCTTAACAGTCATTGCTCCAATTTCAGCTGCTCTTTCTGTCCTCAGCTTCCGACGTAACTGATGCTTCCTCTTGAGGGTTCTGTAGTGTGAACTGTGATATCGAAGTTTTCCCATCTTCTTTATCTTTTCTTCTTTTCTTAATGCCAGGGAGATTTCTAAATTCCTGAAGTTGGAGGGAGAGGTTTAGATCCGATGGTGCTCACACTGATTATATTATGACACATCCCTCCAGGGTCCCTTGACCTGGAGAGAATCTCTTTATAATATGCTGAACTTTGGGAGAACCCCAAGCACTCATTTATATTTCTTTAATTCCACAAAGCTTCAGATGAAGCCAAGTATGAAACTTTCAAACACTCTGAGGGCTGTAGGAGTTTTGTTGTTCATGTATGCTGTTTACCCTTCTAGTACACACTTCCTCCAAAAATCGCAGTTATTTCTCTGTGCTTCGTTTCTTTCTTATTATGCTTTTAGCTCTTTATTTTTTTTTTCTTCAAATTTTTTGTTAGAGGAATTAAATTTCCATAGTGAAATCTAATGAAAACGGAAAGGTATCATGATCAAAACACAAATGAAACTCAGTGGAGATAGATGTAGAAATGTGCAAAAAGTGGGCAAAAAAACACTTTAAGCAGAAATTTTCCTTAGTTTTAAATCATAGTAATTGATATCTATGCTTTTTTTATAGCTAATAAGTCATGATTGACTGGATTAACAAGTGACCATTTATCTTAAATTCTTGTTTATGCTCTGTTGGAATTCCAGTTTAAATTTAAATTCCAGACAACATTCACTCTGCTAGTGGGTGATGCTGCTGAAAGGCTGGGGCTTCTCTCTGCTCCTTTCCACATTTTCATTCTTCGTCCTCCATCCTCACACTTGATTTAGGATTGAGCTGCTGAGCCCTGGGTTAGTTACCAATTTCCGGTCTATTCGTTGTGTCTACTTTCTCTTTCCTAGCCCTGCTCACTTTGCTGAAATCTTAGAAATACTTCTGTTGCAGTTCAGGTGCATTTCTGATGAGAGGGAATATATGTGCGAAATCTGCCATTTTCTTCTAGAGAAAAGCTTATTGTTTTTCCTATTTTGCTTTAGTTAAAACTGATAAATTCCATTTGATCCCATCAATAACTATCCCTTCGTGTAGCTTCTGTGTTGACTGATGTTTATTGAAGGCAGAATCTCTGAGACAAACAAGATGCATCAGCAAGACTAAGGCTAGGGACACTGATGCTCAGGTCTCAAACGCCCTCCTTACTCTTTTTAAAACAATATTCTTATTGAATTTTTGAGAATTTCATATAATGTGCTTTGATCATATTCAGACCCCCCCTCATCTGCACCCCTTATTGTCCTCCACTCCCTACTTTAATGTCCTCTACTGTTATTATTTTTAAAGCCTATTGAGTCTAATTTGTGTCCCCAAATACCTTTTGGTGTGAGTCCATCCCTGCAGCCTGGGCAACCTACCCAGCATCACACCCTTAAGGAAAACCAAGTCTGTCTCCCAGCAGGTACTGGTCGCCAATAGTCCCTCAGCCAGGGATGGAGCCTCTCCTCCACCTCTGTGTTGGGAATTTATCTGGTTTGAGCTTATTTAGGTCTTGGGCATTTTCAGACCATTTATGGATTATGAAACTTTAAAAATAAATTCAGTTCATAGAAGACTTAACAAATACTGAGCAATGTCATACAGTCTGCTTGCTGGTTTATTGATGCATTTGATATTTTGAAAGTTTTGTGTTAAAACATGGATGTAATAGTACTTTTTTTTTTTTGTCTTTTTGAGACAGGGTCTCCCTGTAGCCCCAGCTGACCTGGAACTCACTATGTAGACCAGGCTGTCCTTGAACTCACAGAGATCTGCCTGCCTCTGCCTCCCGAGTGCTGGGATTAAAGGTGTGCGCCACCACACCCGACATAATAGTGCTTTTAAAGTAAGAAATAAACTCTCTTTTGTTTGTTTGGAGAAGTAGACTAGTTTTTTAGTATTTCAGGAATCTTGATTATTTTTTGAAACAGGAATCTCTGCCCACTAACCCCATGCTGACATTTGCTGCTGCCTACATAGGGCATCTTAAAAGTGCTGTGTTTTGGCTTTTCCTTCATGTTCCCTGAGGTCTTGCTGTTGCCACACTTACAGCTGAGCCTCTTTAAAATCAGTTGGGTTTTAAAACTGGACACCTTGTAGAATCATTTCTTCCCCTATGCCCTCATTCTCTCTCCCTGATTGTCCTCCTCTTCCTCCCCCTCCTTCAGTTTTAGACATTTAATTCTGGCGATGCCTCCCAAGTAGCAACAGTACTTTGGACAGCTTCAGGCTTAGAAGTAGGGAACAATTGCCAACCTGCCAAAATGTTAGGCACTGTGCATTCAGGAGGGAAAGGGGTGAATGTCCAGAATCCTGAATGATGAATTACCTCCTCCGGCTGCCATTGCAAATGCAAACACATATTGCCAGCTGCCTATGAGCAGCTGCCCAGTTCTGCCACCCCATTATTCCTATGATATTACATGTCATACCAAGGCCACCGAGATCAAAGACAGGAGGCAGGGTCAACATGGGTCAAGATCTATGACAGCTACAGTCAAGAAGAAACTGAAGTCACTGGGGATATATAAGAAGAATGTGCTCACTCCTTGCATGGACGGATCCAAGATTCCTATAACACCCATGTGGTTATTTTTAGCCATGAGAAGCGTTCATGCCAGTCTGAAAACCAAATATGTTCATTTAGATTTTTCTTTTTTCTTCCCGTGTAGCCATTCCTCTGGGTATTCTAGTTGTTCGTGGAGACTGTGATTTAGAGACTTGCCGTATGTACATAGACCGCCTACAGGAGGTAAGTTTAATTCGCTTATTATTTATTCTCCTCAGCTTTCCATTTTTATAATTACCAGCAATATATGTGTAATTCTAAAATGATCCATGTAGGGAGGAAATGGAAGTTTGGTGGCCTTGTCTTTAAGCATACACCCTTACTAATCCTCTGCTGTTTCCCTCTGCTGGTTGAAATGAGAGAACACCATCTGACCATCTACAGGTGCTCTGGTGTTTTCCCAGACTGTTAGAGCTTGGAACTTCTGCCTTCTTCTAGGCTACCTGCATCTTTTGAGTTACTCAGAATTTCAAAAAGCACTGATAAATCATGAAAGAACACAAAGATTTGAGGTTGCACAGACTTCTGTCAGAGACATTTTTTAAAGTGAAATTTCTGCCACAGGAACGAGAAACCTCTATTTCATGGAAACTTATCAG
Source organism: Nannospalax galili (assembly GCF_000622305.1). Taxonomy (NCBI): domain Eukaryota; kingdom Metazoa; phylum Chordata; class Mammalia; order Rodentia; family Spalacidae; genus Nannospalax; species Nannospalax galili. The sequence continues at coordinate 2,928,275 of NW_008359625.1, read as the reverse complement.
AACCAAAGAAATAATTTTTCTCTTGTTGATTTGTTATTTTTCCCCTTAATCTGGTCTTTTCATAGAGAAACATTAAGGAAGAAATCTCATGTATGATCTCAAGCATTTGAATTGTACCAGCAAAGCCAGGAGACCCAAACTCATCATTATAATTACCATTGGTGGTTTTGGAAAAATTGTGTATGGGAGAACAGGAGAAGGGGCAGAGATTTCAACTCCACTAGTGGTAGAAGCGTAGACAGCCAGGCTCCATTATTGTTTCTAGATGAAGGAGGCCTATGGGAGTCTCTTTCCTCAGGTGGGGCTGAGTGAGTTGTCTGTATTTGAAGCTGGTGGCTAACTCCGACAGATTTCCCTAGAGGAATAACCCTGTCCCCCACAAAACACAATGTACAAATAAAGATCATAAATGAAGCAGATGTATATTACTTACAATATCGCTAAGATACAGCCACTCTGAACAGCACTGAACATTAGATGCTATTTCTCTAGCTAGAAGGAAATTCAAGTGGGAGAAATACACCAAGAGACGTAAAGATTGTTAACTTTTCTCTTTAAAATTTTAAGGATGGAGATGGAATTATAAATGAAGAAATATTTATAAATAAATGCCAAATTTTGAATAGCAATATGGGTGATAGTCAACAATTTTTATACTTGTGGCTTTGTTTAGCTATTTTGAGTGTGAATGACTAAAGACTCTATGGACCAAAGCACTTGTGAATCTTTTAGCATGTAACTTAGGTAAAAGAACTCACACTACCTCATTTTTCCAAAATAATATTGTGTTTTACTATGGAATATCAAACACTAAACGTTTATTTAAAAAAGTAGTTTGTGGAGGCTGGAGAGATGGCTCAGCGGTTACGAGCACTGGCTGCTCTTGCAGAGGACCCAGGTTCGATTCCCAGCACCCACATGGTGGCTACGAATCACCCTTAACTGTCCTTAACTCCAGTTCCAGGGGAATCCAAAACCTTCTTCTGACCTCTGCGTACATACAGGCAATACACTCATACACATAAAATAAAAATAATTAAAAAAATATTTATAAAACAGTTTGTGAACTGGAACTCATAAGTTGAGTGCTTGCTGTTCTTCCAGACAACTGGAGTTCAGTTCCCAGCATCCACATTGGGTGGCTCACAACCACCTATAACTCCAACTCTAATGGATCTGATATACTGTCTGGCCTCTGTGGGCATCCTCTTACATGTGTACACTCAAACACATAAATAAAGATAAAATAAAATCTGTTTGAAAAGTGATTCATAATTGATACCAAATCTTTTTTCATTTTTTAAAAAAAAATTTAATAGTCAAGTGATTTACCAATATTCCACAGTAGCTTAACCAATGACTCATTAGTTGACTTTGTTGGAAATCAACTTAATCACACCGTTGTTCAAGTAAAAATGGATTTAGGAAAAAAAAAAAAAAGAAAAGTGAGTTCAATAAGTAAAGAGAAATTTTCAAAGTAACTTGGGCACAGAGCCAGATGACAAAGCCTGGTGGAAAGTAGGTGTAAGGTCAGAGATACCTGAGATCACTGACCTCTGTAAATAGCACCACAATCTTCATGAGGAAAGAAGCCTGGGGCACAGGACAGTGGTAACAACTTAGTTACCAAACTTTATGAAGAAAGGTAAGGCTTCAGAATCTGCTGAGGAACTCTCATTTCCTTTTACCACTGTTAATTTGCACTTTGTGATAACGTGGACTTGGTCAGTGATTATTATTTTTTTTTCTACTGATTGAAGTTTGTACAAACTCCTGTTGGCCCAGGAACTTGTAAGCATGTAGCAGTGTACATTTAGTATAAGACAAAGAAATTCTAAGTACTTAAAGTTACCTAAGAAGACTTCTTTGTAAGCCAAAAAGTTTAGATACAAATTAAATCTGATTCCCATTTATTATAACAAAGTCACCAGTTCTCCATCACTAAACTATGAACACTGTAAGTTTCAAGACACAAAGAACTAGAACTTAACTTCTCTCAACCCAAGTTGTTATGTTTTTATTATTTCTGCCATTACATTCTTTGGCTAACCTTGATGAATTTGGATGAATTAGGCACTTTCCAAATAAACACAGTGACATTAAATTGGGAGTTCAGTTGATGGAGTTATGGGACAGCTTGTTCAAAGTAATTTTAAGGTGTGGATTTTTTTTTCTCATTTTCTCATTAGGACTTGCAGTCTGTTTCTTCTGGGTCTCAGAGAGTTCATTACCAGGTAACGCATAATTGTTCCTCCTAATTTCTTACCAGTGGAAACCCACGTTTCAGTGTATGTCTGATTGTGAGTTAAAGTCTGCGTATCCTCCTGGGAGAGACTTCACACTGCTAAAAACCTACTGAAGTTGTTCTTCTGATTATTTTGCTTTTTTTTCCTGATTTTGGTACATTACTCTACCACATATTTAGAATGCAGATTTTCTCCCAGATCATTTTTAAAAAAATGAAATGCTTTCGTGACAAATATCAGAAATTTCAACTCAAACTAGCTTAGCAGGGTATGTCCTGGGTCAAACAAAATGTTTAGCTCAAGAGTAGACTTTACGTACTGGATTGTGGTTCTTACTCTATTTTTCTGCTGGTCTTTCTGTTTTTCCCTTTCCTTTGTGTCACTTTCTCCTCTTGGCCAAAGGTTTTTGTGGCCCCACAGGGCTTCCCTTACATCCCTGAATCCCGTAACCATCAAACCCAAACTCTAAAATGTAATGTGCTTCACCCGTGCTGGTCTGTTGGTTGGGAACAAACTGGGCCACTCTTCTCCTGGTTCTTATCTGACCCTCATCAGGAGAACCCTCTTATCCTTGGCCGGCTTTGGAGGTATAGACTCTTCCCTGCTCTCTGACCCTCCTGTGCTGCCCTCATTGCCTTTGTTTCTCAAACATGATGCAGATACCATGCACAGTATCACCCAGCATGCAACAGGCCTGTATAAACCCTCTCACTGGCTGTTTTCTCCTAAGAGGGTGCTGGACCCTTTCTTGCTGGGAGGTCTATGTGAGAGTCACAATTTTTCAATAACTTCTCCAAATAATATCTCCCCAAATCATTTTATATCTCAATATGGGGGGAGGATTTAAATTCAGTCCTGGACACCTAATGAGAAGGACACATCCTGTGAAATGCATTAATTGCGTGGACATGAGGGAGTAGATTTACGCAAACTGAGGTAATATGACATAAGTGGTACCAGGAGATGCACTCTATAGGACCACATGGTGTATGGATTTCATTGCTGACCATTGTCAGAAGCGCCCAGCTACATATCTGCACATGTGAATATGTAAGCCCTCCTTTAGCTGCTCACTTAAGTGTCTCTTTTTCTGTACCTGAAAAATTCTAGCTTATCATCCTTTTATATAGACAATAACAGCCACAGCTCAAACAAGACCTTGTAACTTGTGGTCTTCTGTGTTCCCCTCTTCCTGCTGGTAGCTGCACTCTGCCCTGAGCTGAGGCAGTTCTTTAATCTTTAGCCAAAAGACAGGAGTGACCTTGGTGGGGTTTTGTGTGTGTGTGTGTGTGTGTGTGTGTGTGTGTGTGTGTGTGGCGTGTGTTTCTTTCTTAAACAACATCTTCCACAATTCCAGAATATGTTTTCCCATCTGGCTACGGTAAGGAGAGATCGTTCAGTGTGTTTTTATTGAGATGGTGAACTACCAAACCACTTCTAGAATGTTTTATTTGTTCTTATCAACCTTTTAAAGACAAATATCCTATATTTTAAAAAAAATAGTATTTCCATTTTATGTGTATGAGTGTTTTGCCTGTGCATATGTAAGTGAATCACATGTATGCAATGCCTTAGAGACCAGAAGAGGGAATCCAGTCCCCTGAAACTGGAGTTACAGGTGGTTATTAACTGCCATAAAGGTGCTGGGAACTGAACTCAGGTCCTCTGTAAGAGCAGTCAGTGCTTTTAACTTCTGAGCCATCTCTCTACCCAATTTCCTAGCTTTTTAAGGTTGGAGCTGGTAGCTAGCAGTTGGTACCAGGAGTTAGAAAACTGAGGTAGGTCTGCTGTTTTAAGAAAGGTTTGCACCTTTTATTCTTGGACATCTTAAACTTTTACAGTCTCACCAAAATCTTTTAAACATTTACCCAAATTAATTTTATTAAACTCATGTACTTATGCACCAACCTGACTTGTAGAATATTGCCATTTCAGCTAAAGAGTGTTGATCATAGGTCATTTTTTTTTTAAAAAAAAACCGACTTTCTTATTTCATTTTGTGTATGAGTGTTGTCCCTGCATGTATGTAAGTACACCCATGTAGTACAGTGCCCGTGGCAGCCACAACAGGGCATCAAATCCCTGTAACTGGAGTTACAGACGGTTGTTAGCTGCCATGTGGGTACTGGGAATTGAACCCAGGTCCTCTGCAAGAGTAGCCAGTGTTCTTAACTGCTGAGCCATCTCTCCAGTCCCATGGGTCTTTTTTTAACTACAACTTCTTTATGCCATCATTGCATATATATACACATGAATCAGGAGATAAATGACACTCTGGAATACAACAGAGAATATTTGTTTCATTCACTATTCAGCAATAAAAACATGGGAAAAGATTAGTGATATTTTAAAATATTTTATCATTTTTATATGTATGAGTGTATTGCCTGCCTGTATGTAGGTGTACCCATGTCATGCAGTGCTCATGAAGGACAGAAGAAAGCGTCAGATTCCCTGGAACCAGAGTTAAAGATAGTTGTTAGCCACCATGTGGGTACTGGGATTTGAACCCAGACCTTCTGCAAGTACAGCCAGTGTTCTTAAACGCTGAGCCATCTCTCTAGCCCCCAATGACATTTTTCTTTTATCTGAGTCTTTCTATACTTTTTGTTGACCTGCAATCTAGTCAAACTCTGGTATCAACACTGCTGTGGTATAAATGTCACATTATAAGGGTCTTTCCACTGAGCATAAAGAATGGCAAGTTGGTGTTCAAGGATGAGCATCAGCATCACCCCCTAACTTGAGCTCCTGATGATAATGAAAAGAGGGAACAGAGCTTCAGGAAGGATCTGCTCCTTAGCTTAAGCAGGGGGCAGGGGTCTGGGGTGGGAGGGTAGGGTCAGGATGATTCTAGAATTAGCATGGCCAGGGCACAGAGAGAGACAGAGAGTAGCAAGGGAATTCCCAAACAGAGCAAAGCAGAGCGGGTTGCGGCAAGGACTGCAGGAGATGGACTTCCACGTTTGGCTGAGATTTTCAGGGGAAGAATGTATAGCGGGATGGTGAATAAGGACTTCTGCCTTCAGCTACACTGATCTTAAGCCTGTCAGAGTCTAAGAAGTTTGGTGAGTGGTGAGCTAGAAACATGACTATTAAAGCTCACTCACATATCCAGACCCAGAGATAAGAATGTAGGAATCTTTAGTAAATGTATGGTGCTTAGAACTGGTGGCTGGGAGAGATCATCTGGGGTGAGCTTCGATGGAGAAGAGGCTCAGTGTCAGTAGGGTCAGTCTGTACATGTTCATCAGTCATGGGAGAGAACACAGGTCTGGAAGAGGCATGAGAACCACGCTGCAGGAATGTTGGAGGTGAGGCGAAATCCACAGGTGACGGCCAAGGGTGAAATGTTGGGAAGAGCAAGGATCCATACTAGATGCCCTTGAGGCTGGCCTGCATCTTTCCAGATGTGCAGATAAAATACATGGGCCATTAAGTGCCATTAAGTTTTGTGGAGAAAATGACAAAACCACCAGAGAGGGAAATTAAGACAAGATCTTCTCTAAAGCAGACCTTAAAATACCAAAATCTCTAGACTTTCTAGATGGAAATTAGGGACAATGTGGGAGAATAGTCATCAAGAAACATGACAATAAAAATGTCCTAAATGCTTTTTAATGAACCTTATTATGTATGAGAGGGCATTACATATACTTGGAGACTTGACTGTAAAGAGAAAAGAATCAGTAAACATCAGTAAGTTTAAAAACTTGACAGATTCTTGTCAGCCCACTCATTTGCAGCTAGAATTTTAGCTGACCATTTCTAAGGCCAGAAAAAAAAAAGTCAAGAGAAAATCTGCTTTCAGAAAAGTATGCATGTTCCCAAGACATCTTATGAGTGAGCCACAGGGCAGCTTCTCACCCCTTACACATTCCACTGCTGTGGTTTCTTTTTCAAAGTCACAGTGAACTGCCAACAAAGCACTCAGGCTCAAACATGACACCTTGCATTAACCTAACAAGGCATTATGGGTTATACAAGAATGTGTTAGATATTTATAGCTTGCTGAAAGTTCTGGGCTACACCATCTGAGATCAAAATACAAAGACTCCTCTAATGGCATCTGTGTAACTTATAACTGTAAAATATATTGTGTACAGATTCAGTATCTTCTTGAGGTTGGCAGATAAACTGGAATTCATAAAGGAATTAGACTTTATGTGAAGGATGCTTCCCAAGGCTACCTACTATGAGATAATTTCTTTCCTCTCCTTTTAGAAATAATGTTCATTTTTAACCCCAAGGCATAAAGTGACCAGGGTTAGGGTAGCATATTCAGCTGTTGCAGTAGTTCTTATCTAAGGAAAATTTTAGTTCCCACAGAAGATATTTGGCAATGCTTGTAGACATTTCTTGGAATCTCTTGAATAGAGGTCACGCATATCTTCCAATATGTTATAATGGGAAGGGAAGTCTCCTACAACAAAATGTCACCCAGCCCTAAATGTCAGTAGTGTAGAGCCTGAGATCCCCTGAATCGCTGTGGTATTGCTTAGTCCGTGCTGGGGGTCTGTGGGCAGGTGTGAGTTCTCAAGGAGGAAAGCAGAAGGAGAAAGAGAAGAGGATGGTGAGGAGGAAATTCAGAGATGAAAACAGACAGCCTTGATTGTGGCCAGGTATGGTAAACAGAGAGCCAGAAGTACTCAGCTTCTGCTTTTCTTTGGGGTTTTCATAGATGCCCTGAGTTTCTGCATTTTTGCAAGATGATGCTCCCTGGGGCATTGAATACTATCAGTTAATAACTTGAGAAATATTAGTGATTATCACAGCATTCAATAGTAAGTGTAAAATTGATTTGCCAGGTGATTCCTTTAATGAAGATTCAATTAACTTAGAAACAAAACAAAACATGAGAAGGCTTGGAATATTGAAAAAGAGGTATAACATCGTTAAACAGTTCTTTCATTTTTTATAATAATATAGATGTCTGTCACTTCCCAAGACAAAAACTCTCGATCTGATTTCAGTCTCTGCCCATTTATGCAGCCTCTCATCATCTCCCTCAGTTTCCCAACACCTACTGCTCTCCCTGACGGTCAGTTTTATGTCATAAGCATGCATTTTTCACAGATACTTGATTCTTTCCTTGTTCTTTATTTCCTCTCAGTCCTTATTCATCTCTCTCTTCTTGGAAATCTCTTCTTGCTGTTTTTATTTTTTTAATTATAGAAAAGTCATAAAATGGGTAAGCTAAGAGTAAAAGTAAGAATTAATTTATTGTATCCTATAGGAAGGCAGGATCAGGAAGGAACTTTTGAAAATATATTTTTCCTTGGGCTGAAGGACTCAGAAGTGGGTCATATGAGTACTTCAAGTGAGAATTGCCAGGAGTCTGGTGTGCTGGTTGTCACCAATGAAAGCAATACTGCTAATGTGTATGCACTGCCATACATACATATACACACGTACATAGAGACACATGCATATGCACACACATAAACACACTGTCGCGTGAGTTCTCTAAGAGTCCCTTGTTCCTGGCACTATCAAACAAACCGTATAACACATCTTTATCTGAATTTTTCATAGTTTATATCCTGGGTAGGGGAAATAGAGTAACTTACAAAGGTGAACACCGGTACCCCACAAAAGGTAAACACCTGGTGCCCCATTCCACTCTGTGGCTCAGTGGCCCGCCATTCCAGATTGCTTCCGTGCCCCACCCACAGTGTCCATTAGCTTTTACCGATGCCTTGTGGGCCCGCAGTCTTGCCTAGGTCAGTAAATGCCCCCTCTTGCTTCCACATAAGAGGTATTTTTTCACATCATCTTCTTCCAAGATGGTGCCCACACTCCTCCCTCTGCAGCTAACTCTCCACAGCTCCTTCTCCATAGATAACTCTCCACAGCAGGCCCCTCCCCTCAGAGGAACAAGTACCCCTCAGGATACATACACACACACACACACACACACACACACACACATATGCATAGAGACACACGCATATGCATACACATTCACACATTCTCACATGCATAGAGACATATGCATATGCACACATGCACACACATACACATGCACACACAAACACAGAAGCCATTGTTAATGGGGGACTTTCTCACCAAAATGAACTCCTTGTAATGTGAGACTATGTCCCATCTTCTACCACCATGATGTCTCCAAACTTCAGAGCTGGCTTCCAGAAGAGCTATCTGTTTCTATGTTCTGATACTCTAGAAGTTGTGGGTGGTAACGTAGGTTCGAATGAAAGGGCTTTGAAATATGACAGTAACAGTAGTGACTCTAGTCATTGCAACTGTAGTTGGACAGAGAAACATAAAAGCAAGCTGATGATAGAGAGAAAAACAATAGTAAGGAAATGGAGTCAGTCTAGGTGTCCACGAACAGACAGATGACTGGATAATGAAAATGTGGTCCGCACATACGATGGAATTTAATTCTTCCAAAACTAAATTATAAAATTGGCAGTAAAATACTTGGAACCAGAAAACATTGTATTTAGTGAGGTTACCCATGCTGAGAAACACAAATGCTACATGTTCTCCTTCATATATGGAACCTAGCTTCTCCTCACGATATGTGTATCTAGGTGGATGTAAAAATGTGAGGATGCTGGAAATGGCTCATGAACCTGGAGAAAAGATGCTCTAAGAGAAAACAGTGAAGGAAACAACAGAACAAAAGGGAAGAAAAGAATACTGGGACCAGAGGGGAGAGAGGGGAGAGGTGGAGTAGAGAGAAGAGACAGGTCAGGAGACTCAACCAAAACATGTGGAAACCTGATGCTTTGTAAGTGAATGTTTAAAACACAAAGTAATATATATGTTTTTTAATTTTATGTGTATTAGTATATTTCTTGCATGTATGTAAGTGCATCTGTGTCTGCGGAAGTCAGAAGAGGGCATCATAGTCTGCAGGAACTGCAGTTACAGATAATTGTTAGCCACCACGTGAGTGCTGGGAATTGAACTTGGGTCCTCTGCAAGAGCAGCCAGTGCTCTTAACCGTTGTGCCATCTTCCAGCCCCCAAATGATATATTTTAAAAAGAAAAGGTGAATGGATAGGTGTTGGAGATGTCAGGGTAGATAAACAAGAAGTTTGGATGGGTAAACAAAAGAGAACTGTAAGAGAAAGGTTATAGGGGGCTAGACATTATTAAATGAGGCAATTATTCCCACTCCAATTGGCTTTGGTGTTTAATATATATGAGAGCAAAAGAATTTCATTTACATCAAATGTGCAAATTGCTTCAATAGATAAGCTACTGGAGTGTGTAAATGGGCTGCTGTGTGCACCAGTGTTGAGTCATTAAATGTGAATTAAGAGCAACTTGGGCATACGCTTGCCAAGTAGTGCCTCAGAGAATCACTTTACTAATTATATATAATTCATGCTAGTTGGCTTTCAGAAGCACGTGCTCATATATACACATGTGTATATAAATATGAGAAATCTTGGGTTTCTTTTTTGCATAAAGCCATATTTTTAGCATGGGAAAGATTTACATACATAAAATTTGAAAATTCATATATCAGACTTTCTTTTAAAATGAACAGTTTTTGTTGGTATCATCCATTTAAATAGAATGCAATTTTAGAAGATTATTATATTTAAAATAGAAAAGAGCACAGACATCTAAGAGTGTGTCATTATCTACATTTCACAGCAATGGCAGTTGCATTTATCTAAATAAAATCATTTCTATGAAGAAAAATAACATCAAGTAAAATGAGTGTGTCAAGTGGCTTATCTTTGATGAATAATTGATTTGATTCTGGAACTGGAGAGGATTGAGGAGACCAGAGGCCCTAGATTACCAAAAGCTGTAGATGTGATGATTAGAGGCACAGCTCAGATAGTTATAAGATCTTCCACAATGCAGCTCCATTCACACAATCCTATGTCTTATCTACAGGCAGATGCTTTTGAAAAGTTCAAGTTTTAAAGGTTTGGTTCCATCAGAAAAATAGGTTGCTGTACATTTGTTTTATGTACAGAAGTTGCAAATCCAGCATATTTCTGACCATTCCTTTGTATTCTAATATCATCATTAGAACATTGGTGGGTCAGCCTAATTCTGATTCTCTTGTCTGAGTAGAAGAGAACGGCATGCACACTGCAATTACTTGCAGTCTGTAGAGCCCAGTCCCCTGTGAGGTCATCATTTGGTTAAAAAAAAAAAAAAAAGTCCAGTAAAGGAAGTTTCAGGATCATAACTTGAAGTTGTAAATTCCTGTTGGCAATCTGGATCTCCCATTCTTGCTCCATTTTAATCCATTCAATACATATTTGTCTATGCAGGCTATATGTGTTGTACACTCTACAACGCTTTAAAACTTTGGCTTCCCTTTCTTTACAGACTGTACATTGTGCTAGAATTCAGTTTGGCTTGTAACTTCTCACTCAAACTCCCTTAGGAGAGCACTTTGTTGGCATGGGACCTCCCATACCTTTTCCTGTGTTTATATAGAGCTATACACAGTGAATGATTACATGAATTTAAATATGGGAGTTTAGTTTTAAAGGAATTTACATTTCATATGTATGCACTGTATGTATCACACTACAACTTTTTTGTCCTACAACTTACTTTTCATAGTAATACATCATTACTTTTCTGCCCTGCTAATAACTGAAGTTCTAGCTCAGTCTTTTCTAATTCATGGTATATTTTTAGCCTCTCTCTGTGGATAAACATTTAGACTAACACAGTTTTTGTAAACAGTATTGCAGTAAATATCAAGACAAAGACTTGAAAATGAAGTTTTTAACAGAGTGTATAAATAGCCAGATCACATGCTAAAAGGTTGTTGAGGTTGGCCACTCTCATACAGGGTTTAGAATTATAACCATAATGCATATAGGATACTTGTTCAGAATGTACAATCATAGAACTGCCTTTCAAGCAAGGTAGTGATTTTATTGTCTCTGGGTGTGACTCTGTGGTGTGCTCATTGATCACTAGTTTCTGTGGGATTGATTCTCAAGCACCAGAGTCCATGGAGTTGGAAGTGGGCAGGGAACATGACTGCAAAATTTGAGAGAGCATAATCTGAATTACCAAGAGTGAGTTGTCTGATTAAAAAAAAAATAAGGTAGATTATCTTGACAGTTAGTAAAGGCTGAATCTATCAGGTAGCTTTGAACAGTAGAGAACATTTTCACAGATTCAAGCTTTTATTCTCATCCAGTTTTTGTTAAGCTGTCTAGGAAGTCAGATTTTTGAAAAGTGCATATTTTAGAGCTTATATTTGGGCTCCACCAGGAAATAGGTTGATATATATTTATTTTAATGTACAGAAGACACAAATCCAGCATATTTCTGACCATTGGTGTTCTTGTTTAGACATGAAAACATTTGTCAAATTTGACAAATTTCAACCCTCCTTCAAAGCCCAAAGTATCTCTAATTCCCCTAGGAGCTAAAAACACTATACAGGACCATAGGCACTAAGGTATAAATGCTCTATCACTTGGTAAATAGAGAGCTCTACATAGTTTATTTATATTCCCAGGGTAACAGTTATTTACAAAACCCAGTTCTTTGAACTTTAATTCTTAATTTGTGCTGGTAGAACTTGGGTGCAGACAGAAGTTCTGAAAGAGTAGTGCTTATGGATGATAGGTATGGCAGGTGGGAATGAATTTACTCAGCCTTTCTAGTAACAAAATGAACAGTCTACACATAAGCCTAAGGTTATGTCTTAAAATCAACGCATTCAATGAGACTGTACCTTAATATTTCCAAATGAAATCTGTAACCATGACCAGGTAGCATAAAACCCATCTGGGTAGTTTTCTGAGACTTAAGGATTCAAATTGTGACTCTTGGAAGTAACATACATTGCTGAAGGAGCATTTCCCAGTTGTAAGATATTCATTATATGAACACTTTAAAAACTCCAAATAGTGTACATTTTATTTAATGTATAATCAACAAAGGACATATAAGCAAAGCCAGGTTTATGAAGAGTATGAAGGAAAATAATCAGAAGGGAAAAATGGGCTCACTTTCAAAGAAAGAAAAAAGAAAAGTTCACTGGCCTTTTCACTGGAAAGGTTCTCCATTGATTGTTTGACATTTTTCTAGATGGCTGCTTTCCATCTTTGAATGCTAGACAGGGGGCATGAGTCCACACAGAAGTTAGAGATGGAGGAGTAAAAGAAGAAGGGAGAAATGAATGGGGCAAGAGTTAACACCACCTGCTGTGCTTGACATCCTGGCAGCCAACCTCAGTGCAACTGGACCAGATGGCTCAGGGTGGTGTCTGTTGGCACATCTCAGCTGTCCATCTGCATCAGGACTATTGGAAATCTGCTGCCCTGGACCAAAGGTGTTTAGCCATAATTTCATACTTGGAAGGAAAGGGCTTTATTAAATGTGAGCTAAGCCTTTTGTTTTACTCATAATTTATGTCTGTTTTCTGCTGACTCTTGATTCTTTTGGCAACAGATTAAAATATCTTTTCCCCTAAATTTGTAGCTGTATAGCAATAGCCAGGAAATCTTTAAAACCATAATTAAAATAACATTCTTTTTGGAAAAGAAATTTCAACTTGGTGTATTGGATAGGCAATAACTCCTAAACTGAATCCAGACAGGGATGAGGAAAGCATCAGACTGGTTAAGTCGTGTAATGATCGCCCTTTGGAGATGTGTTCCAAGCTTCATCGTGGCCTTTGAATTACATGGTTTAAACTTTATTGATTTAATAAATATACGTTTAAAAGATTGATAACAGTAATAAACTTGTGATAGCTTTCTAGCAACTGACAGCCCAGGTTAGCACCTGACAAGTCAATTTTTATGAAATTAAACAAATAGCCAGTAAGAAGAATTACTATTGATGGGGAAGATAGAGCAATAAGAGAGTTTTCTGGAAACTGTTGCTGTTGGTGACATACGATAATTGTCTTGAAGTTAACACCCTGCATTTAGGACCATTCTGTAGCTGCTAGAAATGTAAAACAAACAAACAAAGAACCATGAGGTTGCTGATTAAGATGAGCCTTGTAAAAACCAAACCAACAAATGTGGATTTCAGCCTTTGTTTAATGTCATCCTTTCTTTATGTGCACTTGTAGTGATTTGCCCTATTTTTTGCTTTCTCCTGAATGTTTTTTTTTCATCTGAGTACAAATATGTTGATGGATAAAACAGTATTCTGGAGAAGCATTGCCTTCAGGATCTGATGGGCAATGTAGTTAGTGTCTCATGAGCTTCTCGTGTGACTATAAGGCTGTTAGAATTGCCTAGGTGATGAAATTTTATTTCATCTATTTTGACATTACTGGCCTTGAATATCTATATGTACGTAATAGCATGGGACAGCCAATGGGTCAAGCATTTTATGCATCATTTCATTTATCTTTCAAATTAACACTTCAGAATGGATGCTGTAAGTGCCATTGTACAAATGAGGCATGTAAGACACAGACTAGGTAAGAGTCCTCCATAACTACTCTTAGCTGGTAGTTGGTGGGGCTGGGATTGTCCTGATCCTCAAAGAAGGTGCTTTGGAGACCAGAGTTCTTCTCCTTTGGCCTTTTTGCTTAACTGAGACTGGATCATAGACAATCTCTTGCCATATACTTTCTTCCCTATGTATAAGGAATCATTTTTCCTATGACATTTAAACACCCTAAAGATAGGGGCTTTTCGTCATCCCAGTTCTTCTGTGATGATGATAGTGATAGAGGTTCCATAGTAGTTTCCAAAGCAGACTTCCTCACCATCAGTATTTTTTTTCTCCGTTGTTCAACTCAAATGAAAGCCAGTGCCTCCTTTAGCTGCTACCAGAGTCTCTGCCCCTCGCTCACTTTAACCCTCTTCCTTGGTCATGGAGATGTAACCCCGGCACCAACTGACACATTTAGAGTCTGGATTTTCTGCTTTTTATTTTATAGACTGTTAGTACATCTAAGGCATCTATATGTCTTACTTTTGTCATTCTGCTACATTGAAACATCATTTTTACATCAATTTCAGGAAAGCTCCAACTTCTCTTGTTCCGATGTGTCAAGGAGAGAATTTCACTGAAATTTCACTGCTTTGTTTGTTTGCTTGTTTCTTTGTTGAGACAAGATCTCATGTAGCCCAGCCTGGGCTCATCTCACTGTGCTGCATAGGCTGGTCTTGAATTCCTTATCCTCCTGCCTCAACCTTCCAAGTAATGGGTTTGCCATCAAACACCAGCATGCCCAACTTTAAGATTTCACTATTTTTATATGACATATTGTATATGTAAATTTCTGTGTGTATTTTGTGTGTGTGTGTGTGTGTGTGTGTGTGTGTGTGTGTGTGTGTGTGTTTGCAGATGTGCTTGCCTATGCAGGCATATGTGGAGGCCGGAGGTTCTTTGACAGGATATCTTAATCACTTATTTTTTGAAGCGGGTTACTCACTGAGCCTGGAGCTCCCCATGTCAGTTAGACTGGCTGCCTAGTGAGCCCTCAGGATCTTCCTGTCTCCATCCTTCAGTGCTGGGAATACAGGCACACACTGCTGTGCCCAGCTTTCACATGATGCTGGAAGTCAAACTTGGTTCCTTGCACTTGCACAGGAAGCACTTTACCCTTGGAACCATCACCTCAATCCTGTATATCTACTTAAAAATAAGTTATTGAGACTGGAAAGAGGCTTAGTGGTTAAGAGCACTGGCTGCTCTTATAGAGGACCCAGGTTCGATTCTCAGCATCCACATGGTGGCTAACAACCGTCTGTAATTCCAGTTTCTGGGGAATCCAATGCTCTCTTATGACCTCCACAGGCATTACATGACATGGGTGCACCTACTTGCATTCAGGTAATACCCTCATATGCATAAAATAAAAATAATAAATAAAATATTTTAAAATTCATTTAATTCCACTCTATATATACCCAGACATTAATTACATATACTTTGGAAATCAAATGAGTATTGGCATAAGACCTCATTGTATTAATAACTGTCTTTTTATGGGCTCACGTTTTTGTTTATGAAAAGAACTTTAAAAAACAAAGGAAGAGGATACAAATCTGTCTCAAGGTAGCATCTCAGAATTTTGTGTTAAGAGCACTGGCTGCTCTTGCAGAGGCCTCTGTTTGTGTTTATCTAATAGCCCCAGTTGCAGCTTAATCTCTATTAACCAAGAACGTATCTAATTTTCTTTTCACTAGAATTGATTTCTTAAGAGAGATTCCTGTTTTAAATTAATGATGTATTATTGATCTTCAATTATTAAGGCCATTTGATGCTCAATCCTAATCTTTCTTCAACTTTATTAACATATGACAATATTTAGATCTTAAGGCTTTGAAAACGGATTTTTTGGGGGATTTTGTAGAAATGAACTAAACTAAATATTCACTGGCTCCTTCTGGCACAGAACCAACTTGTCTTTTCTCATCACTATCAATAGATTAGCCTCAAACTTGGTACTGTGACAACTTTGAAACTGTAATTCCTATCTATTCCTGGGAGTCACTGAATATTATTAAGGCAAATTACTGATCCAAATAACTGTATTTTGTTGAGTTTCTTTTGACTTAAATTTTAGATAATTTAAATTAAAATTTTGGATTGTTTTAATCTTTTGGGAATCTCAGATTACTTTAATAAGTTGTAGAAAGCAGAGTTTCTATCACCAGAAAAAAAGTGTACACACGGGCCTGCCAAAGTTAGCACAAAATTCTCTCAAGTAGTTTTACATGTATTTATTTGGTGTGTGTGTGTGTGTGTGTGTGTGTGTGTGTGTGTGCATGCACATGCGCACTCACACACACATGCATATGTGCCACAGCCCAAAAAAACATCCTGCAGGAGTCAGTTTTCTCCTGACACGTGGGTCCCGGGGACTAAACTCAGGCCAGTAAGGTTGGCAACAAGTACCTTTACCTGCTGAACCATCTCTGCTCAGTTCAGTGGCCCTCAAAAGTGTTCTTTCTTTAAATATTTTAATTGAATTTTTGTGATTTTCATATACTATATCTTGATGGTATTTAGACCCCTCTCTTATCCAACCCATAGAGTATAATTTATGTCTGAAAATGTCCTTCAGGGTGGGTCCATCCACTGGTGCCTGCTTAACCTGCCAAGAGCCCCATCCTTGAACGGGATACTCTCTCCCCCTCCTACCAGCCATGGTTGCTAGTAGTTCCTCAGGTAGGGTTGGGTTTCTTTCCCACTTCCCTATGTCTGTGCTGGGATTTTGTCTGGTTTGAGCACATATTCTTAAGCTTCTTCAAAGAACTATTAAGATTCGTCTATATGACATGCAATTTGTTTCCATGAAGCAAAGTGATAACAGTCTCTTCAGGGAAAATTCTTAGGAGGTGTAGAGGTCTATCAAATGCTTTATAGATCAAAATGTAGAGTGGGTGCTGTAGGAAATTTTGAATAACTCTGTTTCTATACCCTTCAGATGCCTGGGGTGTTGCTTGTTATATTCGACCCATTCCAATATGTGTTATCTTCAGTTAATCTTCATTTTGAGAATTTTTGAATACATTCAGCTTTAGAAATAATTTTTACTTTTAAAATTATTTATTTATTGTGTATATGAGTGTTTTGCTAGCATATATCTAACTGTATCACATGCATGTAATGCCTGCAGATGCTAGAAGATGGTGTCTGATCCCCTGGAGTTACGGATGGTTGTTAGCAACCATGTGGGTTCTAGAAACTGAACCGGGGTCCTCTGCAAGGGCAGCCAGTGCTCTTAACTGCTGAACCATCTCTCCAGCCTCTAAAAAATTTTATTAATTAAGTTTCTTCTTTTCTACAATTTTGAACATGTACATAACGCATACCGACTACTCTTAACATCCTTCCTCCCTCCCACTCTCTTCTACACCCTTCTTCCCACAAATCCTTCACATTCATGTGCATTTATTTTCTTTTGTGACCCACTGAGTCTAACCAGGATTGTTTATAAGGTCATGGGTTCTGAGATTTCCATTGGAGCCTGGTGGGTCAGCAGTTTGGTATATACAACTAACAACAGTGATTTTCCCCTTTCCTGAAGTTTATCAATTGCCAATAGCTTAGGAAAAAGGGATAAGGCCTCATCAGTCTCTCCTCTTTCCATGACTGATTATTGATAAGGCCAACCTTTTCTTGGGCTAGTGCAGATGTGAGTTAATGTTTGCAGTGGCTGTAACAGGTCTAGAGGCTGGTATTTTGCAGCCTTTACCTTGTCTTCAGGTTCTTACATACTTCTTACCTCGTCTTCTGCAATGTTCCCTGAGCTTTAGTGGGTATGATAGAAATGTGCTTTTGGGGCTGATTCCACAACTGCATCGTGGGCAGCCATGGATCTCTGCATTCACCACTGTTTACTGTAAGGAGAAAACCTTCTGCTGTTTAACTAAAGGAGATGGAGAAAGTCACTTTCCTGATGGATTTTTTTTATCAGATCTAATTACCATCACATCTACTGAACAAGTGCCATGTAGCATTGTAGACAGAGGCAGAAGCTGACCATCTTGTATTGCTAACAGGCACATGCCAGGAAACCACATGGCTGTTGGAGGACGTAAAGACGATCTGGTTCTAGAACACAACCAGGTCCATGAGAGCATCAAGAAATGCTCATGATTGGTGCAATGATTGCATATGTTCATGATGTGAACATAGGAAGCATTTGAATGGCTAAATAAAAATGATTTCTAGAATTGTTTGGAACAAATAAGTAAATCAATATCTACAAATCAAATCCAGTTAAGCACAGACATGAGACATTGTAGACATAGCCACCTACACAATGATATCAGTATTTCTTTATCACTGTGTGGGAAGCTAGGCAGAGGCAGTATATCATACCAACCTGGATGGTATTAAACCACATAATGTCAATTTTCTCTAATTCAAATATCTAAGTGATAACATTATTAATCCTTGTATATTTAAAAATGATAAATCAAGTATCTCTATATTCTTTGAGTTGATTTTTATTTACAGAAAATAGTATTAAGATTCAAGAAGTTGGGCCGGAGAGATGGCTCAGTGGTTAAGAATGCTGGCTGTTCTTGCAGAAGACCCGGGTTTGAATCCCAGCACCCATACTGGCAGCTAACAGCTGTCTGTAACTCCAGTTCCAGAGGATCTAATAGCTTCTTCTGTCCTCCACGGGCATTGCACGACACGGGTGCACTTACCTGCATGCAGGCAATACACGCATACACATAAAATTAAAAAAATACATAAAAAAAAGATTCAAGAAGTGTCCTGGATTTCTGAGCTACTTTATTCTTTGAGGACACTGTTAGCTTTATGTTTAATATTTTTATTAGCTTTTACAGTTACCAATAAACATTTCAAATCATTTCACATTTCTTGACGTAGTTACATTTATTTTTATCAAACACCAACAAATGTTGATAGCTTTTCACATTTTATAAAAATATATTAAAACCTAAAGTTTCTTTAAAATGAGATATCACATGTCAAAATACAGTTCTCAGAGTGTTAAGCATAATTCTCACAAACACAGATACTGAGCACGTGTCGAGATTTCATTTAGCTCAGCCAGCAGGTTGACAAAGTCAGTTCAAGATCTGCACCCATAGCTATAGCAAATCAGACTCATAAACAAATTTTGGTGACAGCCCTGGGGGAGGCCAGTTTTTCCTCTATCAATTATTTGATTTACAGAATCCATTTATGCTGAAAACTCTGGTGATGAGATGAATCCCTTTGGTCCTGATGACTAAGGCCCATGGTTCTTTACTATGCACCAGACTCTTCTGAATGGCGTGGTAAACAGATTACAGCTTCCACCACAGAGCTGCTGTGGGACTTGGGAATCCATATTTCTGACAGGCACCCATTGATGCCTCTGTTCTGGGTGTATTAATTTAAGCAGAGGCTTTGCCTGAAGATCACCTGAGGCAGTGCCATTATTGGTTAACTCTGAGGAAGCCCTGGCAGCCTCTGGTTGGTTCTTCCCATTTCTCCTATGCCATCTCTATTTGTCTTTCCTGTCTCATCTGCACACACCAGACCATCCACACCTATGATCTCCATTGCTAAGTGTACCTTCTTGCCAACACAGCTGCCCTCCATGGAGAGTCCCTGTAGTGGAATCTCAAATCTTTACTAATGATCAAGCTCCCCTTGCCTTTCCCACTGAGTCCCAGTCACCAGATTTGTCCCATTTTTGTCAGTGATTTCAAGTTTACTGCCATCCAGGAAGAGAAGGTTCCAGCTCATATGTTGTAAGATAGAAAACTGGTGGGGGAGCATTTATCATTTGTGAGCACCTCTTAGAAGGGAGAGAGGTTTAATTTTTGCAAATTTGAAAACATAAGACAATCCACCCACTTTTCCATCTTCCAGTCCCTTTTTCCTCTTTTATCAGTGTAGCTTAATCCCTTGTCAAAAGCTTAAAGAACTGCAAGGAAGTGTGAAGACCAAGAGGAAGGACACTGGTCTGGGCACTCTCTGGGACCATTTCTAGAAGTTTGATCTCTATAACTGTGTGCCTGAGGGTTGGAGGAGGGAGAAATTGAACACATGCATCCGGAGTTTGGCGTGATTAAGAATTTATCAGAAGGTGACACACACCTTTGATCCCAGCACTACAGAGGCAGAGGTGGGCAGATCTCTGTAAGTTCAAGGCCAGCCTGGTCTACATGGGGAGTTCCAAGCCAGAAAAATCTATACAGTTAGACCCTGACTCACAAGAAAAACAAAGAAAATTATTAGAAGATGGAAAATAGGATTCATTGAGAGATATTTACTTTTAGAGAGAGGAAACCATTGCAGACAGAAGACAACTTGAAGAGTGGGTAGGTAGATTTCAATAATGTTACAGAAATAAAGTTTCTTGGGAAGAAGGAAGCTAATTCAGAGACTAAACAAAGTGGTTACTTTTGGGAGAGAAGGTTTTTCATCCTAGTCTATTGGAAAGGACGTATTTATATCAGATAGCCTTTAAATCCAAATAAGAGTAATCATTGGCAGTTTTTCAAGTGAGAAACCTAGAGAATGCTAAAGTAGAGGTGCATGGGGATGGCTGGGTCCATGTGGAACAGAATGAGCTTCTCAAGGGACAGCCTGGCACAATGACTTCTTCCTCTTCTACTGGTTTGTCGTCAATAGTGGACAGCGCTGAGGCCAGAGAAAGCATCAACCATGAGCTTGATTTTCTTTCTGTATAATAGATGCTCTCCACAGTCCCAGGATACCCGCAGCGGCCTATACATACATGGCTTCTCATATTTCTTGCAAACTTTAAGTCCTGTCTTACTAGTAGAGAAAGTTCAATCCTTTCCCATTCTGTTCATCCTTTTAGACTAGTGTGGAGAACTGAAATCTAACCATAGGTAGATACTGCAAGATCCCCAAGTTCACAAAGAGCAAGAAAGAAATGCCCCCTCCAAAGCAAACAAGCATCTCCTTAGGTCTTTTCCGATTGTTGGATGTAGCAGTCAAAACCCTCCTGGAAAGTTTTTTATGTAGAAGTTATTTAAGAAGCTCTGTGGGCTATAATGAATGTGAAAACAGAGCCCTGTGCAAACTTCTGTTCCCTGCAAAATGTGATTTGTCTTCTTTCCAGGTTTTTGTTGAGACAGGCTGCTCAGTTACTCCTAGTAGGAAGGAAGCGGAGGGAGGAAAGTCCCTAGTGTCATTCAAATGGAGCCATGAGAATGTATGTGTGTGTCTCTTTCTAGGATCAAGAAACCTCCTTCCCCAGGGCACTCTCAGCTCAGAGGCTGTCCCCTCGGTGGTGCTTCCTAGACGGTGAGTGTTTGTGGATCCCTGGGACTGGGCTGGGAAGGCAGCTGGACATGGCTGAGGCTAAAAGAGCAGCTCTGCTTTTCCCTAAAGATTTTTCAAAAAGTCTTTCTGGGCCTGGCATTTGCATTTCAAATGATACAGACTTACTGATGGTGTTACTAACCTTTCCTGAAGTCAGGTTCCTCAAAGCACCTTGGTCAATACAGGCTGAACTCAGCATCAAATCCTTTAAGTTGACAGTTTCCCTTTATCATCCCCTTTTCCTAACACTGCCTACCTGAAATGAGTGTGGGTCAGGAGCTAGAGTCTGTGATCACAAAATGAGTTCTAATTTCTGTGTTTTGTCCATGTCTTAAAATGTTCATATTATTTTTGTAAGACTCTCATTTCAGTAGAGTGCACACATTTGTGTAAAAAAGACAGTTCAGTTGCATTTGTATCTTCTCTGCTGAGCTCATGTGACCATAACTGTACATATAATGGGTTATCATATGATTGTTTAATGAGTCCATTTGCCATCTTAAGCATTTCTCACTCTCCTAGGTGCTGTCTAAGTAATCCCAATTTCCCATCCAGTTATCTATACTGCAATATGTTCCTGCCTATCTACCACCCAGTCTCTGTTGTATGCATGGAGACAAGGTTTCCCACAACCCCCTTTTATTAATCAGTGTGGCCTATCTAAGAGAATGCCAGGGGTTGAGTGGACATGGGTCTGGTAGCATGTGCAAGGTGCAAACATTTACACAGATGGGCCCATGTATCTCTAAGATCTAATCCACATCCACCAGGATGCAGGTTTTATTCTTGGTCAGTCAACTTTGAAGACTGGCCTCTATTCCATTAGGTCCATAGCAGGGAGAAGCACAGTTGTTTGTCAACTCCCAGGGTCCCAGAGGAGCAGCATATGTGAAATGAGCCCAGGAAGACATTTACATAAGTCATTATGTTCCAAATACAGTCTTAGATAAAACTGTCCTGTGGGTGATGGTCTTAAGTAAGAAACAATTTACCATAGAAAGGGTTCCGCTGAAGACTTTATTGTTGTGACCATTTAAGTTTAATTTTTTTAAGTCAGCACACAAAATTATGAGTTTTGTTAGATACTGAAAACCTTTTATGATTAATATCATGGATGAAGTCACAGTTGAAATCAGAGGAGACAAAGTCCTGCTGGGGCAGATGTTGTTTTAGCCTGTACCTTTAAAAGAAGAACTTTGACTACCCATTTTCCTTCCGAGAAAGGTACTTTTATTAAAAAATCTGATTTTGGCCAGGCGTGGTGGCGCACACCTTTAATCCCAGCACTCGAGAGGCAGAGGCAAGCAGATGTCCGTGAGCTCAAGGCCAGCCTGGTCTACATAGTGAGTTTCATAGTGAGTTCCAGTGGGGCTACAGAGAGACCCTGTCTCAAAAAGACAAAAAATAAATAAATAAATAAAAAATCTGATTTTGCCAGGTGCAGTGGTGCATGCTTACAATTCCAGCACTTGAAGGCAGAGGCAGGTAGATCTTTGTGAGGCTGGGGCTACAGGGAGACCTTGTCTCCAAAAACAATTTGTGATTGTGAATGATTATTTGCATTCTCTTGTGCTGTGTGTTTTTGTTGCTTTTGGTTTGTTTCATGAAAACACTCATTTTTGGACTCCGTTAAATAGATTTAAGGAAGAGCATTACTTTTTTAAATATTGAGAATATTCATGGCATTGGAAAGATTTCTCAGTGGTTAAGCATACTTGCTGTTCTTCCAGATGACCTGGATTTGATTCCCACCACCCACATGGTGTCCGTAGCTCCAGTTCCAGAGGATCCGGCACCCTCTTTTGACCTCCGTGGGCATTGCACATATGTGGTACACTTAGACACATGCAGGCAAAACACTTGTACACATAAATTAAAAATAATAAATAAAATATTTTTAAAAGAATATTAAATTCTGAAATTAAGCTTGTTATTTGCAATTTAGAAAAAATATTCAAGGATCTGGAGAGATAGCTCAGGGGTTAAGAGCACTGACCGCTCTTGCAGAGGGCCTGAGTTCAGTTCCCAGCACCCACACGACAGCTAACAACTGTCCATAACTCCAGTTCTAGGGGCTCTGACTTCCGTGGACATTGTATGACATGGGTACAGGCAGGCAATACACTCAAGCACATAAAATAAAAATAAGAAAATCTTTTTTAAAAGAATATTCAAGTAACTTCAAGTCACCCTAAGTTTATACTTCAGAATTTTTCTTTCTCAAACCACAGATGCAACCCAATTTGATTTAAGGAATGCTTAAAAATTAGTGTTTGCTTTTCCATTTGGCTTTCTTCAGACATGCCTCTGGGCACAGCAGGAAGGGAAAAGATTCCTCTTGGACCATATTGTTTCTGGCCCTTCATCCTCACATTGTTTTCCAAAATAAAAGTCACCTTGCTGGGAAGTCCATCTGACTGCAGTCTCTTTTCTAGGTTTATTTCCTAATAAAACATTGAATCCTTGCTGTGTTAAACATCCTATGCTAATTTCTGGAGATACACAGGAGTAAATGAAACAGAATCTTTCAAAGATACTGGCCTTTTAGTCTTTAGTCATCTCTGAAGACAGTCTCTGAAGAGGTTTAAGCAAAATGTCAGTGGACATAGGGTTAGGAGCAATGGACTAATTGTAGGTGATTGCGCAGAGGAAAATTTCATAGAGATGGAAGTATTTGAGTTGGTTCTTAAAATACAAGTAAGATGCAGGTGGCAGACATGACCGGGAAGCACTTTGGAAGCACGGGAATAGCAGTAGTCAAAGCTTGGGAGTGATGAATTTTGATTAGTAGATTTAGGGGCTGCCCACTGGTGTAGTCTGCCTGTAATGGAAAGGTTTTGTTTGCTGATGCAATAGAAGGAAAAGTATAAATATGGTAACAAATATGGATAACTCTGAATGCCTTGTGCATTTTTCCCCCTAGCAACTTCTGCTGACCGCTTTTATCGAATAGACAGATCTCAGGTAAGTTTCTTTTCAGTCTGTTTATGGAAGGGAAAAGTTCCCATCAGTGCACTGTGTTGATAGTCAGTCTCATACTTTTTACTAACAAAAATATTGAAATGAATTTTAGAATGGTATTCATAATCAAAGCTGTGATGATTTTTCTCTCCATCTTTTATGATTTATGGACTCAATGAAATCGCTTGACCTGGCAAATGGGGACAGATAGTAACTCGGCTAATAATTATTATCACAAGCCTATACTCTACAATTTTCATTCATGTCATACTTGTATTCTATCCAAAGCAAAGCTTATGTCTTTTAAACACATTTCTGGTTCACTAGTGTATGTATAGTCTACTTAGATTAGGTTTGCCAATTCCCAGAGTTCAATAATGAGAAAACAATTACTTTTTCTCTGAGGTTAACAAGTCCTCCTACTGTTCAAATTCTGCTGGAGAAACTGCTGGGTAGAACTGAACCCACTGAAAACCAGCTTTTAACATGCCACTTAGCTTTGAGCACATTCTGGGGCATGAAGTCCAAGCTATTATATACTCATGCTGGGCCAGGTAGTAGGTGGGATGTCACTTCGTTGATACTATTTGGAGAGAAGTAGATATAAACCATTTCTAGTTATATCTAACAAGTTCCTGGTCAAGTGAGACTCCAGAACCAGGATGACTCATCTCTCCTTACTGTCCTCTGCCTGATGAAGCACTGATTCAGGAAGGGTCGTAACTGCTTAGGACCGTGACAGAACAGTAGAATTGTATTACATGCTGCAGAACTCACGCTTCTTCAGATCAGCAATGCTTCGTTCCATTATTCATTAGGTGATGGATGTGATCACCCTGACAGGCTTATTTTTCTTCCTTAGGAACATTTGCACTTTGTGATGGAGATTTCCCACGATGAGGTTTTTATTCTTGACCCAGATATGGTGGTGTCACAGCAGGCGGGGACACCTCCAGGAATGCCTGACCTGGTGGTGGAGCAGGCCTCAGGGTGAGTGTGCTTCTTCTTGGTTGGCACTAGCATCAGGCTGACCACAGGGAGTCCATGTCTCATTTGGCTTTGGACTTGACAGTCTAATGACATGAAACCATTTTGGAATATACATTTCTTTCTCTTTGCCTAGAGTAAGGTGCAGCTGTTTCTGGAAGACTGGCTTCTGAATGTCTGAATAGCAGAGCCCATCTCTAACCAGATTTGTATCTTGTCTGAATCATCTTTACCATTACACCAACATTTTCTACAGACTTAGAAAATAGAAAATACTGTTTTTTTACATTTGTGCACACACACATATTGGTTTTATTTGTTCTATTATCCAAATAAAATATAGACACAGGTAACTGGATACCTCTCCTCCCCCTCCTCCTCCTCCTCCACCTCTTCCTTCTCCTCTTTCCTGAGTGCCTGACACATACCAATTGTTTTGGCACACTTGTATTATTTCTTTTAGTTTATAGTGACCTAATTTTCTTAAGTAGTCTGTGTTTGTTTCCTCATCTCTGCAGTACAGATAATAATAGTGCCTACTCAGAGAACTGTTTGAAGAGTAAATACATTGATGCAGGTAAAACAGACTGCTTTTTGGCACTTGGAAGACATTCATTACATATTATTAAAATCCTCATCATTTCATGATGACCCTACAAGTCCGAATCTAGGATTATACTAAATTTATAGATAAGAATGTTGAGGCTTAGAGTTGTATTGCTTGCCTAGAATTGCACAGATCATTAATGGAAGACCTAAAATTCAGTCTCAGATTTCTCAGATTTTTTTTTTTTTGATGAAGAGCCCATATCTTTAAGCTAAAAGAGGCTTTACTTTTCATCTTGACATGCTTTAAGAGAAGTTGTCAGGTTTTAGAAAGATAAAAATTTATCCTCAGATTTTTATAGTCATTATCTGCTTAATGATCTGTGTGTATAATTTATGTAGACAGCTATTCTCCCAAAGAATCTAGTCAGTATTAAAGAAAAATGCAAATGTAACTATATTAAAAGAATATTTGAGCCAGTCGTGGTGGCACATGCCTTTAATCCCAGCACTCGGGAAGCAGAGGCAGGTGGATCTCTGGGAGTTCAAGGCCAACCTGGTCTACATAGTGAGTTCCAGGACAGCTGGGGCTACAGGGAGACCCTGTCTCAAAAAAGACCAAAAAAAAATATTTGAGATGAAGTCAAAATTGAAAAATTAGTAGAAAAGGATACAAAAGGGGCGTGGATCTTTGCAGTTTTAGGGGGTATTTGGAATGGGTCTAATAAAAATACACTGTATGACATTGCCAGGCTAGACTCAAATTCATAGAGCTCTACCTGCCTCTGCCTGGGGGAAAAAAGGTGTGCACCATCACACCTGGCTAAGGGCTAGTCATAATAGCCAGATTATAGAATTTGCCCATGTAGCCAATGATTGGATGAAGCAAATGTGTTATTTGTTCACAATGGATATTAATTCATCCATGGGGAAAATAAAACCATGTATTTTTCAGGAATACAGGAAAGAACAGGATATACAGAAGATATAAATGTATACAATATAGTTGAACGAAAATATCCCTATGAAACCCATTACTATGTACAGTGAAAATACACCAGTACAAATGAAAATAAAAGGTAAAAAAGAAATTCCAAAGAATTAACAAAAATCACTTAAAATGCCCACATAGCTTGAAGAAAAATTTCTTTAAAAATGAACACTTTAGGGGCTGGAGAGATGGCTCAGCAGTTAAGAACACTGGTTGTTCTTGCAGAAGACCCAGGTTCGAATCCCAGCACCCACATGGCAGCTAACAACTGTCCATAACTCCAGTCCCAGGGGATCCGACAGCCTCTTCTGATCTCCCCGGGCATTGCACAACACAGTGCACTTATCTACATGCGGCCAATGCATGCATGCACATAAAATAAAAAAAAAAATAATAATAAAGGAACATTTTAAAACCACTACTATGTTCATAGTAAAATCTTGATGCCTGGTCCACAGTGAGCTCACTAAAGTAACCACCACCTTATACCACCAAAATGTCATTAATGTATCTATGTTATTTCAAAAATATGTATTTGGAGTTTTTGATGTACCTGATTCTTATGTAAACATGTAAGAACCAATAGTGTCAAAAATAAAAATGGATGAAAATCTCTGTTCTTGTGAAGTCTATAAATGTCAGTGGCTTACTGGTGTATGGAGGCTGCTGGATGAAATATGAATTGCCCAAGAAAGCACAGAAAGTACACTTGGGCACTCAAGCAGATTCTCTATCCATCGCCATACAGCATAAATAAGTGTACTCACCAGAGGGAATACTTACCCCCATTTACTCCTCTTTCCTCTCCCCTTCCTTCCTTCCTTCCTTCCTTCCTTCCTTCCTTCCTTCCTTCCTTCCTTCCTTCCTTCCTTCCTCCCTCCCTCCCTCCCTCCCTCCCTTCCTTCCCTGGTCCATGGTGAGCTCACTTCTTATTTTGTTCATTCTCCCTTCTTTTTTTTTTTTGGTCAATGGTATCACCCACTTCAGCAGAGCCAGCTGCTATCCTAATGCTGAGTGTAGGCAGAAGTGGCACTGTGGGACAGACACAGAGATGTGTTTAGGAAGTTGGAGCCAGTGACATGAGAGCTGTGTTGGCATGATGGAAAAGACTGGTGGGCATGAGCACACCAGGTGTGGGAAAGCCAGTCTGATGTCACATCTTACTACGGAGGTGCAGATTTTGCTTTGGAGTCCACCTGCCTAATCAGGACTCTCGCCACTGATCTGCTGAGGAGTGGAACCACCTGCCAATGAGGCTCTGGACTTTGTTCTCTCAGTTTTTCCATGACAAATAGTCATCCAAAGGGGTAGTTTTGTTTTTGGTTAGAGCTTTGTTAGCCTAGCTCCAAATACTGAAAATCACCTAGAACTTCCCTCCACCCTTGAGTTTTCTTCCGTTGTTCCCTTTGGAAATAAACCAGAAACGAAGATGGGCTTTGTTATTTTCTGTATTACATTTCTCTGCCTGGCTTCATTAATTCTTTATGTGTCTCGTGTGGTAAAATGACTTAATCTTCAAATTCTCTTAGCTCATCTGTAACAAAGGGAGTGAAACCATACAATTAGCTCAGGACTATTGAGAAATGATAAATGTGAAGTATGTACCCAACTGAGATGGATTTCATGTTTCATATCTAGAGACCAGAACCATCACGAGAAAAATTTGAATAAGACAAGCATTGATTTTCTTGTGCCATTTCTTGCCCCAGACTGTCAGACTGGTGGAATCCTGCCCTGCGGAAACGCATGCTGAGCGACAGTGGGCTGGGGATGATCACACCCCACTATGAGGACTCAGATATGAAAGATCTCAGCCACTCCCGAGTGCTACAGTGAGTCTCTTGCTGTTTTCATTGCCCACTGTGATTGCTGGGGGATGATCTGACACACAGGCAGTTCACTAACAGGGTAGACTCTCTTTCCAGTGTCGCTCAGGCTGTCTCACATCTCTGCGTCTCTCTGGGGCTTGACATTCTATTACCTCACTCAACTGCCCAGGTCCTGATGGATCTTTCTCTTCCATATCTCTTGCTCATGAGTTCCCTTGAGACTTTGCATGTGGGTCACTAAACATTTTGAACTTCACTAGTGTTTTCTTTATTGAAGACTGTGTTCGTCAGATTCTTTGCACAGCACAACGTGGAGACTCATATGAGAGTTACAAATATTTATGATGGGACACACCAGCTTTTGTTTGTGTGACCACTTGGATTTATGGCTTCCTTTATCTCAATTTCTGAGCCTAGGCATGTGTGCTTTGTATAATATTGCCAAATAAGTTTGTTGGTTATAGTCATGTGATAGTTTTGTCAGCCTCATATAATCTAGGATGGGAAGAGAGTTTCTGTGAGGGGCTCTTTAGATCAAGTTGGCCTGTGGGCATGCGTATGAAAGATTTTCTTTTTTTTTAAATTTTATTTATAATTTTTATTTTATGTGTATGTGTGTATTGCCTACATGCAGGTAAGTGTACCTGTGTCGTGCATTGCCTGCAGAGGTCAGAAGAGGCTATCGGATCTCCTGAGATTGGAGTTACGGACAGTTGTTAGCTGCCATGTGGATACTGGGATTCAAACCCCGGTCTTCTGCAAGGATAACCAGTGTTCTTGAGCCATCTCTCCAGCCTGGAGAGATTTTCTTAATTGTATTAGTTGATATGGAAGGGCCCAGCATAAAAGTAGGCAACACCATTTCCTGAGTTTGGGCCTGGACTTTATAAAAGAGAAGAAATTAGTTGAGCAGTCAGAATGCATGCACATTGATTCATTTCTCCGCTCTTGAGTGTGGCTATGATGTGAACGGTTACCTCAAGTTCTTGCTGCCTTGACGTCCCCACAGTGAGGGACTGTAACCTAGGATTGTGAGCTAAAATAAACTCTCCCCTAAACTATTTTTGTCAGGATATTTTATCACAGCAACAGAAAGGATGCTAGGACAGATGGGGTATGGTTTGAGTGTGGATACAGCCTCTGTGAGGAAACACATACTGTGTTTGTGCATGAGTCCGTGTAGGAAGCATCCTTTCTCCTGGGGTCTGATCAAGGTTGGAAATTAGCATGCGGGTTGGAGTTTTGCAGCAGTGTTAGTACCTTGGGCCCAGTGAGTCCTCCTGTCTGCCCATTCTTTGATGCAGGAACACATTCTAGAGTGTAGTCTGCGGTCACAAATAAACTCATCTGCACGTACACTTTAACTTTAGGACAATCACCCCACCTTAGTAAGCTCATCATAGTTTGTGAAACTGCGATTTTCTGCAATCCTGTCCAGGGTCCTAATCAAATGGTGACACTGGCCTTATAACATGCAATCTTATCTTTTGGCGGAATAACATGATTACTAAGGTTTTTAGAAGCCCAGGGTTAAGTGAAGAGGCATGACACTGCATTGTTTCTGTTCCTTATGACAAACGGGGAAAAAACGAGAAATGTGAAGCTAATTATTTCACTGGCCAAGGTTCTCCTCAGATACCCTGAGGGCCAAGGGAGACTTCATTTTAATTGCTTCTCTGTATTACCTCTTATTTTCTTATGTGAAGACTAGAAAGAAAAAAAATGAATTGCTGTGGATTTTCTTTTTTTTTTTTTAATTAAACTGTATTGTTGGTTTCTGGTAACATTTTGATTGCTTACAATTCAGAGTGTTTTTCCATTTTCTTTTTGTACAGAATTGGGGCTTGAATAAGGATGAGTCAGCCATCCAGGAATGGCTAAGTAAGTGGCCATCTATCTGTGGGCAGACTAATTAGAAAATTAGAGTTTTAATTATCTGCAGAAATGAATATTAAGCCTTTACAGACCATCTGAGTGTTTCAGTGTACATGTGAATTTCAAAAAATGGGCTGTTATTTCAATCTAGTTTTCTGTGGTCATATTTTTCTTAGAGACAAAACTGATATACAGATCATATTATATGAAATGATTATTTTTGAGGTAATAAACATTCTTCCCAAGAATCACAAACACATGTACCACTTCACATAATAGCCCAAGTCCTTAAACACTTTGTCTAAATCAACTCTTGGATTCTCATTGGGTTACACAATCATCTCTCTGAGTCATTGAAGATACCAAAGGGCTTACATAAAATGATGCTGTATTTGCATATAATTCACTTTTAGATTCTGTATACTACCAAATATAAGGTGAATACTATGTAAGTAGTCATGGTACTGTATTATTTAGGGACAAATAACAAGGGTCTGTACAAATAACAATGTTCAGTACAGTCAGTATTTTATTCAATTCTTTTGAAACTTACTTGGTTGAGTCCATGGATCTCTGTCCACAAAGGGCTCACTGTAGTGTTCTTTTAGGGATTTCCTTTAATTTTAGGTTGATCTTGCCAACTGTCAGATTTCATGGCTATGACTAATACCTGTACTGGTCAGTTTTCGTTGCCAATTTCACACAGCCTAGAGTCACCTTGGAGGAGGGAACCTCATTTGAAGAATCTCCTCCATCAAATTGGCTTGCAGGCATGCCTGTGGGACATTGGCTTGGTTGCTAATTGATGTAGTAGGGCCCAGTCCACTGCAGGTGGTACCATACCAGAGCAGGTGGTCCTGGGCTGTATAGGAAACTAGCTGAGCATAAAGCAGCAAACAAGGCAGTCAGTGATCCAGGAAGCAGCATTCCTCCAGGGTTTCTGCTTCAAGCTCTTGTGAGTTCCTGACTTGACATGATGATGGACCATGACTAGACCTACAAGCCAAACGAACACTTTCCTCTCCAAGTTGCATTTTATCAGTTTTATCACAGCAACAGAATGCAACTAGAATAGAAATACTACCTTAGTGTTTGTTTACTTTTAAATTTATTATTATTGTGTGTGCATATATGTGGATGTGATGGGGGGGCATGTGAGCGTTGTTCCTTCTTTTGTCTTTACATGGGTTCTGGGGGATCCAATGCAAACACTAGGCTTGTGCTCCAAGAACCTTTGCCCACTGAACCATTTTTTAAATTAATTTTAATTGAAAATTTACAACTTCAATACAATATATTTTGATTATATTTAGATTCCCTCTTGGACCTGCACCCCACTTTCTAACCTCCCACCGAAGTTACTTCTGTACTCAGAAAGAATGGATGGATGGGTGGATGGATGGATGGATAGACAGACAGACAGACAGATAGATAGATAGATAGATAGATGATAGATAGATAGATAGATAGATAGATAGATAGATAGATAGATAGATAGATAGATAGATAGATAGATAGATAGATAGATAGATAGATAGATAGATAGATAGATAGATAGATAGATAGATAGATAGATAGATAGATAGATAGATAGATAGATAGATAGATAGATAGATAGATAGATAGATAGATAGATAGATAGATAGATAGATAGATAGATAGATAGATAGATAGATAGATAGATAGATAGATAGATAGATAGATAGATAGATGCCTATAGAGTCAGGTTTGTGTCCCATCATTAAATTTTTTTCAATATATTTTTATTTT
This sequence comes from Nannospalax galili, assembly GCF_000622305.1. NCBI lineage: Eukaryota > Metazoa > Chordata > Mammalia > Rodentia > Spalacidae > Nannospalax > Nannospalax galili. Next base: position 2,896,356 of record NW_008359625.1, on the reverse strand, counting down.
TCTGTATATGTTGGGGGGGCATGTGCACATGAGTGCAGATGCCCTTGAAAACCAGAAACACTGAATCCCCCATGAGCTGGAGTCACAGTCTATCAGGAGCCACCCTGCATGGTTGCTGGGAATTGAACTCAAGTCCTTTTAAAGAATAGTACATGCTCTTAATCACTGAGCAATCTCTCTAGTCCTGCTAAACTATCCTGCTGGCTCAAATTTAGCTTTTAAATTAGACTCTAGTATCTATAAAGCATACACATATGCACATACACATATATATGTATACATACATACATACACACATACGTACATACACATACACATATATTCTGTGGAATTACTTAGAAAGCAAACAAGTAACACTCAAGAACTCACTCCAGCTATTGTTCCCAGCCAAACCTCCAAATACTGGACAGAGGCAGTTCATTCATCCCCACTGGCCTCTGTCTGTGTTCCTGACCCACTGACGACGTGTGAACACGTGCACACGCACAGCTTGTTTTAAGTCACATTAAAAGAAAAATCAAAAGCCAAAAAAAATTAAATACCTTCATTCAACTTATTAATCATTGTTTAATGTTTTAAATTATTATTATGTCCCTTAATTCTTTGGGTGGAACATCTTTTTATTTCTTCCTGAGATCATCTCTGATATGAATAGATGTAAGTGAGGTTTGTAGAAGTATCTAACAATGTTAGTAATAGCTACTAATAATAAGATACTTCTACTTGCTTTGCATCCTCATATAATTTTGTTTTTCTCAAAAATTTAAAAATTTTGCTATTGCTCAACAGATGAATAAACTGAGGCTCACAGAAAGTAAAGTAGCTAACCCAGGTTGCCCCCACCTCCCCAGCAAGAATAGTTGAACTGTGGTCAGTTAGATTCATGATTGAGCTTTCCCACTCTCCCACATTATTTTCTCACAGGGACTATGCAAATCCAGTGTGCTGAGTTCCAGAACTATTTATCTGGTTTATATTTCTTTTGAACATTTATAAAGTCAAAAATTCAATAATATAGAGGTACTGTATATGCACATTAAATATACAACTGTAAACTTACCCTAAAGCAAACAGAGCTGAGAATTAATCTTAAAACTTCTTTCTTTTCTGTTTTATAGAAAAGATTGACCAGGGTTATAGTTTATTGATAGAGTGCTTGCCTAGTTTGCATAAGGCCCTGGATTCAATCCTTAGAGTGGAAATAAAAATTAAGACATGATTGTAATAGAAAATACTATTGGAAGACTTCTATTTAAAAATATTGTATAAGTTCGGCCTGGAGCGATGGTTCAGAACTTAAGAGCACTGACTGCTTGTGCAGAGAACCCAGGTTCGATTCCCAGAACCCACCTGGTGGCTAATCACCATCTGTAACTCCAGGTCCAGGGGAATCAGATGCCTTCTTCTGACCTCTGAAGGCATTTAATGACACCGGTGCAATTATAGAAATGCAGGCAATACCCTCATACATATAAAATAAAACAAATCCTCCTTTAAATATTCCTCAATCCAAAAAAGTGGGAACATTATATTGGAGGTACTTGTACACCAACCACCCCAACTCATCTTGTTAATATTTTGCTGTATTTGTATTCTTTCAACCCATAAACAACATATCATAGCATATAAATATATATATATAACATCATGCCTTTGTTTTGTATTGTTATGTTTTAAAATTTTTTCATCATCCATGTCATACAATACACATATTTTAGCACTTGACACTTTATTCAACACCATATTTTCAAAGTTCACTCCTATTATTATGTATAGATGTTAACTAACTTTATCTGTTAAAGAATTTATAACAAAAATATCACATAATTTATTTTTCCATTTTGATGTTGATTTCTAATATTTTGTTATTTAAAAAATATAGCAAACATTTCATGTGTGTACCTGTGTTTGAACATGATTGTACATGTGTAGGTACACGTGTGGGGGTACCAGAGGCCAGTCTTGGGTGTTGGACCTCCACCTGCTCTTTTTAGATAGTCTGTCACTGGCACGGGGCTTGAAGGTTCAGCTAGGCTGCCTGGCAGACAAGTCCTAGGGATCCCCGTGTCTCTCCCTCCCCAGTGCTAGAATTACAAGCATGCACTACCATGTCTTGCTTTTTATGAGGGAGCTAGAGATCAGGTCATTGTGCTTTGTGGCAAACATTTTACTGACTGAGCCATCTCCTCAAGCCCATAGCAAGCATCTTGAAAAACATTCCCGTCTGTGTAGCACAATATGTGAAGTTGCAGCATTTCTTGAGATTGCAAAGTTTATCTTCCTGGCAGGAATATTTATGAATCAATATACAAAGGAGCCCGCAGAAGTGTTGCCACAAGATTGGCACTGTTAGCTCCAGCTTTAAAGCCATGGTTAACTTGGAGATAGGAAAGGTTGAATAGCAACATCTTGGTGACAGTGCTATGTAGCTGACTCTCTAAGAAGTCAAAAGGGATGCTTTAAAAGTCTTAGAACTGAAAGTACTATTTATCAGAATTTTGAGCACATGGCTCACAGAATGATTTATGACTCCAAATTCATTCATCAGTGAAAAATTATTGTATAAAATATGCAAAGCATTTCATTTGACAGGAGACTCTCAGTAAAGCATAGAGATACAGGAGGAGCGACAAACGTAGACAGATAAATCAATAGCAAAGGTATAAAATACGTGACTAAGAACTACTTTAAAAAATATTGGTTCTGTAAGCATATAAATAAGAGAGGCAATATTCTGAGAAGACTTACTTTTTATAAAGTAAAATGAAAATAAGAGAAAAACTAATATTTTCTCAGCTCATTCTTCTTCCATGGCACCCAGGATTCTCTAAGACCTTCCCCATCCAAATGCCTCTTTGGGTTTCCTAGAATTTTCTCATATTTTGAACACTTAATTTCTTAGATGCCTCAATTCCTGCCCTTCTTAGGGACAGTGTGGAGGATGGGACAAACAGAAGGCATTCTAGTCCCATCACTGCATAGTTGGTTGTATTCATGTTGTATGTATTTAGAAACTTTATAATTAGAGGGTAGGTATATACATGCCTGTTCACACACAGGTCCTGCAGGAGTGCATGATTCCAAAGGAGGCTATACCACACACAGTATCTCCAAAATCTGTGAACAGTTACTGGCAGTCTTGAATAATTAATTTTGAAATAAATTGATGACAAGTAACTTAAATTTTCCTGTTAGGATCATAAGTGAATTTGTTGCAAGGTTTCAAAAAACATTTTCACTGTGTGACAAAGTTCTGTTTAAAGTAACACGGGAGGGAGCTGAGGTTGTAACTCAATTGGTAGAATGGTTGTTTAGCATGCCCAAAGCCCTGGGTTCAAATCCCAGGATTGTGTCAGTGTGTTTGGTTGTGCTCAGGCGGTGGAGGCAGTAAACTCAGAAGTAAAAGATCTTCCTTAGCTACATATCAATCTAGAAGTCATCTTGAATTACAAGAGATTCTATCTGAAAAAAAAAAAAAAACAAAACAAAATAGCATGGTTCTGGAAACATCTTTGTCTTTATCACTAATTGTTCAACCACTACTGCAGATAAGACCATATTTTGTTTTGGAAGAAGGCTTAAAAGGATGCAGTTCATTTAAATTTTGTTAAATAACATATTTGACACTCTCATTACTTCGTTCTATGAGATACACAGCAACATGGGCCAATCTTTATGAATGCTCTTTGAGAAAAGGGAAGGCTAATCTCTAAGTCATGTGGCCTGAGGGTAGGCAGGTACAGGAACTGGGAGGTACTGCTTTAGTTTCTGAACAACAATCATCTTCCTCCAGGTTTTATATATTCTAGGTTATTAAAAGCTCCTGAGTTGATGGAAAACATTATTTATTTATATCCCTATGAATAAATATATGTTGGTATCCCTATATCCTAAATTTGAATTGACCAAGATGAAGAATTGCCTTACGTATCAAAGGGAACATTAGGTCCTGGTTTAAAACACTAGGTGACAGTGTCTTAACAACCCCAGGGCAGGTTATGATCTAACACTACTAAAAAGGGAAATTGAGCTTATTATCAAAACATGGAGATGCCTAAGTCTAAGCACTTATCTCCTCAGCTGAGCAAAGCTGATGGATTTCTGTGACTGGCAAAGAACTTCATTCTCAAACAAGAGACAGTGTTATTCAAGCTTGAGTTATTGTACGTAAGGTCTGATTTGTGATTCTATTTGGCTTCTAAGACTGTTGAACAAATCAATATTGGACACTTTGAGTACCCATGATAGGCACTGGAAATATCAGTGCCTAACTAAGAAACACTGATAGCTGTTGAAGAGTTTATATTTAATGGAGAAATCTTTAGTTCCTACTGCTAAATGTTATAATGAATACATGCAGAGAGAAAACTAGAAACCAGAGATTGCTCTATTATATCCTATTTATTTGATAACCACATGATTAGAAGAGGCATTTCATTACAGCATTAACATATGAAAAGGTTTTTAAAGAATTAATGTAAATAAGCTCAAAGAAAAGCAATATGCTTTTGAAGGATTCTTGGGCATTCTCTACTGGGCTATTACAAATGATCTGGCAAAGGCCGACTTTTCCTTCATATAACCAGAAGCGTCCCTCAGATCATTGTGAACACCCAGTGGTAATTTAGCATCACTCTAACCTCAACATCCTTAAGGAAATCTGTATGACCGAGGAACTATTTATGTATATTTGAAACCCATCGTAATACTTGAAACAAAAGAATTGTAATTTCCAATTCAGAATCACGGTATCAAGAAAATAGCCCTAAAGCCTCCCTTATCTCTGAAAATTCAAATGTTCTGGGATGAGTGTGAGAGAAATAGTTTCATTCCCCGCTGGGTGTCAGCTTATTCCTTTCTCCAGGTTCCTCTGGGAATACTGGGTTATGACCTGACCCTAGTAAAAAGGGTGACTGTCCTTATTGCCCAAGCTCCAGGGTCTCAGCAGGGAGATGGGTGATTGGGGGAAGATTTAGGCTAGAGAAATATTCTTTGAGCACTAAAATCAGATAAGAAGGAAAAAAACTAATCTTCTTAGTGGGATGAGGGTTTTACTGGGATATGTCTTAGAGATGAAATCAGTGTTGTCGGAACAGAGATCATCCCTGGCATGTGTTTTGCCAAGATAGTTGAGTCTCACCCTGCTCACCTTTGACTGGGCTGAATCTTACTGACCTTGAGTAATCAACCACTCCAGTTGGAAAAAAATGTAGAATGACTGACATACATATTTCTTTGTTCTTCCTTATCTCTTTGCCTTAACTCAAGTAGTTACCTGCTCTAGTCAAACACAAACTAATATTCTTCCCTGTCTAATGAGATAATCTCATGTTCTTTTTATGCTTTCTCAGACCCTATGCCACTTAAGAGAAAGTCGTGCTTCCATTTTAAAGTTCACCTAGTAGAACAGCTATCCTTTGTGCACACGTGTTATTTTGTTTGACATCGCGAGAGAAAAAGATAACGGGATCACATACATTTCATTGAAAATGATGCCAGGAAATTCTGACCTTCCAGTTTTAAGAGTTCCAAGTTTTGCCAACAATTACAGCACCAGGAAATATTTTCACTGTTAAGTGGACCCCCTTCCATTTGTAAATGTTGGCAGTCTTACCTAAAAGCAACATTTGGACTGTGAAAAAAGTAACTGGAGTCTTCTTAAATTATACGAGTTCCCCGAGTGACTAAATGTGCGTTGTATCCAGAACACATGTTGGACTCTATAAACTATCAAAAAGTTCTGCATGGAACAGAATCCTGAAACTTCATATGTGTATCTAGTCAAGGACAAGGAAAGGATGGAACAGACACAAGCATGGGGCCAACATGTACAGAAAGCTGCCTCTTTTGGTGTTACCAGGTGGGCTGGGATTAGTGGACAGGGTCTCAGGGGAACTGATAAGAGCTTCTTTTAAACCAAAGCAGAAGAGATTTCTTGGCCTTCCAACAGCACGGTTTGTCTTTGGACATTAAGGGAAGCTAGCAGAGTAGTAGAAGTTTTTGTGACAAAGTTGCCATGGCATCATCTGAAACGAGGAAGATGGTAACTCTGTCCCCCCCAAATGTAGGAACTAGAGAACAGTGAAGCCACTACAGAAACAGTGTTGCAAGTGCCAGCTAGCATGGGAGATATGTGCATAGCTTGTCTTGCTTCTTCTGAGACCACCCCTGATAGTATTTAGATCCCCTCCCCTACCCACAGAGGGCCGAGTTTTCTATGCACAGGAGTTAAAATTTAGTTAGGTTTAATAATAGTTCCCTAGAACATTCTGGGAAAACATCCATGCTATCAGAAAAGTGAGTACAGTTTCTCTAGGATCTAGAACAATGATTTTTTCCTTAAATGGAAGACATGCCAGTGCTGATCAGCTGTCAGGTCAGGTCAGCCTCTCAGGGACTCACCCAGGGGAGTCCAGATAGCTCAGGGTGTCTCCTGGACATGGCAGTGGGAGATTTGGGCAAGAGGGAATATGGAATTACCTGTCAGGATGAGTGCTAACTCTGACACTCACAAAGGAGTCATAGCTTGTGCTTGTGAAATGAAGTCTTTCTGTTATAAATACTGTATTCTGACCACTGTCTGGAGGCGGCCCTCAAAGATACTATTATCCCTCATTCCTGTGAGTATCACCGAGGGGTCGGCTCACTGCTGGTTCACTGTTGGCCTCTTTCCAGCTTCTCTGCCTCCACAGAGAGGGAAAGAGACCTCAGGTGATGCAGGTGAAGGAAGCGCTTGGAGAGCAGGGTGGAATTCCTGGCTCTCTCTGTGCTGCTGGCATCCCATTGTTCTGTTTGCCTGTGTTCTCGGAGCCAGGCATTGCTGTTCCTGAGGCCTGTTTCAAGGTTTCAGTTACCTCCTGACAGCTTCCTTTTCTTTCTTGTATTTCCCTTCCAAATTACTTGTCAGTTCAGTTGCTGCTATTTCAAACTTCCAACTAAACTCCTCTTTTCTCAGTAGATTTGCTTTTGCTGAAAAATTGCATCAAGTGGATCTAAATTATGCGTAATTGATCATTTGTAAATAGTTCTAAAGAAATGCCTGTGCATCCAAGTGGTGGTGGGGTCTGGTTCTGTCAACTCTTGGCATGTTTAGGTGTGGGGTCAGGGACATGACAAGGATGCCCAAGTTACTCCTGGGAGTGGTGGTCAAGGGTGTGAAACTTTTTTAGAAACTTCTGGAATTCTTAAATCCACAACTTGAAGAGACCATGGATCATCTTTATGATATGGAGAAGCTCTCCTTTGAAATTGGGGAGTTGGAGACCAGGTTTTCTCTTTTTCTAACTTTTCTAAATCGAGCTAACCCCATGTACCACAACAGCAATGAGCCTTCTGTTAGTCTCCTCCAGTCAAGGTGTCTGTTGATCTCACTCTCACAAGTCTTCACGTCCCTTGAAAGTGGTGGTAGCATTCTGAGTATTTCCTAGTGAATAACTGGAACTAAGCTTATAGCAGCGATATCCAAACACTTAGTCCAAACTCTTCTTAGTCTGTGGAGACACCGGTGGTCCTTGTTGTTCTCAATGTCGTTATGAGTTCCTGGTCCTTTTACTTTTTCTCACAGAGCTCCTCCCCTGTTTGTGGGTACTTACGATATATGACTGAAAACCTTCCCTGCTCTTGAAAAGAAGGGTTGGAGGGAGGCAGACTCTTCTGAGCTAAGCATGCCCATTCCATAGTCATGGAGTGGGTTTCACATCCTAAGCAGCATGGTGTGGGAAACCTTTTTATTCTCTTACAGTGCTCTTTACAGGGAAAGCTAAAATAGCTTCCAGCTTTACATATTTGTTTTTCTTCCATTTTCTACAACTGAGTTCTGAGTTCTTACTAGGCTTCATAATTAGCTATGAGACTTTCTCCATGACCAGATACCCCAACATATATATGTATGTATCCTGATCGTGACTATGTGAGGTGACCTTTTTCAGAAGTATCTCCTGCTAACCCTGAAGACCTGATTTGCCTACATAGCCCAGAGTTTCATGTTTCCATGTCTTGTTTAAAAAAAAAACAAAACAGAACAGTGAGATGGCTTAGTGGATGAAAGAAGTTGCTGCTAAGCCTGATGACCTGAGTTTGAACCTGGGCACCACATGGTGGAATGAGAGAACCAACCAAATCCTAGAAGTTGTCCTCTGACTTCCAGACCTGCACAGTGGTATCCATACATCCACACATGTACACACACACAAAAAAAATGTTTTAAAATAAAACAAAATAAGTGATACATTCCCAAAATGAAAATAGATTTTGTCTCAACCAGAGCTATTGATCAGGGCTCCCCAGGATCACTAGATCTGGGGATGTGGCCTTTTTTCCTAAAGGCTACACCCCTGGCTCCATGGGTTTGTTTCCTTTGGCTGTATCTTAGAAGACTAGGCCTTTTCTATTCTGTTGTTCCCTTTTCAGGAAGCAGGCTGATAAATATTTTGCAAAGATTGATTCCTGCAGTAAATTGTCAGAACAGTAGAATACTCACGTGTAGTGTGCTGGGCAGGTCCCCATGATAATAGTGGGTAATTTCGGTGCCTTGTCTTTCTTTTATCTCTTCTTGTCCTGTAGAAGGGCCACTTTTCTCCATCCCTCTTCATGCTTTTACCCACACTTTCATTTCCTTTTGTTTGCATTCCTGGGAATGAACAGCAGGTGGCAGTACAATTTCAAACTCTTAAGAGCATTTAGGGGACTCAGCAAACGAATGAATTATATTTAGATGGAAAAAGCAGATTGTGAAAAGCAAAGGGTGAAACTGCTGTTTTCTTAAAGTCATGTATGCTAAGTACAGGAATCTAGTAAAAAATTAAACAGTATGTTTGAAGCACAGCTCACACAGGGATCGTTGGTATATCAGTATATTTGCATAGGGAGCCCTAAAGAGCTAAGCAGTAAGGAGAGGGACGAAATTGAGTGGGTATGCACATCAAATGAAGAACTCATCAAGCAGTGTGCATGACTGTGCATTCTGGGGTTTGAGTCCTTACCTTGACACCAGGGCCCATCTCTGTCCTGACCTTGCTTTTTCCCAGCCCCTCCCCTGTGTTGGGAGTGAATGTTACCTTGGAGTCCAGGCCCTTTGGCTTTCCCTGAATGGGTTTTGAGGACACTTGAATAGAGAGTGTGTTTGTCTTTCATCTCAATTGCCACTCTGTGTGGTTGCGGTAGCTTTCACCTCTTGGTCTCCCTCCCCAGTGCTCTTTTTACTGTCTGTGCTTTGTTCATTGTCTTAGGAGAAATGGGCATAATTAGAAGAAATAAAAACAAACAAAGAGGGGTTTATTATAGTTGATAGAGATTCTCAGTGGAAGGGATTTCTGGTTCTGTTTTACCTAATTAGAGATGTTTGAGGGCCAGAGTGATGGTGGCAATGATGTCCCATAGATCCACCTGTCTCACTATTGCTCCCCCACGCCTTCAATATGATACCATGGAGTGAGTGATGTCCCAGTTCTCCAGGGATAAACAACACACACCTTTGATGGAAGCTCAAGAGAGGAAAGCCATTTCCTAGAGATAATGATCCATAGCCCACTTTCAGAGCATATTAAATCATGCCTAGGCTTTCTTGATTCAGATGAAGATTCTTGCCCATCAGGAGCCTAAGGACACTAAGTCTGTGACATCCCCCTTTCACAGTGAAGCAGTGAAAAAACAAAGATGGTGTTTGTGCGCCAGTAGCACAGACTGAAAATGTGCCTGAATGCAGTGTCCCATGGGAAACAGGCTTCCATGCAAGAGACCCTTCTTAGGGTTTTCCCAGGGAACCAGCATAATCTCTCAAGCATGGAGCCAGGGGACCAGGCCTGAGTGTTTCTGTAAGGTCACCGTGGGAACAGACTGTTATCATGTGGTGGTCTTTACCAAGAGAAGATGGAATTCCACCAATGTATGAGAATCATAGAGAAGGACACAGCAGGCTCTCAGGACAAAAAGAAATGAACAAAAATAAATTTTCCTGGTCAGGAACAAAAAGAAATGAAGGAAAAAGAAGGGAAAGAACACTGAGTTGATAAACCGGATAACAGATGCTGTGTCTTCTCTTCCTGAATAAGACACATCCCCATTCTTATCAAAAGTGATGTTTGCCACACTCCTTATTCCAAAAGGCAGAAGATAAAGAACAAAGGCAAACATTAAAAACAGAAAACTTATAATATCCATGCATAGAGTTGCTCAGCGCATGGGCATGGATCCCATATCCTCTCCTCTTATTCCCCAACAAGGATGTTACCTCTTAGTGGTTCATTTGCATGCAGTGTGCCATGCAGCCTGTAGAGGGTAAAGTTCCCAGCTCACCCTAGAGCCCTGCTTTGTTTTCTACTGTGGTTTCATCCTGTTAGTCAAGTTTGTGAGTCTGTATACATATGCCAGAGTTCTCCCTTCCCATCTACAGCCTGTTGCCATAAAGAAATATCTCATCGCTCACATGTGTCAGGAAGCTTTTTGCCAATACTTTCTTCTAGTAGTTTTGTAATTTAGGACCTTACATTTATGTCTTTTTTATGTGTTATTTTTATTTTATGTCTACGAGTGTATTGCCTGCAAGTATGTAAGTGCATCCATGTCATGCAGTGCCTGTGGAGGCCAGAAAGGGTGTCGGATCCCCTGAAACCGGAGTTACAGGTGTTTGTTAGCCATCGTGTGGGTCCTGGGAATAGAACCCAGGTCTTCTGCAAGAGCAGCCAGTGCTCCTAATCACTGAGCCATCTTTCCAGCATCACATTTACGTCTTTAATCCATTAGAGTTGACTTTTAAAATGTAGATTTTAGCTGGGCCTGGTGACACATGCCTTTAATCCCAGCATATGGACGGGGCACAGGAGCAGGCAGGTCTCTGTGAGATCTAGGCCAACCTGGCCTACATAATGAATTCCAGGCTAGCTGAGAAATACCTCTCTCTCCCCCTCTGTCTCTCCCTCCCTCCCTTTCTTCCTCCTTCCCTCCCTCCCTTCATATGTATGTGTGTATGTTATATATACATATATATATACACACTATATAATACAAATAATATATAATTATATAAATAAAATATATTTTAATTAGACATAGTAATTGTACACATTTATGGACTATTGAGTTGACTTTTGCACATTATAAGGAAATAGCCTAAATTGAGTCTTGTATTATATGTAGATATCTAGTTTTCCCAGCACTGTTACTGTTATTTTTCTCATTGTGTGTATTTTTTGCCTTTGTTGCAAATCAGTGGAGTGAACGTCCAACTGATTCAGTGGCAGTGCTTCCATACCCTCTATTCTGCTTCATTTCTGGGCCCATGTGTCTGTTTATATACCAATGGCATGTTTTGCTTACTGTATATTTGTAGCATATTTTAAAGTCAAGTAGTACAATGCCCGCAGACTTGTTTATTTCACTCAGGATGGCCTTGGTTTCCTGAGGTCCTTTGTGCTTCGCTATTAATTGTACGAGAATGTTTCAAGGATCTCCTTGGAATTTAGACGGGAATTTTGTTGAATCTGTAGCTCGCTTTGTGTAGTACATCCACAAACATAGCCCAGCTCTCCATACATTGTTCCTTCTTCATTTTCTTCCATCAGTGTTTATGTCTTGACATTTAAAATTGCTTACCTCTTAATCTTCCTTTTCTCTCTATCACGGTGACATATTGTAAGATTCCTCAAGCTTTCTCTATAATTCACTAATTCAAAGACTGGGCCGCCTGTGCCGTATTCAGCCCCTGTATAGCTCTTGACTGCTGCGTTTCTTTTTATATTTCACAGAGATTCGGTTTCCTTCCCCACCTTTCATCTCCTTTCACATTTTGCATTTTTCAATTTCATGTAGATTTGTTAACAGTCCTCACCTACCTCATGCCCTCATCTCTTTAGAATGTTCTGCTGACATCTGGTTCTCTTCCTGTACCCTTAGCTGGATACTGTGCTACGCCTTGATTATTCACAGCGTTTTCACTGGGTGCATTCTTTCCAGAACTTATGGTTTGGGATGGATAGTTGCTGGAAGGCTGATTTGGGTTGATCATTTTCAGTCTCTGCTGGGGTTTGATCCAGCTTCTGAAGAGCTCAATGTCCTGGCCCACAGTAGAAGGCTTTCTGCCCAGGGTTTTGTGGCATATGATGTAACTGATTAAAATTGTAAGTCTGTTTTTCTAAAACTGGGTCCAAATTTTACTATACACGGTAACTATTTTTTACGTGATGTTTTAGCTTCATAAACATCTAGTTTGCTAAAAGATGCTTATTTTTCGTTATTGCTTTTCATCCTCCCTGTTACTCTGTTTTGTTTCAAAGAAAACTGTAAAACAGATTTTTTTTGATTCTGCTTTCACTACATGGAAGTTTTACAGTAATAATCTCCAACTTCTGTTCGTTCTCCTCAGCTTGCCCATTCAAAGCTAGAAACCAAAATGTATGACTCTCAAACATTTTCCATGTAATTTAGATTTCAGACAACTTAAGCAGGTTTCCAGGCCCCACGGGGAATAGCCCATCTCTTATTTCTTTAACCGTAGGTTTTTATCACTCCTTCATATTTTAGCAATATCGAACTACATATGCATTTGATAGCATCTATGAAATGTCATCTCTGTATTTTTTATATTCATTGCTTCTGTCTAGATTTTTCTCTCACTTACTTCTTAAGCTCCTATTCCTCAAAGCTGAGGCAGGTAGTTTTGCTTTTTGAGTCTTTTTTTTTTTTACTTTATATACTTTTAAAAAATTTTTATTTTATGTGTATGCGTGTATTGCCTGCATGTTCGTGAGTGTACCCGTGTTATGCAGTGCCACAGAGGTCAGAAGAGAGCGTCGGATTCCCCTGGAACTGGAGTTAAGGATGGTTCGTAGCCGCCATGTGCGTGCTGGTAATCGAACCCAGGTGATCTACAAGAGTAGTCAGTGCTCTCAACCACTGAGCTATCTCTTTATATACTTTAAAAAGTGTTTTACTCTTTAAAACAGAACCGACCTGCCTGCACCTCTTTATTTCACATATATTTTATCATATTTTTCACTATATTATATTCGTTTATTAGGTTTCTTTCTTATTTTCCTTCTTCACTAGATTGTGACTTTCCAGAAATTGTTCTTTGTTTCTTCATCACTCGACATGGAGACAAACACTTGAAAGGCCTTAAATCAACATTAAATCAACATGAACTCAGGTTCAAGCAGGAATCATCACGAAGCAGGCTTACTAAAGTAGAATAAGGAATTGTAAATGCAGTCTTTGAATTTTTGTTGTGTTTCATCAGGTTCCTGAATTTGAATGAAATAAAAAATGTGAACATGTAAAAATGCCAAGCAGTGAAAATGTGGTAAGAAAAATACACAACTGATAAGGAAAAATACAGAGCAGAACTGTGTATCACTGAATTATTATTATATGCTAGTGACAATAGTAATAACAATAGTAACTGTAATGGCAAATGCTAGCGGGATGTGTACATGGAAGACAATTAAGAATTTGGGATTAAAAAAAGTGGGGCTAGAGAGATGGCTCAGTGGTTAAGAGAGGCCAGCCTGGTCTACATAGTGAGTTCTGGGCCAGCTGGGGCTACAGGGAGACCCTGTCTCAAAAAAAGAAAGAAAATACTTGTGTGTATAATGCTGATTTGGAAACTCTGAAGTATGTTTGAGTAGTTCATTGATAAGAGAAGTGCTGAATGTGAATGCCAAGTGAGATGTAGTAAATAAACAGATTGCCAATGAAGGACTGCGTGAGGGCCAGTTGAGATCCAGGTCTACTCACTGTTTCTAAAGTAATTTAAAATAAAAAAAGTGGGGCTAGAGAGATGGCTCAGTGGTTAAGAGCACTGACTGCTCTTGCAGAGGATCTGGGTTCGATTCCCAGCACCCATATGGCGGCTAGGAGCCATCCTTAACTCCAGTTCCAGGGGCATCCAAAACCCTCTTCTGACCTCCACAGCATTGCAGGACACGGGTGCATTCACATACAGACAAGCAATACACTCATTCACATAAAATAAAAAATAAATAAATAAAATTTTAAAAAAGAATTTGGGATAATGCCACATGCCTCTCAGGTAGAATAAACAGAACTGTTCTGTGTGCCTAGGTTGTCAGGCAGAAGAAGATTTTCCATTCCTGAGATGCAAACTCTGTTATTAAAAATAGTTGCTTACGTTGCTTATTGCAGGATATTTCTTCTCTCCTGAGCTGAGTTCTGTGAAACTTTGGATGCCCGTTTCCAGCAATAATGGATGATGTGTGTGTCTCAGGGGCATAATTTAGTGACGTTTTGCAGTGAAATGCTGACTGAGGATTGAAATATTCCATATGTCTCGAAATTCCACAAGTCCAGAAGTGTGGGAGACGTTCAGCCGCAGAAACCGAACATGACTAATCCTTACAAAACATTCTGAGCTGGAGAGTTCTTCTCTGCTGCCTGGACATACTGCAGAATGCATCCCGTTGGGACCTTAATGGAGCCATCTGGAATTTTTCAGAGTTAATATTACTGCTCTTGCTTTTGCAGAAAGGCAGCAAAGACCCCGCTTCACAAGCTCCCTACGTGAGGCATGTAGGTGGCCATTGGCGTGCGGTTTTCTTTGTTGCTGTGCTCTGCCAAAAATAATTGCAAATATGTTTTTGCTTACTTTTCATCAAAAAAACAAAAACAAAAACAAAACGTCATAAGTGAAGCTGTTTCCTCATTGCTGACTTGTTTTTAAGCCTCAAGCACCTTAATTAGTGCATAGTATTTCAAACCTACGTTTCTTTTTTGATTCCTCTATTTCCTGAACTCTTAAAACAAGTTTTGAGTATCCCTACTGGGAAATACTTTGGCCCTGAGAGAACTCATTTCCAAGTCCCCTTTCCTCTTAGGTAGTCTAGAAGGAGACAGAGTTCTCCTGAAGGTCATTTGAAGGTAATTATGACTACTTTTGGGGGCGCTGTAACATGTATCTGATTCTGAACACAGGCGTGGTGGTATTGAAATATATTCAGTTCAACAAATATGAAGTAAAGCCCTGCTTATTCTAAGTAAGATGTATTCCCACACTGCCCGGGGGTGATAACCCATATGAAGACCAGTGTGTGGACAGTACAAAATCTGGGAACTCTAAGGGGCAGATAAATCAGCTCCAACATGGGAAACCAAGTAGTGTTTGTCAGGTAGTGATGACTTGGTGACATGAGAAATTCCAAATCACCATTCCCCTTGCTTAGTTGTCTCTCAGATGCCAACTTTCTTCACACCGTATTCTGGGACTCAAGTGCAACATGTTACTTGAAAAGGCTCATGAGTCAGAACGTCCTCCACTGATGGACATTCAAGAGCTCGTTCTATTCCTGCTCTATGTTTGCACTTTGCTGATTACTCACATAATAAAAAGTAATACTGTGGGGCTGGATGGCTCAATGGTTAAGAGCACTAACTGCTCTTGTAGAGGACCCTGGTTTGGTTCTCAACACCCACATGGTAGCTAACAACCATCTGTAACTCCAGTTACAAGATCTGACACCTTCTTCTGACCTCCACTGGCATTGCATGACATGGATGCACTTACACATGCAGGCAATACACTCGTACACACATTAAAAAACAATAATAAAATATTTTTAAAAGTAATATTGCTAATCAGAAGATAAAGGAAAACAGAAACGTGCATCCCACAGTAGCTAAGCACTTCTTTAACCACTAGTATATCTCCTCAATGATTCCTGTTTCAACATTTATCCTCTTGTCTCATGAGTATCAATGACAAAGACACGTAGCTGTATTTCTCAAGGGACAGTCATTACAGAAGAGGACACCTCACATCTTAAGTAGGCTTATGATATCTTTCTTCTACCTTTTGGCTTCTAAGAACTTTACTTAGAGTATCATGTGTTGCCCGTCAGTCAAGACAGTAGTGTTTCAAGGTCAAGGTGAATTCCTAACCAAGGTCGTGTCTGTTATGCTCAAAGTATCTCAATCAGGAGTCAGTTGAGGGGAGAAAATATTTCTGTGGCTGACATATTCCATTTGATATCTAACTACCGTCGTGAGAGCCAAAGCCTCAGGTGATGTATAAAAGGTATCGGGTTGTGAAGTTTGTGAGGCCCCAGTGGCCTCTTGCCTCACCCTGATGTTTCTTTCATAGGTTTGGAGACATTAGGCCAGCACACAGGTCTGTCTTAAGCCTATTCAAGCAGTAAATTACATGGAGTGTAAACAGAAATAATACAATGATAATTATGCATGCATTTCATTGTTGCTGTCTAAGCATGTCTCTGTGCGCTATTCTAACACCATTGCTAGGCACATATATGTCTGACATTTGTTCTAGATGTCTCGCCTTGGGCATTAGGTTTCACTGGATACCATATTTCAACAAATTCTCATTCCTCTGCGATAAGTTCAGACTTAACTAAATTTGTTAGAGCCTTGCAGCACCATGCGTAAGCTGACATTTTAGTAACCCCTAATATTCAACCCAATCCATATAATACTTAAAGGCTATTGACTGGAATATGCCTTTTAACCAAGACATCAATCACACTGCCTACTATACTGAGTTTCTCCTTAACTAAATTTTGTCCATACAATTTCTGTAAAGTCAGTTGTGATTATCGTTATCATTATCATTTTTCTGGTTTGCTTTCAGTTGCTGTGATAAAACACTGACCAAAGCCAGTTTAGGGAGGGGGAGGATTTATTTGGTTTATAGGTCACCATCCATCAGGAGGGAGTCACAGCAAGTGCTCAGGCAGCAACTGGGAGCAGGAATTGAAGCAGAGGCCGTGGAAGAATGCTGCTTACTGGCTTGCCGCTTCCCCTAGTTCATGCTCAGCCAGCATTTTAAAAAGTAATATTTTTACTGATTCTTTAATCATTCCATAGAGTGTATTTTGATCGTATTCAGACCTTCTCCCCCATCTCCTCTCAGATCCATGCTCACCTTCCTACCCACCCTCATTTCGTGTCCTCTATTATTTTTTTAAGGTCTATTGATTCTAATTTGTGTGTCCCAAATGCTCTTGTGTATGAGTCCATCCCCTGGCGTGTGATCAACCTAACTCTCATCACACTTTTTATGGAAACAAACTCTCCATCTCTCAGCAGCTATCGGTTGTCAGTAATTCCTCAGATAGGGTGAGGCTTTATGTCCATCTCATCCTCCCCTGCTGGAATTTTGTCTGCATAGGTCTTGTGCCTGCTATCTCAAGTGCTGTGAATTAATATGTGCAACTGCCCTGTTGTATTCAGAAAACACGGTTTACTTGTATTCACCCGCCACTTCTAGCTCTTATAATAGTTCCACCTCCTCTTCTGGCTTGGGAAGAGAGGGTGTGATATAAGTGTCCTATTTAGTTAACCAGTATTTTTATATAACCCAGGTCCATTTGCCCAGGGCTTACACCTCTCACACTGGGCTGGGCCTTTTTATATCAGTTAGCAATCAAGAAAATGCTTCACAGACATGCCCACAGGCCAATCTGATGGGGGGAATTCTTCAGTTGAGAACTGTCAAGTTGACAACTTTTCTTAGGTGTGTCAAGTTGACAACTGAAGCTATCTATGACAATCATACACAAAATATTTATCATGTTTTTATGTTTTTTTAGGTCGCCAGTCTCTTCAGAAGATCATGGTAAGAACCTGTACTACTTGTACTAAATTCTGCTTTCAAAGTTGTTCCCTGGTCCTTGTATTTCATTGCCAGAGCAAAGAATTATTTAAGGAAGTGCTTCTAAGATTTGGCCTTATAGTTTTTGAGTGTGAACTGTCAAACACTCTTAAAAATATGATTCATGGTAGCTGAGGTTGATATCTGGTATTATTTTCAACTGTATCGTGACCATTTTGGTTGACAAACCATGAACCTTAACATCTTCTGCCAGGTTTCTGTCCTATCATGAAAAATGTTCCCTGGCTTTTGAGCTAAGCATGTATTATCTGTAAATTAGACTTTCATCTTTAAAGTGTAGGAAATATTCCCCAGATCCCTTCCATATTGCACATTGTGGGGCTGTGTCCTTGCACACTCATTGGCAGAATGTTCTAGATCTGAAATGAAGCTGACCAGTAAGTGATATGAGCTGCTACCCAATTGAGGTGGATTATTTGCATTTTCAGAGACAGCTGCTTTACTCAAAGGACAAAAAAAAAAAAAAATCTATGTCATTTCCAACCCTTTTATTCACTTGTTCAGTCCTGTAGCATTGTTCCTTAAATGGCTAGAATGGGTTAATTATGCCATCGAATTGCACTTCACAATTATCTATATGTGAAACTTTACGTGAGGACTTCGTGATACTTCTCTTCTTGGACTTCTGTGTTGTCTTAGAGCTGATACCCATGCCCGTGGATTACCTCTCCCTCGTTTACTGTGTAGAGCACCTTTTTGCATACAGGATAAAAACTTTCCAACGCACTGAAACTCTTGATTGGCTTTCCAATATTGTATTTCACTCGGGCCAGTAGGCTCTAACAATGGACTCTTCCTGTTCCTTTACTGCTGATCGATTCACCGTCTTTTCGATTTTCTTGTCTGTAATCCATACTCCAGCTGTAACGCTGTATCACATTTCAGAATCGCATCCTATTTTCTGGCTCTCCCAGCTTTCCTTGCTGCTAGTCTCCCTGGGAGAAAATGACGTCTCCATTTTGCCATATACATGTTTTCTGCTCCCTCTTTTTATCCTCTGTGGATCCACTTACTGTGCCAAATATATTTTCTCCATTTTAGAAATTACCCCACTGCTCTGATGCTTTCTTTAGCTGTCTCCTCTATTAGACTGAGAGTTTCTTTGATATAGTTTCCAATGAAAAGCAAATATTAAAAATGTATTTATTAAATGAATGAAGGAAGGAAATGGAGGGGGAGTTTTAGGCAGCCTCTCCTGCTGCTGTATTTTGAAATCTGTCCCAATATTGGAATGAAGTTGGATCGTGTTCTCTGAAGAACTGTAGGGAAAATTATGTTCAAGGCCCATTAAGTCAGAATTAGGTAATCAACCACCTAATGGTAAGCCATTATTGCATGCTATTTTGCTGATTGTTGCTGGTATGAATAGGATTTTGATTGTATATTTATAAGTCCTTCAGTTTTCCCATCCAAATGATAAACTGGAAGTGTGTCTATGGCTTTTATTTTGAGCTAGTTTTAACCTTAATGACCTCTGGCTGCTTTTGCCCTCTTATCTATAAGAATAAATCCTCCATTCCAAAGGGAAGAGGGATGCTAAATTGCAATCTTCTGGTCCACAATGATTT
>NW_008359625.1:2855610-2877117 GCF_000622305.1 Nannospalax galili | reverse complement strand
AGAGAGAGAGAGAGAGAGAGAGAGAGAGAAAGAAAGAGGACTGACTGGTGAGATGGCTCAGCTGTTAGTTAAGAGCTCTTACTGCTCTTCCAGAGGATAGGGGTTGAGTTGAGTTCCCGGCACTCATGTCAGGCTGTCTCTTTTGGCCTCCTCAGGCACCTGCAGTCACGTGCTCATACCCCCCCAACACAGACACAGACACATAATTTAAAATAAAGCTTGCATATATTTAAGTGCACTTGTGTCATGCAATGCCCACAGAGGTCAGAAGAGGGCATCAGATACCCTGGAACTGGAAATATTGACAATTGTTAGCTACCATGTTGTGGGTGCTGGGAATTGAACCCAGGTCCTCTGCAAGAGTAGCCAGTGTTCTTAATGCTGAACCATCTCTCTAAGACTTCTTAAGGGTTATAAGATACCAGTGGGCATATGCCAGGGTCCTTTGAAGCTTTGAAAGGTGATCACTGCCTGAATACTTGTTCTCAGTATTAAGAGCAGCTCATACTTGACTATGAAAACAATTGATATATGATATATATTAAATAAACATTATGAAAATTAGAAGAGTATTATGTTTTTGTGACTTCAAAAATGCATTATATTTCTATGCCTCTGTCTTCTTCTGCAACTTCCAAAACTAGCTCAAATGTACAGTGGTGATTTACCTAATGTCATCTTAATTGTTCATCTTCTTCTAGTCCACACATCCTTGGAAAAATATTCCTGCACTTTTCCTCAGCACCATGCTTTTCTAACACTCACTATGTACTTTCTTATGCCTGTATGTTTTAGACACTTATATTTTCCTATGGCCATCATAAAATGTCTTGAATGTCACATCCTCAATCTTATATATAACATTTGTACGCTATAATGATATTACAATATATCTATAAGGACGATGAACCAAAATTCTCCAATTTATTGTAAAAGAATTGATGTGTATTGGCAAATGGATTGTGAAACTGGAATATAAAACCCATGCCTCTTGATTTTCTATATTGTTCACTTACCACCAGTGATCCTGTTTCCTTCTCTAATAATTGGTCCCTTCAGCTATTTCTGAAACAGAATTTGTTCTTGGAAGAAATCTAACTTTGAAAAGTCCAATAATTCTGGCATTTTCTATTCTTATCTCTGCCCTTCATAGAGCACTTGAGCACAGTGGCTGTGATCTATCCCCTCTTGCTTAGATTATCTGTAAAATGGGGCTCCTCATGTTTGTCCCATATTATCTCACAGATGGTTGTGAATTGAAATGTGAACTCTTCTGTAAAAATCACCTTCCAGTTTATTCCAAATATCTAAACATCGTGAAATCAATCAGGCAGGGGAACAGGAAGCATGAATTTTCTGGCATTTGCTTTTTACAGCAGATAGACTGAAAAGTTAAAGAATGGGGGCTGGGTGTGGCGGGGCTGGGCATGGTGGCATGTGCCTACAGTCTCAGCTATTCAGGAGGTCGAGAATTGCAAGTTTGAGGACAGCATAGACATTTAGTGAGTGCTCTAGTTGAAAAACAAAACAGCAAAGAAAGAAAAAAAAAAAACAAGAAAAGTTAAAAGATAGGGTGCTCAGTAGAGAAAAACCTGCGTCTTTCAACCTTATCAATAAACATTAACTTTTCATCGGAAACCTTTTGTTTTTGCATCTAAGGAAGCAAAGCACAAAATGTTTTATGCATAGTTTGGCTTCTAGTCCCAAAATAAAGGTTGAGCTCATGATTAGATGAGTGGTCATATAGGATTGGCAATACCAGGCACAGAGGACATATAAAATGTTTTTATTTATATTAGCATTAGGGTCTCTGAGAATAAAAGGCAACGTTATTGAGCAAGTGTGCAGAAGAGTTCCACCACATGATCACATTTAATCTTTAATAGATAAAGGCCTATGGGGACATGATTACCCTGATTTTACAAATGAGGAAACAAGTGCTTAAATAACTTGCTTAAAATCAAATAGTTTCTTTAAATCCACCACATTGCTGAGAAGCCAAAAACATGATTGTCAGCATTAAGGTAAATTGACAGAATTATTGAGAGAGAGAGAGGAAAAAAATTCTTCTCCCTAACAAGACTTTATTTACTGCTGTGTAAGTAATTTCTTTTTAATGACAAAACAAAACAGAACAAAAAATAACAACTCCTCCCTCCTGCTGGGAATGATTTGTCCCTGAAGAAAAAGTGAAATACCAATGTCAGATTTTCTCATAATTAGTTAGCTGAGTGAAACCTAAGCTTCAGGGAAGCCTGCCATGTGAATCCCAGGGGGAGCATTACATTTTAATGCTACATCTGGAAACTGGAGTCCCGCTCCTTGTCAGAAGATAAGCTTGGCAGTGATTGATGGCCCGGTCCTCTGAGTTTCCTCTGCATTAGTGCCTCACACTTCATCATTTCAATTGCTCCTGGAGCCGCCTCCTGCAGCGCTGGCCCTGTCTCCAGCTCTAAGCACTTGGGTTCTTTATGTCATCTTAGCCTGTTTATTTTATGAGCCTCTCAGAATGCTGTTCTTGAAGTCACCACCAGTGTGAGACACATAGAAAGGTCATTTTCCAATGAATGTCTGTTCTGGTACACAGTCAAAGACTTTAATGAACTTTTGAAAAGAAGCACTAATGATTGACTTGATTCCACAGGAGCATCTGAACAGATGTCTGTCTTCTATCCCCCTCCCGGAACTGTCAGCAGTCCGTGGCTCTCATGTTCTGTGGTCATTTTTCTGTTGCTACAGTAAACACCAGAAAAGTATGGCAGTCATCACTCTGGAAAATGTAGCAACCATAGTCACAAGTGTCGATCGAGTCTATGGTCAGGCTTGGAGTTGACTATACTTCAAAGTGTTGTCAATAAAACACATTGTGGTGTTTTATTTACCAGCAGTTATCTCTTGTTAACTAATTTTTCTGGGTTTGTTAATGTTTTCAATTTCACAGTTGTTATTGATTTGTGTGTGTATTTGTGTGCACATGTGCACGTCACATTGTAAGAGTGAGTGGCAGTCAGATGACAACTTTCAGGAGTAACTTCTTTCCCTACATAATGTGGGTCCTGTGGAGCTACCTCACTGGCCTTTAACTCATTTTCCCCTTGTTCTTTTTTTCTTTTCTTTTCTTTTGCTTGTATGTGTGGTGCTGTGAATGAACACAGGACCTCATACATGCTAGGCAAGCACATCACCACTGAGCTCTATTCCCAGCCCTCTTTCTTTACTTCTTATTTTGCTGAGGCTGCCCTTGAACATACTCTATAGACCAGCCAGGTCTGGAACTCACCATCCTTCTGTGTTACTAGGCTTGATCATTTTTCTAATATGAATATGAATAATATGTATTTATGTAATAAAATAGGTATTTCTAAATTGCATACAAATTTAGCTGCTCACTTTAAATTTTTATTAAATTATTTTTATTTTATGTTTATGAGTGCTTTGTCTGCATGTGTGTAAATGCACCATGTGCATGCTATGCTCATGAAGTCTAGAAGAGGGAGTTGGATCCCCTGGAACTGGAGTTACGGATGGTTGATAGCCACCATGTGGGTGCTGGTAACTGATCCCAGGTTCCCTGCGAGAGTAGCCAGTGCTCTCAACTTCTGTGTTATCTCTCCAGCCCCTTGGATGCTCACTTTAAATAATAACTAAAAGGAATCACTGTGAGCCATTTTCCAGATCAAGAAATGAAACATTTATGATAACCTGGGGGCTTCAGGTTGCCCCCTTTCTGTGCTATCTTCTCTAGCCTCCAGAAATAGTTGCTTCTGCCCGCTGTTGTTAATCTTGTCTTCATCTCTTTTAGACATTTTATTTTGGGAATACTTTCCCCAAAGTGAATTCATATATAATTTTATATGTGCACATGTGTATGCATGTACATGCAGCTTTACCTGTTTCAAATCTTTATACATAGAATCAGGTTGTATACATTTCTGTGACTTGGTTTGAATCTTTAAATTTTTTAAAAAGTAATTTTTATTTATTCTTTGAAAATGTCATACATTTAAACACTGTATTTTGATCATGTCTGTCCTCCGCTACCTCTTCCAACTTCTCCTAATGCTCTACCCACCATTTCCCTGACAACTTCCTGTTTTCTTTCTTTTTATTGTTATTAACAACGTCCTGAGTTAGTGCTGCCATATGCACACAAGTGTGGGGCCATCCACTGAGGGATGGGCAACATACCAGCAGCCCAGTCCCCAGAAAGTGACTCTCCTCAGCAGCCGTCCACTGACTACAACTCCTTCACTAGGAGCAGGTGCTTTGGGATCCCTTCCCCCATTCATGATGGGATGTTGACTGGATCTTGTGCAGGTCTTGTGTAAATAACCACAACTGCCATGCATTGTTCTGTGGAACTGCCATTCATGTCCCAATTTCACAGCACTCCTCCCCATCCCGTAGCTCTGACATTCTTTCTGTTCCCTTTTCTGTGACGTTTCCTGAGCCTTGAGGGAGGTTGATATAGATGATCCATCCACAGCTGAGCACTCACAATTCCTTATCCTCAGCATTTTGACCAGCTATAAGTCACTGCATTAACTACCCGCTACAAAAAGAAACTTCTCTGAGTAGTGTTGAGAGCATCACGAGCCTATGGGTATAAACATAAATATTTAGAAGATAGATTGACAGCATGCCCGTTTAGCAAAATGACACCAGTAAGTTCCCTCCTGGCTATGAGTTCTGTAGTCATGAGCTCCAAAAATCGAATCAGATTATATACACCTCTGCGACTCATGCTATTGAGGGTTGTGTTTATCTCAGTCATTTGTTATTTAATAAAATATTCTACTATATGAAGATAAAACAATTTATAAGTGTAATCCACTGCTGATGAGATTACAATTTTGGCTTTTGAAAATAATACCATGATGGATGCTCTCTATAACTCCTGGTATCCTTGTGTGAGAATTCTTCTAGCATTTAAACCTCTCAATTGCTTAGTTAAGTAGTAGATTTGACACATAGTCAGCTTTTCCGGTAATAGTGTTTCCAGAGGAAGTGGCCATTCACATAGTTATACTCAGCTTCAGTGAATAAGAGCCCCCATTGATCCATCCATCCAATGCTTAAAATTAATGGGTTTTAAAAATGTTTGCCAGTCTGATGGGAGTGTGACATGGTATCTTGCGATGGAAAACATTTGTGTTTGGCTTTTACATATTGGCGGAGCATCTTTTCATATATTAATAGACCACTTGTGTTTGTTCATCTGTGCAATGCCTTATTACGCCTTTGTCCCTGTGGGTTGTCTGTTTCTTAATGATTCCATAAAAATCTTTTGTATGTATTCTAGGTACAGTTTTTTCTCCTCTGTGTTGTAAATTTTTTCCAGCTTGACATTTAGCTTTTCAAACTCTTTTGGATTTCATCTGACAGGCAGATGTTCATTGTAAGATAATCAAATTACTGACTTTTTTTTTCTATAGTTTATACCTTAGGATGTTTTAAAAACATTTTGAGTAACATAAAGTTAGAATCCTGTTATCTCCTAAAAAATTTTAGCTGCTTTGCTTAGTGATTTTGTGGTTTGGTGAGAGGTAAAGGTACAATTTTGCTTTTAAAAAAATTTATTTTTAAGAATTTTATACATGTGGGGCTGGAGAGATGGCTCAGCGGTTAAGAACACTGGCTGTTCCCAGACATTAGGCTTAAGTCTATATAAAAAGTTATTTAGACAATTATTTCTCATTGGTGATTTTGTTTCTAAGCAGAAAGTGCTGCTCAGATATAAGGCTTCAAATCTCAGTCTCCAATACTGTAGTGCCCATCGGTAGCTAAGGGAGACAACCAGCTATTGTTCTAAAATGATGGATAAATTTGTTTTCTCCCCCTATTTAGAAGCCTTTGAGAGGGAACTGACACTGATTCTAACCACTCCAACAGCTATCAAAATACCTGAAAGCAAACCCTGAATCCATCACTCTAGAGTCCAGCCTTGGAAGACAAAAGAAAAATGAGGAGGAACCCAATAGAGGGATGCTTTTGGAAGCCCTTGTCAAGAAATTCCAATGGACTCTCATATGAATATTTGAAAATTGCCCTGTTCTGACTTTTTTCTAGTTCCCTGTCTAGAACTTGTAATACTAATTACTCTTGCCTTTACTTCTCCTTCACATCTCCTATTCATGATTCAAAGACTTTCTTTTCCCCTTAGAGATAAGAGTTATGCAATTTGGGAGTCTTTTAGATAGACCCACTGAAGGGGTACTCCAATTGCCTCACCCTGCATCCCTGTTCAGCATGGAAGAAGCCAGAGTGGTCTGTGTTCCTATTCCCTATTGTCAGTTTGGGTAACCCCTTCATAGAATGGCTGGATAAGAATAGGAGGTAGGAATTGGCTAGGCAATGAGGGTGAAAAGACCCCAAAGAAAAGTGGCCAGTTTCTTGGCTAAACATCAAAATATCTTTGGGACTCTTAGCAACATACTCTGTTCCAAAGGCCAAAATTATCAAAAGTATTTGGGATCTTGTATCTAATCCTTAAAAGATTTTAGGGTTACCTCTTCAGAGGGGGAATGTTAGAGTAGCCAAAAGCCCCATAAAAATAAATAAATGAAAGAAGAAAAAAAGAATACAAAAAAAAAGTGAAGGGGAGCTATGGGAGGTGTTGGAAGGGAGGCAGTGGGCATGGATTTGAGCAAAACCCCTTATATGCATGTATGAAATTCTCAATGAAGTTTTTGTAAAAGTTAAAAAAAAAAAAGGACACTGACTGTTCTTACAGAAGATCCAGGTTCGAATCCCAGCATCCACATGGCAGCTAACTGTCCGTGACTCCAGTTCCAGGGAATCCGACAGCCTCTCTGTCTTCCAAGGGCATTGCATGACATGGGTGCACTTACCTATATGCAGGCAATACGTGCATACACATAAAATAAAAATAATAAATAAAATTTTTTAAAAAGAATTTTATACATACATATAATGTGGTTTTATCAAATGTACCCCTCCATCCCTTCTACTCTTCCAACATCTCACAACCACTTTAGTCTCCCAACTTCCTGTACTCTTTTTTAAGCCCACTGAGTTGACTTAGTATTGCAGTATGTACATGGATTTGGGCCATTCACTAGAGCAAGCACAGGAATTTTTCATGTATTAGAACATCTCTCTCATTATCACCCACTTCCTGCACTGGTTTGTAAAGTCAGATCTGTCTTTCTATGAATGTTTGAACTGTTTTAGATTTTCTAATCTGCATGATCAATATGTTTCTTCTTAAACCAATATCACACTGTTTTAAGCTCTGGTTTTGCTATAAGCCTTAATGTCTAATAGAGGATAAACTTGCAAATTTGTTCTTGATCTTCAGAATGTCTTGATCATAGTTGACCTTTTTCATATAAATTGTTAACTCTTGTCATGTTCTGTGTTAAAATTTTCACAAACAGGCTGGATATATGGCTCAGTGGTTAAAAGTGCATTACTGCTTTTCCATGGGCCTGGAATTTGGTTCCCATTTACCACCATGTCAGGTAACTCACGATTGCCATAACTCCAGCTCTGGAGATTCCATCATCCTCTGCTCTGCAGGCATCCCTACATGCGAGACGTACACACACAGGCACACAAATAACAATAAGAATTGCTATTTAAAATTTGTTTTTAATGAGCATTGTACGAGGTAATAAATCAGTATAAAGACACTGATGTTTTATAATTTTCTTCATGAACCGTTTGATCATCTTCTGTTCAGCCCATTCCCAGGTACTTTATATCATTAGTGACACTTTATGTACTGTGTTTTTTAAATTATAATTTCTAAGTGCTCTTTGCTTGCATACTGCTCGCATACTTTTAGAAACCTGTTTCTATGTCAGGATTCCTGCTGATTTTACATTCTTAAACCTTCTATGAAGGGCCTTTCTTTGGGAAGATAATTCTGTACAGGAAATTCCTTTTTTAAAAAATATTTTTATAGGGGCTGGACAGATGGCTCAGAGGTTAAGAACACTGGTTGTTCTTGCAGAAGACCTGGGTTCGAATCCCAGCACCCACATGGCAGCTAATAACTGTCCGTAACTCCAGCCCCATGGGCTCCAACAGCCTCTTCTGACCTCCATGGGCATTGCATGTCCCAGATGCACTTACCTGCATGCAGGCAAATACACAAATACACATAAAATAGATTAAAATTTTTTTTAATTTTTTTAATTTTTTTATTTTATGTGTTTGAGTGTATTACCTGCATGTATGTAAGTGCACCCGTGTCATGCAGTGCCCATGGAGGTTAGAAAGAGGGCATCAAATCTCCTGGAACTGGAATTACAAACAGTTTTTAGCCACCATGTGGGTGCTGGGAACCAAACTTGGGTACTCTGTAAGAGCAGCCAGTGTTTTGAACTGCTGAGCCATCTCTCCTGCCCCAACCTGTATAGACAATTTCATCAACAAATACTGAGAATTTCATTCTGTTGTCCCCACTCATTATGCTTTACACGTGTCTTATTTTTATTATTTTAAATTATGTGTACACATGTGTGTCTGTGTGTGTGTATGACCATATGTGTATGGATACCTCCAGAGGCCAGAGGCAACATATTCCTCTGGAGCTGGAGTTTCAGGCAGTTGTGAACTACCCAAGGGATGTGGTGGGTCCTGGGAACTGAACTCATGTCCTCTGCAAGAGCAGTATAATCTCTTAACTACTGAGTCATATCTCCAGCCCCTGCATGTGCTTTTCTCCCATTCTGCACTGGTTACAACTTTTAGTGCAGAAATGAATAGATGTCAGTGTGATCAGCAGCATCATTGATCTCTTCCTGATCCAAGGTGAATGGCATCTGGAAGAGCAATTTAGCTTAAGCTTTGCTGTTCCTTGGCCTCCGTGTGTGGTGGTAATTGGTTATAAATGTTTTAAGAATCTTTTCTTTCATTAGAACTTTTAAATTTAACACATAATGAATTTCATTGAGTAGTTTATCTTTTATGTATCGAGGTGATGGCATATTTTTACCCCTTCACTTGTTGACATGTTGCATCTCAATAATTGATTTTACAATGGAAACCAGTCGCATATTCACAAGAAGAATTCTAAATGTTTATCATATTTATTTCCTTTATACAGTGCTCAATCTTTTTCGTGAATACTTATTTAGACATCAACACCCATGATGTGACTAGCCTTTCATATTCTATTTTACAGTGAATAAATGATAGCTCCAAAAAAATGAATCAAAAAGATATCTTCTTTCTAACTTTGGAGAGACTTTGCACAACCCTTCAGTTACCTATTTCTAGAATACCTTCTATGTATTCCTATTTGTATTTTACAGATGAGAAACCAAAGACACAAACGTACTAAGTGACTGGTACAAAGTCTCAGGTATGGTTAGTAAAGGTTAAAAGAAGAATGCAGACTCTGGGACTCAAGATCCAAGATCTGTTCTGAACCAGTCTGTACCACCTCTCAGTGACATGACTTCTGACTTGATCTCATGTAATCACGATTCAGTTTGTTAAATAAAGACTTTGTAGTTTGAATTGGGTAGGAACTGATCTTTAAAGGTAAGTATTCTTTCCTTCAGGAACAAACACAGTCAAGGAGATGATTCTTATGACCAGATAAGTAGAATAAACTGAGAAAGTGAGATGCTTTTCTGTAAGGTACTGACTAGTATCATGTGGTGAGCTGGTGATGCAGATGGAAACATCTGCAGACCTTTAATGCCCTCCAGGAAGAACGTATAATGAACGTATAATGTTGGCCACCTCAGTACTCTATTTTGCAGTGATTTTGGGTTATCTAAAGCAGTTGCTAGGGGATCCCACCCCATATTCAGTTTCTTACAGTCCCCCATTGGCTTTCTAATTAGATTTTAACTTTTTAGTGCTCACTTGTAAGACTGAATCCCATCCCTGTTTAGTTTGTGTTGCTTTAATGAATTATTTCTCCTCCTCCGCCTACAATTCTCTCTGGACCCCAAATTCCCTTGGGTTCATTCAGCCATGTAGTGTGTGCCACCTCCTGTGACCCCTCTGACAGACCTTCATCATTCTCCATCCTGTTCCCTCTTCGGTGATACTTATTCCTGTGCCTTGGAGCCATCTCCAGGAGCCTAAGGACAAACAAATGATAGATTCTCCAGACAACTTAAATGCCTGTGGTTTCTGCTTCCCTGCTCTCTCACTTTTGTTTAAAATATTCCTGTTTTTTTTTTTTTCAATTCCTCTTAGGTGGTGTTGCTGTTCTTATTTGACTGTAGGCCCATGAAGAGAGACATTTCCCTATTCTAGGCAATGCCCTGGCACAGAATTGATATCATCTATTCAAGTCTTACTGTTCAGTTTGCTGCACTTTGTGGCGCTGGCAAACAGAAACTTCCAGAGCTCATCTTTGAATCCCCCTGCAGCCTCATTAATACTGTTCTCTCTGGTAGGACATAGGTCAGTCCTGGTTCTTTTCCAAAGATATTCAGTTACTAGTGTGCTGAAAAGATTGTCTTTTGAATGGTTTCAATGCGTGCTCCCTCAAGATGGTGTGAAAGGAAAGAAAGGAAAACAGCAGCATGTTCACCCTTGATTGGTGGTCTTTCACAAATCCCTGGAAAATAGATTATTCACTGCTCGTTGAAAATAAAACAAGGGACCCCCTTAGGTTTCCCAAAATCTGGTTAATTTTATTTTGTATGTGTTCCGACCCTACTGTTCCTTCTCCCCTTTACTAAACTTTGTAATCATGTGATCCTTTTGACCGATTTGGTTTCTTTGGAGTTCTTTATTGATGATAATTATCTATCTGCGAAGGCTGATCATTGATTTGTGCTGTGGGAAGGGAATTCTCTTTACTACGATTGACCCTCAACAGTGCTGTCAATTGCCTTCTGGCTCAGAGACCTGTTAAGAAAAAGTGTTGAAATTATTGAAAGATAATAAAGTACTAGATAAAGGAAAGGTTTGGGGGAGAAAACCTAACCTCCTGGATTGTGTTTAAATGGAAGGATGAATGAGCACCAAGTGAGGTGATATGACTGGTAACCAAGAAATGATAGATTATATCCCGATAGGTCAGCTAGTACAGCCTTTCAAAAGGAAGTGTGAGGCTCTGAATCTTTGACTCTGTGCTCGTTTATGAGAGCAGAAGCAAAGAATCAAAGTGTTGTTATTTATTAAAGCTTACCGCATCTAAGCTTTCTATTGTATGGAAGTATATGCCATGGAGCTAGATTGACACATCAGAGTTGATCCGCAGGTAAGGATAACTGTCACTCCAGTTTTCTTTTCAATGTAAGTGAAATCCTAATATTCCACCAAACCCCAGGGTAGTGTGTTCTATGTAGAAACTATGTATTTATTTATTATTTATTCATCGTTTATTTATTTGTTTATATTATCTGTTTATTTGTTTATTGGTGGCTTCTTCTTTCAAAGAACTACCTGGTAGCTAAGTTCCCTGAATCATTTTTGATTATTTGCAAAATATTTGAATTTTTCAATTAGTCCCTTGTAGGTCATTTATATCAGGTCTGTTACTTAATACTATATGCTCTAGTACTTTGGAGGCATTGTATGTTTTGTTGTGCTATGAAATAAGCGCTCATGTAGCCCAGGATAATGTCCAACATGCTATGTAGCTAAGGATGACCTGGATTCTCCAGTTCTACCTCCCAAGTGCTTATATTGCAGGCATGCTTTTTTTTTTTTTTTTTTTTTTTTTTTTTTTTTCCTTTTTGTGTTTTCGCTTGTCTGAAGGTCTGTTGTAACTATTTAGGCTTGAGCTGTCTTGGATAGAGCTGGGAAAACAATTCACCTGACAAGTCCTGTTACAAAATCATGATGTCAACTGAATGCTTCTTGAACATTTTCCCACAATTCTTATGTCAATCTTCATTTTTTCTGGGTCCATTTGAGTGCTATATATTTTTGGATGTTACTTTCTTAGTATCCTGCAGCATCTCCTGGCCAACCAGCATCACTGCTTCTCATACCTAAGCAGTTTACCATTATGACTTTTCTTTACTCCAGGGCAATTTGATCTTCTGCCATTCCTGCATCTGAGCTAGAAAACTGTGGGCTATGGAGACTACTGAAACCTCACTCTTCTGAACCAACTAAGGACATTATGAGTTTAGGAGAACCCAATGGCATAGTAGTATTGAGCAGTCTTTGCAGCCACATAAGGAAGGTAGCATAGTACCTGGTAGAGAGCAAAGCCCTCTAATAAGCCTCCCCAAGCCCGAATATCCAGCCTGGTTTTATTTCAAGTTAATGGTGTGGCCTTGACCATGTTGCTTAATGCCACGGTGCCATCCTAGAAACAGGGTCGATAACAACAACATATATCTGGTTGTCTTCATAAGCATTAGACCAGGTACAACAGATGAAGCAATGTGATCAATGCCTAACTAACAAGATGTTTGCACAGTCAGCCAAAAGAAATGGACAGAAAAGTGCAGGAGAGACTGTCATTGTCAAAAAGGCAAATAGGAATACATTTTGGTGTAAGTAGACCACCTGTGTCTTATTTACATGGCCTTTGATATTAGTAAAAGCTGTTATTTTCTAGGTTTGCTGGGACTAGACATTTCCTTCAGGTGACAGCCCGATGGGCAGAAGATGACTTCTGCCATTGTGAGTAACAGTTAGTCACTTGAGCTTTGAGGGCAAGGCTGGCCAGGGCAAGCTCTGTGGTCTAGAGAAGGAAGAACCCTTCCCGGGCTGGGTAACCCAGGGAAAAGCATTACTGTCAGTTCTTGACATTCTGTGGTGGCTGCTCTGGAAGGACTCTCCTGCTCTGTAGACTTGTAGGACTGAGCTGGGGAAGAATAACACAGGAGAAAAAAATCAGAGATGTCATCTACAGTTTTGATGAAGCATTACACAGATACCTGTGTGCTATTCTCTAGTCCATGTGTGTAGATATCTGCATACAAGTGCCAGACTGTTCTTCATGCTTTGGATGACAAACCTTGCTGCCTTTACCATACTTCACTGTGGAAGGGAAAGCTAACTTTGTCAGTATACATGCTCTAGGTAGCCTCCACATAATAGCTTTATTTTATGAGTTAGCAAAATCCATTACTATTTAATTATATGCTTTCAGCTTTTCTCTTGACAAAGCAAAATCCATTAGTTTTTAAAAAGTGAATTTGTCATCCAGTAGAGTCCAGCCAGCTTTCCTCATCTGATGAGATATTCCTCTTACCATTCATCCTAGCAAACGAAGGTAATAGTTTCAGTCAATGGAGCAAACATTAG
Source organism: Nannospalax galili (assembly GCF_000622305.1). NCBI lineage: Eukaryota > Metazoa > Chordata > Mammalia > Rodentia > Spalacidae > Nannospalax > Nannospalax galili. The sequence continues at coordinate 2,863,911 of NW_008359625.1, read as the reverse complement.
TGTGCTGTTATACCAGAGTGCATAAAGGGTCCTTTAAAGCACTGTTGTCTCTGTTAACTGTTTGCTCTGTTTCCCTGATCATGAATCTCTCCGGCCAACATACATACCTTCCACAACTCACAGCACTGCCTTCCCATCCTCAGAAAGGATTGCTCTTCCGCACTGCTATTCTTCTTCAAGCATTTGATTAGCCAGCAATCTCTGATCTATCTATCTATCTATCTATCTATCTATCTATCTATCTATCTATCCATCTAGCTATCATCTATCTATCTATCTATCTATCTATCTATCTATCTATCTTATCTATATCTATCTATACATCAATCTCTCTCCATATATATGTTTTTCTTTTCTCTTTATTTTTTAGAAAGAGGTTGCTAGTCTTAGCCAACACTATGAAAATGGAGCATCTGGGAGCTTTACGTGGACATTACGGGGGTGAGAGGAGTGTCTCTGGGGCTTTACCGCTCACTATGTCTTCGCAGGTGTTCTATCTGCACCCTTGGACACTGTATTCCTGGCTCAGATTCTCGCCTTCCTCCAGCCCCATCTTACGCACCCCACTTTATCAAGGCATGTTGTGTATCACCTCTTCCTTTAAGCTTCTGTGCCAGCTACTCTTCTCCATGGAAAACCACTCTCCTATCATGTCTGTTAGGAAAAACCCTCCCTTTCTTTCAACTCCCCCAGGAAGTCATGTTCTACATCACTGTGTCTTCAATGATCGAGGAATGCATTTGGCTGTGTAGGTGTATAGGACTTAACTTTCTAGTTATTGTTTCCTCTTTAAAGTTTCTGTGAAGAATGTACAATCTTCTTCTTACCTTATGACAACTGGATAGTAAAGTCAAAGCCTTTATAACTGTCATTGAAGATGATATGCTGAAGCTTCTTTGGTATTTTATCTCTCGAGCATGCTCAGAACTCACCGTTTGCATTGCCACTCTTGTTTCTAAGGCATATTATTGCTTAGTCATCTCAGTACGCTGTTATAATAAAAGTTAGCACTTTTTTGTTTTTCTAACATTAGATATCTTTTAATATTTTTTCTTCCAATGAATATCTGTCATGTGCTTCTATGTAGAAGATTAAAAATTAGTGTTATAATAGCAGTTGCAGGCACAAATCACCCAGTCTGTCTTTACACCAGTAGAAGGAGTACTCTAGAAATTCCATTTATCAAAATTGCACATTTTTGTTATATGTGTATTTTCCTGGTATGTGTCCCTGAAAGCAATCTTTGCCTCTTTCTTTCCAGAGAGGCATAGTTTAGCTAACATTTGTTCTTTTTTGTTTATATAAAAAAGAACACTTCATTTTGGAGAGTGGTCAGTTTGTGGTAGGCACTGATAAGGTGCTTAGAGTACATCTTGATAGCCATTTGACCCATAAACCTATAATCTTGCAGAACTCTAGAACACATTCTTATTTGAATCCTGGCCTTGAACCCCATTTCCCCTGCAGTGTTGATGTGTGTTCAAAGCCAATAACCATCTATCCCTTTTAGGACCTGTCATATCTGCTTGCAGTTAGCATCGAATGAAATATATGCATACTTTTCTCAACTTGAATTCGTTTTAGAGGTCTTGAAGGACACTGTTAAAACACATCAAATAAACTCAAAGAAACCAATCACAGAAGGAATGCCAGTGAGCCTGATGCTGAGCAAAGAGATGAAGCCAAAGTTCCAGTTCCACTTGTCTTGTCCAAAAAAGTCAAGAGGAGCTGCAGGTCAGCAAAGCCGCTCTTGCTGTGTGGTAGCATCCTCTCATCAGTGAGACTGAGTGGGGCCTTATTTTATGCTCTCCTGCTCTCTTACGCAGGATTATAGTGTTCTCATTCAAATACCAGAAAAGCAAAAATAAACAAAGTAAGTCAATCTAAATTAAATTCTCACCACCTTTGGGGAGATGTAGGAACTGCAGGGAACACTAGCATCCCTTTCACATCTGTTATGTTACCAAATAAGCTTGCAATGTGCTAAGCATCTTACTATGTATTGCTTTATTCAAATGTCAAGAAGAGAAAAGAATGTTCTGGTGTACTGTAATTATTCTGGTATACTGGGTTCATGTGTTTAGTGAGGTATAATCAGATTAAACCCTTTACAAATATGAAAAATCCTCCCTGTTTGTACAAGCTTAACGTTTACTGAGTAAAATAGTTAATGGGATTCTGTGAGATTGATGTGGTAAATGAATATTCTTTCCTAGTTTTAAGGGAACAGTTGGATATTATTTCAGATGGTGACACAATAGAGAAAAATGTGTTGGCCCACTATATGTAAACATGATGATATTAATTTTTCACAAGAGAAACATTCATATTGAATTGAAGTAGCTGGCCAGAGGATGTCTTTAGGAACCATGCTGATCCCTCATATAACTATTGTGACATATTTTACTGCTGAAGGTGACACACCATAGGTGGTGAAGAGTGTGTATTCCATTGGCCCCTTAATCTGTGAATAATTTTGTGAATTTAGTGCTCAAAGAAAATTAATTAACCCATGAACTTTGCTTTAATCCTGACTGAAGGCTTCCTACCTGTGTTCTAATGAAGTACCGTGCATCATTACTATGGCATTTATATCATATATATGATAGAAATGTTTAGATAATATAAACATTTCTGGTCTTGCAATCTTGTTTTGATGCAACTAATAAACACCATTAGGTTTCAGAAGAGATTTGAAATTCTTTGTCACTCCACACTGATTTCTAAGTGTAACAGAGGGCCACTAGGGTGAACGCCCTCCCTTCCTTCTTTCCTTCCTTCCTTTGTGGTACTGGAGATCAAACCCAGGACCTTAAGCATGTCAAGCCTGCACTCTAACTTTAACTTGACTCACCAGCCCAAGTGGGCTTTCCTCTACTCCCTACATCATCTACAGTCCCTAGTTCAAAGCCTAGAGAAGGGATGACCAGGTGAACCATGAGGCTATAGGACCAAGCAAGTATTTACTTAGCACTTTGTTAATTTCCTATACCATGAAATTTGGGGAAAAGGTAAAATACAGTTAAAGAGAGAGAAAAAGCTGTTCTGCTTGCCTATTGCTTAACTGCAATGATGGAGTTTAAGCATGTGAAACAGCTAACAATTTCACAACACCAAAGAAACAAATGAGATGCTTCCAAGAAACATCTGGTCCCCACACTGTTTATAGCCCATTCCAGTGGTGAATAAAAAGAGCAGAACTGACTGCTTCTAAAGAGGGCACGTTCTCGTCCCCTGACAGCAAGGTAGAGGTTTTTTGCCAGAGGGAATACTACATGGTGCTGTTTCTATTTTTCTACAAATAGAAAACTTCTTCCATGCTAATAGGAACTTCAAAAAGCTTGCTACAGCAGATGGGAAGAACCTATATACAGCTGTGCATGTAATCAGCAGCAGCTAATTGAATTTGAGGATCAACTGTGATTAGCAGGAATCAAAACCTATCCAGGTCTCCCTATATGGTTCTACCAGCTCTAAAATGGATCTGGCACAGGCCGTGTTTGAATATGAGAGCACTGTGGTATTTGATGGCCTTTAGATGCTGCTGAGCTGTGTGCTCTGCACCTTGCATTCTGTATTTCTTCACCGGAGGACCAGCTAGTAGTGGGGTGTGCAGAAACCTCCCGTCTCATGTCTGGTGATTAAGGAGACACTAGCACCACAACGTATCTTGAACAGAATTTTTAATTCAACCAGCAAGTAAACAAGCAGTTGCTTCAGTATTATGATTGTAAAACACACAAGATTAACAAAAGTCAATTTGCAGTTTTAAGGGGAGAATTCTTTTTGTATCAATGGAAACACTGAATGATGGAGAAACACAGGGAAATACTACCCTCAAAGTTCTTTGATCTGATCATAAGTAGAAGCTTCACACTGTCCCATTATTCGACTACTGTGACTTCCTGTTTGTCCCCTGAGCAGCTTGTTCCATCAGCTCCACATAGCTTTGTCTGTCTTTATCAGAAACATTCCATCCAGTTTTTCTGTGTGTGAGCAGTCAGACATATTAATGAGCAGCAAACTGTGAAAGCTTAGCTTATAAAGATGGCATTTAGTATAATCATCAAACACAGCACAGGTAATCTAACACAATCTAACACACACTTAATGGTATGGACCGCCACTATGAATTATGTTAATTAGGCATAAATGGGAAGAAGCTCAGGAAATTGATTGCAATTAATATTATTTTACATAGACATGCTGAGCAAGTCCAAAATGAAGCAAATAAAGGAAGAAATTAGATAGACCTCTGCATTTTAATCAAGGCCTACAGGAGTTTTTGACAGTCAGAACATAGTACGTAGCAAGTTATTTCTTACAGCAGAAGCTGAGACACTGAAGCGATTTTAAAAAAAACTAATCTATTAAGACAGATTCATGATTTTTATTATTTTAGCATGGAAGTCTTGGTAACAAGCCATTGCTGCGTTGGTATGGTCTCAGAGTGCATGGCTTAAGACAGCAGTTATTTATTCAACTCACTGTGCACTTTGGACAGGGCGGTTTTGCAGAGCAAGTTTGAGAGAGTCGTTTGCTCTCCTGGAAGCTGAGGTGTCTACCTACTTTCAGAGCGACAGCACCCATGGCTGTGGTGGGGCTGACAACCTGGAAGCCACAGTTCCTCTCACATGGCTGGGGTCTGCTCTGGCTTCCTTGGGAAATGGTGATTTGTTCTAAAAGCCACCATCCTAGGGAGCCAGGGAAGGAGGCTCAGTTTGCTTTGAGACTCACAAGCCATCCTTCCCACTGAAGGCCCATGTTTGCCCGTATTCAAAGGAAGCAGGAAAAGGACTCTAGATCTCACTGGGAAGAGTGTCAAAGTCACATTACAACATGAATGTGTAGGAGAAGAGAATGTGTGACTGATTTTGGAAAGAACGAATTCTCACTTCTTGCCTTTATGCTCAGAAAAGTATTCTTTCAAATAAACAGTCCTCAGTGTTTCTTTAAATGGTTTTCTGCTGATGGAATTCAAGGCATTACGTGTGTAATAGTTTCCCATATGCGGCACAGGAAACACAGGCTGTTGGTGAGAGTCATTCCTGAACAGTAAACAAAACCAGCATTCCAACTCAAAGTACATCCCAATTTCAGTCTGAGACATGCCAAAAGCAGTGTTAGCGTTCTCTCCCTTCAGGCATGCTCATCTCTGTGTGACTTTGTCCAGTGAGCACATGTCCTCACTCTTTGAATAGGGAAAGACCTAGAACCAGGCTTCGCAGGTTTCCACAAACCCTTATTCACCTTCTAGTGGAACAAGACAAACTTGTCCAAAGCATGCAGTGGGCCAAATAAATGACCATTGTGTCGTAACTGTGTTCTGTGACTGCTTGCCATGCAGTAATGGCTGTGATGGACTTGCATGCTATTATAAGAAAAACTATGAATCTGTCTTAATAGATCAGTTTTTTTTTTAACAAAACCAACTTCAGTGTTTTAGCTTTTATTATAAGAAATGACTTGTCACACTATGTTCTGTCAACTCCCCTAGGCCTTGATTAAAATGCAGAGGTCTTTGGAAATTTCTAATTTTTCTTTTTCCTCACTTCATTTTGGACTTGTTCAGGATGTCTATGTAAAATATTAATTGCAACCATTTTCCTGAGCTTCTTCCCATTTATGCCTAATTAGCATAGTTCACAGTGACTGTCCATACCATTAAGCACGTGTTAGATTACCTGTGCTGTGTTTGATGATTATACTAAATTCCATCTTTGCAAGCTAAGCTTTCACAGTTTGTTGCTCATGTAATATAGCTGACTGCTCACAAACAGAAAAATTGAATGGAATGTTTCTGCTGAAGTAAATACAGACAAATCTATGTGGCACGAGAGCTCTGGAGAAGTGGACACCTGGACAGCTTGTGCAAGCAGGAAGTCACAGTAACTGACTAAAGAGCAGGTCTGAAGGTTGTGGTTGTGAGCAGATTTAGAAAATTGTGGCTTAGCATTTCCCTTGGGTTTGTTCATCGTTCATTGTATCCAATGACACAAAAAGAGATTGAACTTAAAACCACAAATTGATTTTACTTCATTTTTGTATGTTATGCCTCCATGAAACTCTTTAATAGGTCATTTGTTTTAATTTTTGAGCATCATGGTCCAAGTGGAACAAAGACCAACTGGAATATTATGGAACTTGACCTTAGGAGACAGAAAGGCAGAAAATAATTGAAGCAAAATTTTTCCAGGTCTTTGATCCTTTGCTAACTCTCTGTGGGACACTGGAAATGTCAGTTTATATCTCAAGGCCCTTGTTTCACATTATGAAATTGGGGTTAGAGTAGGGAAAAAGACAGGTATAGAAGGTACCACAGTGTTGCTGCTAACGAGGTAGTAAGTTTGCAGTCCTTGCTCTGCACGTGAACATATTAATTCAAAACATGTAGAACTTTCCAAATCTACGTTTATAATTCTCAGTGGATCAACTAATTGGTCTCCTAGGTTTCTGCAAACCATTATTCTTTTTTTCCATTTAATTTTTTTCTACAATATTTTAAGCATTTTAAAAGTCGCTACCATGAGTAAAGGATGATCAATTGGGCAATAGAAAATTACTTTAAAAACTGGACAATGGGGCTGGAGAGATGGTTCAGCAGTTAAGAGCACTAGCTGCTTTTGCAGGGGACCTGGGTTAGGTTCCCAGAATCCACATGGGGGCTAACCACTATCCATAATTTCAGCTCTAGGGGATCTGACACCATCTTCCAATCTCCAGAAGATATGAGTTTGGTTCCTAACACCCACATCAGGTAGCTTACAACTGCCTGTAACTGCTGTCTTCTGGCCTCTGAGGGTACCTCTCTCTCTCTCTCTCTCTCTCTCTCTCTCACACACACACACACACACACACACACGCACACACATAATTAAAATAATTACAAGCATATTTTATTATGCCTAGGCCTTTGCCACATTCTTAATACCTGTTATTCCTATTTTTTGTTGGCAAATCAAGAACCACAGCCTAAAACTACACCTTCAGAATTACTTCATGCACTAAATTATTTAGTTATAGTTGCCCTTTGTCTACAACGTTCCTGTGTGTGGCCAGATTGAAAGGCCATTGTCTTCTACAAGGCAGGCTCTCTGATCTTGAGTTCATTTCTATTCCAGTTTCATTTCTGCTGCTGTTAAAAAGCATCATGTGGGAAGAAATTTGACTTTTAATTCCAAGTTACAGTCAATCCTCCTAGGGGAGTTACAGAGGCAGGAACTTTAGACAGCTGGTCACACCAAGTCCACAGTCAAGAGCGGGAAGGAATGGATGCCCCCAGGCTGCCCGTCATTTGCCTGCTGCTGTATGCTCAAGTAGCTTTCTTCACTCTTACATGGTTTAGGGCTCGGCCTGTGAATGGCTGCACAGCACGTGGGGTCAATTAGCAATCAGGACAATCCTGTATACATGTCCACAGGCTGGCCTGATCTAAATAATTCCTCTTTTGAGACTCTTTGCTGTCACAATTCGCAAAAACTTAGTCTCAGAAAAATATGTTTCTGTAAATCTGTTTATATTTTTCAGTTTTCAAAGAGAGAAAGGAGCGTGGTAAACTAATTTGCCCAAGATTGTAGCTAAAGGCACTCTCAGGACAGAAATCTGGGCAACCTGAGGCCCAACCTAGTGTGTAAAGGCAGATCTTGTTTGTACTTTTCCAAGAGAGAATGAAGTTTGCTTTGTGTACTGCTGTATCCTCACATCTTAAACAGGGCTTGGTACGAGGGGTCTAAGTGAGACTCTAAATCTGTTCTTTCTGCTCTAACGAAATAGTTCATATTACATTAAAAACAAACAACGAGCTGCTATAATTACAGCAGTATTCTTTGTAATCTTTAAATTTTTTTATTTTCTCACCTGTACAGTGGTGAGAAGGTTTCATTGTGGATTTTGGCAGGTCACAAAGATTAAAAACATAGCCATTGTGTTCTCTCTTTCTGTGTGATAGGTTCTCTGTGATAGAAGCCATGTTTCCCTTCCATGCGGGATGTTTGAGCACATGCAGGCTCTTGGAAACACAGGCTATGAGGGGTTGTAAAGAAGCAGTTCCCTCCTGGCAGTTTAATCTCTCTGAGGCTGAGTGTGGACAGCCATTCATTTGAAGACATAGTATAAAAGGAAAAATACACCATTTCTTGTGTGTTGATTCACCTTGTCACTGCTAAACTGTCACACGTCTCAGTCCCTATTCCCTTCCTATATTATTATAGAAGTCTATATAACTTGTTTTCCAGGAAACTTACTCATCTACTCAATAACCTTCATGCTGCATTAATTATTGAAGTTCCCTTGCTTCTGGAA
>NW_008359625.1:2836291-2855574 GCF_000622305.1 Nannospalax galili | reverse complement strand
TCTCTCTCTCTCTCTCTCTCTCTCTCTCTCTCTCTCTCTCTCTTTTAATATGAAGCATCTTTATCAAAGCCAAAAAGGAAAATCCATAGCTCAAGAAATAAAAAATAATGCTATAATCATAACAGATCATTACTTGTTTTTAAAGCTTCATCTCTTAGAAGGTTTTTATCTAGAGTTGATCATTAATGGACCCAGGCTCTCTTTATGCAGAAGAGATCTTAAACAGCAACGCTCATAAGGAAGGACATTAATCAGTAGAGAGAAGAGAGCCTTGTTCCTAATCATGTTTGCATAATAGCTAGCCTCGGGTATATTGCTTGGCTTAAAAAGAAATATTCATGCTTTCTTTATCCAGCACAATGGAAATTATTTGTGGCTATGATTCTGTTATATGATCTTCTACCTATTCATTGGGATATCAAACTGAGAGGCTGCTGGAAACGAACAAAAATAAATAGCATTGTTTGTGAATAATATGGGGTAGAAATGGAAAGAGGCCCCACTGAGGTGGTGAGGTTGGGGGGCAGGGGAGCTGAGAGCCCAGCATAGCGCTGTTTTCAGAAAGGAGGAGAAGAATCAAGCTAGCCTGCTTCGTGTGCTCCTCTGATTTGCTTTTAATTCTTCAATCCCATCCCCCAACCTGCAGGATTAATCCAAGTGCCTAATCTTGGCATATGGGCACTTGCTGAGGTGGCCTGCGTTGTAGCTCATATGAAATGGGGCTGCTTTCTACCACCGTGGACCAACATAGAGTTCTCTACAGCTTCCCTTGGGCACTGAGATTTAACTTCCATATTTTTGCTCAGCCTCTTACTTCATCTTACAAGAACTTTCCAAACTTCCTTAGCCAATTAATTCTACTTCTCAGGCCTAAGTTGCTTTAAACTTCACTCCATCTACAAAGCCTTCTTTGAACTATACTGATAGCCAATAGATTTTTGACCAGTATCTCTTATTGGTTGGTTGGTTGGTTGATATCTTTGTCCTGGGGATTTCTTCTATTACCTTTACTTGTTGCATACATGTACCAAATTGATTGCATAAAAACTTTAAAATAACGACTTCATCTTATACCTTTTTCTCTTGCTCATTTTCTGAACACTTACATTCTGAGAAAAAGTTCTATATAATCTTGAAAACATAATCTAGGCTGCCGTTTCGATCTTCTGGGTGTGAGTTATAAAACTTTGCAAGAACTCAGACTGGAGAGGTGGCTCAGTGGGTAAGAGCACTGACTGCTCTTGCAGAGGACCCAGGTTCAATTCCCAGCACCCACATAGTGGCTAACAACTATCCGAAACTCCAGTTCCAAGGGGCCCATGCCTTTTTCTGACCTCTGTGGGCACTGCATGACATGGGTGCACTTATACACATGCAGGCAATACACTCATACACATAAAATAAAAAATAATAAATAAAATTTTAAAAAAGATTTTGCTATAGCTGCTCCTTCATTCAATTTTCTTAGCCTATTTCATGATCTGGATAGTCTAGCCAGGAGAACATACTATAGTATGATGTCCAAACTTATTTGTCCTTCTGACCTAAAGTGATAATAGTTTCCACCAACCTCCCTTGTATTCTGAAAAACTGTTTATGTCCTAAAGTTAAACACTACTTCATGGCTCCTTTATGTTTCCCATCTGAAGGGTCATATGTAAACAGAGACACATCTGTTCAACCTCACGTGCCAAGTTTCCCCGTATTAGAAGGTCCCTTCTAAATCACCCTTCCATCCATATAGCTGTGTGTATATGTGTGTGTGCATGCATATACTTACTGTAGTCACAAAACTGCTGAAAACTATCCCTCTGTTTATAATGTCCCCTTTAATACTCTGATCTTCACTGAATGGTATAGCTGTTGACCCTATTTGCAAAGGAGAAAATGGCTTAAGAAACTGAATCATTTCTTAAATTTATGTGCCCAGCAAATTACACAGGATTATTCCCTAATCTAGCACTTTTCCACAATAGTACAAATTTAACAAAAGTGTTTTCTTCTCCCTTCAATGGGCCTCAGCACACCTCATAGAATTCTGCACACAGAGAACTCAGAGAAAGTCTGAGCTGGACACAGGGGGCTGCATTATGGTGCCAACTGGACCATGATTGGCACTGTGCCCCAAGAGTCACTTTATTCCAGGGTCCCCATTTTTAAAAGAAAGAGGGGTTGGGGATTTAGCTAAGTGGTAGAGCACTTGTTTAGCAAGTGCAAGGCCCTGGGTTCGGTCCTCAGCTCCAAAAAAAAAAAAAAAAAAAAAAAGAAATCCAATATTTTCTTAGTGTCTTTGACATGTAATATTATATCAAGTCCCTTTATGTTTTCATTTCTCGCTACTTCTTGCTTATTTTTTAAATGAATTTTTCCTTTGACAACTTCATAAATATATATATATATACGTACATATATATGTTGCATTCTAATTGCTCTCACCGTTTTTCCTCCTACCACCCATGTTAATCCCACTCCTCCCTACAAATCTCTTTCCCACATTCATGTCCTTTTGTTTTGTTTTGTGGCCCATTGAGCTTTCTCTTCATTCAGCTCAGTGATCTGCTGCATGTGCTGGGTGCCATGCTCATCATTTTTCTCCCTAAGGCTACATATTCTAAAAGTAATTTAAATTACCTAAAACCTGTAGGCTTCTTTCTCTAATGGTCACCTATTAATTTAATACCAAACATGTGCTTATTCTGTCCAGAGCACAGTAAAAAGACCGGATTCCTCGTCACTATTCTTATCCTCTTACTATTCAGGGCAATGTGTATTTATCACTACAGCATTCACAGTAAAAGTGGCTGGTGATTTATGGAATCCCAGGAGAGCAAGGCAGAGGAAACGGGCAAGAAAAGAAAAGTCACACTGATCAACCTTTATCTGGTCCACAAGGTTCAATTTTTCTCATTTACAGTTGTGGAAACTGAGGCCAGGTGTTTTAAATGGTTTGCCAATTTTCTACAACTTTGAATATCAGGGCTAAGCCTTGAAACTGATCTGACTTTAAATTTCATATTATTTTTGCAGTGCTAAGACTACAGGGGACTCAGAAAAGCTCTAGAATTGTGTGTGTGGTTGGTGGCTGGGTAGAAAATGGCTGCAGAGGGGAGTTTCATCTGTTTGACCAAGATTCCACCCTTGCCACGCTTCTCCTTCCCTGGTTTCTGGCCCCGGTATAGACTACTTTTCCAAAATATGGACCCATTCTTTTGTAGCATCTCACTGAGAGGGTCTTCTACTAATGGGACATCTCTCTTTTGTCTTTCACAGCAATTTTGCAGGCAGTAATAGCTGGTGACCTTATGAAGGTAAGATATCCTCCTACCAAAACTTTGGTGATTCTTTAAGAACTTTAAATCAACATCACACTTCACCAAATTTTCATGGTCCAGTATATTAACTATCTTCACCCTGCCTGCACTGACTGAGTAGAAGGAGGAAAGGTGTTCTTCTGAGAAGAGAGCAGAGAGAATGATGGGCCACCTCAGAGCACCTCTATATTTCCCAGCAGCAAAGGCTGTGCTGGAACACCCTGGCCTTTCCTTGGTTAGTTAGAATGGACTGCATATTCACAGGATGCAATGCTAATAGTACCCAGAATTTCTGCTCTCTAGAAGCTCGTATTCTTTAGAAGTTGAAGGCTTCTTTTTCACACAGATATGGAAATGGATGCACATAAAAAAAAACTTGGATACTACCCAGAAATGCATTTTGCAGCCCCAGTATTACATATGTTATTATAGTTATATACTTTAAGAATCATAGTCAACCAAAAGAGGCTGTCTAGTCTATTTTGGATATTTTAATTTGTGCTTATATTTTCTAGTGAGTTTATTTCACAAGGAAGGAAATAGTCACTACCGCCTTGAGAATGAATGTAAATTCTGAAGTCAGGTTGCCTGATTTCAGATCTTGGTTCTGTCATTCACTATATGTATAGTTTTATGCAATTATTGAATTTCTTTTTGAATTTTCTTTTTGGTTTCTTCATCTGTAAAACGACATAACAGTATTACTTCTTTCTTGGCTTGTCATAAGGTTGGGTGTAATCATATGTACAAAGCCTGTCAAGCTTTGCTCATTATATAGAAAGTGTTTGAAAACGTTAGCTATTTTAGTCGTGCTATATTATGTTATATAATAGAATCTATGGATATTCCAAAAGATCTAGCTGTTCTTATGTTATTTATGCTGGAGGATCATGAATGCTTACAAGACCTTGTGTGACTCCACTGACATTGGAGTGCCATATGATAGTGGTGGATGACTGAATGGAGGACACTTTTCCCATCAGCCCACGTAGTGAGGGACCAATAAAGAATGAGAAAGGTCCTAAAAGAAAGCAGAGAATTGCTGACTTTCTCTTTTATTTTCATTTCTCTTCCTTCTTGTCTCTCTCTCCCCTTTTCTTTTAAAAGCACACCTACTGGATAAATCAAAGAGTGCCCTTGATTTTTTTGGTGGATTGCTAGCAGAAAGAAAACAAGGAAAAGATTGAAACCACACTATCCAGTTTCCAGCTCCAGGTTCATAATTTTACCATACTGGCTGTGCTGCTTTCCTGATCATAGTCCCTAGGAATTTTACCAAGAAGAGGTGTGTGATCCCTAGGCAGTGTTCCTGTGAGCTCGTGGTCATTTCCCTTCAGTGGGCTAAGCCATACTGCCAATAGTCTTGCAAGGACTTACATTAGAGTACGTGGGAAGTGAGATTGATCTCTGCCCTAGAGAATTTCTAAGCCTGAGCATTTTTGCAAAGCACAGTTCATTTGAAACTTTTCTACATGCTTATAGTATAGGCGAGCAGCTCTCCAGGTCTTTTAGTATATCACTACCCTGTCTAAAAATATTTTGCAGAGATTTATTTGAAATACAGGAAATCATTATATCCAGCTGCTTGTCTTATTACATTGCACACTATAATTATTCCCTAACTGTCTGAGAAGTGACATAATACCTTATTTTTCTGAGAGATGAAATACAGAGAGTGAAGTTTTTCTTTTTCAGTCCTTTCTCTTCCTTTGCATATTTTTTCTTTTCTTTCATCTTCTTATATTAAACAGGCTGTTCATGAGAGAGACAAAGGGATGAGGAAAAAGAGGAGAAGGAAGAAAGGAAGGAGGGAGGGAGAGGGAGGGAAGGAAGAAAGGAAGGAGGGAGGGAGGGAAGGAGGAAGGAAGGAAGGAGGAAGGAAGGAAGGAAGGAAGGAAGGAAAAGGAAGGAGGAAGGAAGGAAGGAAGGAAGGAAGGAAGGAAGGAAGGGGAGAAGGAAGGAAGGAAGGGGAGAAGGAAGGAAGGAAGGGGAGAAGGAAGGAAGGAAGGGGAGAAGGAAGGGAAGAAGGAAGGAAGGAAGGAAGGAAGGAAGGAAGGAAGGAAGAGGGGAGAAGAAAGAACACATGAGGGGAGAGGAAGGGAAATGAGATCAAAGAGCAGGATCCCAGTTCACATGCAGCTTTGCTGTGTAATATATCTATGAACTAACTTAATATAGTGTGTATGGCCTCATGGAAAGGCCAGTTAAAGGCAGCTGACCCATACTGGGTCTGAGCACATTAGTGCTGCATTCTTTAATGGATCTGCCCACAAAGAAACAGCATCATTGCAAGCTGATGCAGCTGAACAGAGCAAGACTGAGTTTTGGATCTTTGTGCTACTTTCTGTCCTCCTCCCCATGGACTGGGGATATGGTTCCCCAACTTCTGTACCTCCATTCAATCCCTTGTCTTGATTGGCTTCCTCTGTAGTTTTCTGAAGCTCCTTTCCCATCCCCTGCCTCTTTCCCTGGTGCCTTTTGGATCTCTCCATCCTGTCCCTGTAATAGCACCTCTGGTCTCTCCCTGGACTCTAGAGGCCTTTGAGGCGAACTTCTGAGTCATGCTTATCTTTGTTTCTGCATTCTTTTTGCTTGTAACCTGCTGGGTTATTTGATTCTTTTTTTCGTCTTCAAACTACCTTTTAGAAACTTTACCAAGTCTCCTCTTATCTTGAAGTGCCACAGTTTAGAGAACAAGGACTCATTTATATTTTCCACAGTGTTTAACACTTTGTGAATTTGGGCTATATCCTCATTTGCCTACCTTACTCCCTGATGGCCAGGTTCTGGGCTTTCCCCACTGTCTTCTCATGCAGAAACTATGATATTGTCTCCATCATTATAGTTCTTACCCCAGGATCATCTCTGTCCTTGTTGTGTATGGGATGACTGATTGACAGGAGGATCAGGTTGACAAATGAAGGGCTGTGTGTGTCATGTGTGGTTTGTGTGTGTCTGGTGTGTGTATATGTGTATGTGTGTGGTGCGTGCATGTGTGTGTGGTGTACGTGTGTGTATTATGGGTATATTGTGGTATGTGTGTGTATGTGTGCTGTATGTTTTTTTTTTGTGTGTGTGTGTGTGTGTAGGAAAATGGTGTGTGTATATGTGTATGTGTGTGGTGCGTGCATGTGTGTGTGGTGTACATGTGTGTATTATGGGTATATTGTGGTATGCATGTGTATGTGTGCTGTATGTTTTTTTTTTTGTGTGTGTGTGTGTGTGTAGGAAACTGAGAAGCATTTGATAATTGTGTTCATTAGATGTTCAAGAACTAAAGACACAAGAAAGAAGCCTAGTTCTTCCTGCCCGCAGCCCACAAACTGGGGAAATCTTGGGAAGTTTTAGTTCTCTACTCTACCCCCCTCCGCCTTTGCTTGAGAGAGAGACTGGGGCTCAGAAGAGGGGGAAACCCAGTTCAGCATCTTTCCACCTATTTCTGCTGTTTGCCATCCACAGGCATGCCCCAGTGGTAGACGAGATACCAGCCATCTATGTGAGTGATGGCAGGGGTGGTACTTCATCACTTTGGACTTCTCTGTGCTCTTTGAGGCTATAACCATTTATGGTTTACTAACTTCTTTTTATTTTATGACCTGGGAATTTTATCCTTGTTCTGGATGGTGCTTGACTTTTCCCTGTGCCTCTCTCTTTCAGCTCATAGAAAGCTATAAGAATGGAGGCAGCCTGCTAATCCAGGGACCAGACCACTGTTCACTCCTTCACTACGCAGCTAAAACTGGCAATGGGGAGATTGTAAAATACATCCTTGACCACGGTGAGTAGGATGAATATACCAGGATCCTTTAGGAAATGCCAAAAGATGGCATGGTCCACCTTGACATTCATCCAGGCCAACTTCACAGTAAGATAAATGTTCACCAATTGTTACCCTGATACCCTCTGATATGGGGGTGGGGGGCATCTTAACTGAGCAATTAAAGCAAACAAGTTTTATATTGAACTCTATAGACAGGGAGGCTATTCATTTTAAAAGTAAAGACTTTCTAAAATTAATTTTCATTTCTTAAATTTAATTACATTTTATTTTAAATTAAGTTAAATTAATTTCACATTAAGCTAAATGTATTTCATATAAAATACAATTTGGCATAGTGAATTTTCTTTTGTAGAGCTCTTTTGCAAATTAACTGAGCTCAGCTACAAATCTGTATCTATAGTTGATGATTCAGCAGATGCATGAGTATGACTTTTCCCATCTTTCTGGTTTCTTAATTTTTGCTGTTTGATATTTATTTGTCTTTTTCTCTTGACTCACACTTCATTCTCCTTGAAAACGCATTTACCTTCTACAATGTTTCCTGACTTTCTAATTCGGTGTTAGGTCATTTACAAGATGTATAAATGGTAGAGCATCTGCCTCCAGAACCCTATTAGAATCATAAAGGAAACACATCAGGAACAAGGAAAGTCTTTTAGCTTCTCATGCTTAACAGTGTTTCTATGAATAAAGATGAGGAAAGGCAGTGGAATTGGCCTGGCGTGGACACTTTTAAGGGAGAACAAGTGAAATCATCTATTCCAGAGGCCAGGTACATAGAGATCCTAGAAGACTTCCTCCAGCGCTGAGAGTCTACTTTGCACAGAAATGTACGCTGTAGCTTGCAAGCTTTATTCATGAGCACTCGACATCCTTTTGTGTCTTCTTTTATGCAACTTGGGACATTTGCCTTATTCCGTTCGTTTATTCATTCATTCATTCATTCAACCATTCAACAAATACATATGGAGTTCCTAACAGGAACTGTCTGCTATAAACTGGCATACTCTCAAATATAAAATGTGTTCCGTGTACAATCAATTGCTAGATGAAGAAAATATGATTAGGTGCACAAATAAATTCAAAGCAGTTGAGTGTGGATGTTTTAAGAGCTACTATAAAGCCACACACAGCTAACATAGCTACCATTTATCAAGTTTGTATAATGTGTCAAATGCCCTTACTAAACACACTACATAATTTGATCTTTACAAGGACCTTGTAGGGTAGATATTTCACTATCAATCACTTCAGAGTCCCCTTCTTTCGTTGTCAGAGCTTTCTGACTATGAATAGTTTACTTGAACTCTTGGCCTGAACTATGGTACAAAGAATGATATAGGGAAGAAAAGTTGTTAAGGCAGGACGGTGGGCATTGGAGAAGTGCTTTTTCCTAGTATTTTGGGCTGGATAATCTCATGTTAGTCTGCTCTAGAAAGTTCAGGTAAGTAAGATGTGCATCTGGTATAAGCATCATGCCTCTGCTACTTCCTTGATCAACAACTTGCTATAGTTTACAGAAATAGTGGCATAATTTCTTCTGTGTGTGTGTGTGTGTGTGTGTGTGTGTGTGTGCATGTGTGTTCTGTTTTCCATGGCAATTTCTCCAAAGCTGATGACAGGCAGAACCAAAATTTTACTATAGCAGGTGAGCAGTAAATAAAGCCACACCCTTCTATGGTACTTTTTCCTTTTAAGAAAAGTCCTCAGGATTTCTATTGCACAAAGTTCAGAAGATAAGCTCCAAAACTGTATGATCATTAGGTTTCTGTAGACTAAAGTTCTAGTTGCTGTCCTTTTGATCATTCCCAATTCTGTTTTCCCCTTTCCCTAATGAGACAGCATTTTTACTTGCAAATCTTAAACCATCCAACATCCTCCTGAAAGGGAAGTAATATGCTGATCATTTATTTGAATGACATGTTGTGACTTTTGCTGTGGAGATATAAATGAATGTGGATTCAACCCACATGGGGACACTGATGATGGATGGACCCAATGAACCAATGAGTTTATTTGGGTTACTTACAGGAACATGGGTAAGGAATTACTTTCGAAGCATGGGGGGGGGGCTCAGAGGCAGCTGCGTCACCAAACAGCCCACCCCAGGATGAGCATCAGCACTGAAGGTGCATCCTTGAGCACCCTGTCCAACTTTCAGGAAGCTCCACTGAAGTCTACCCACCCCCATCAGCCATTGTTTGCTGCTGACATTACCTTAAGGAGGGGCCTCCTATATCCTACAACTTTCTGAGCTTCCTGGGTCTTGTAATTTTCATGAGTTACCTGAACCTGTTTAAGTTTGTTAGTTTCTAAATCTTAGGATTCTGTCCACATAACACCGCCCCCCTCTCAACACTACCGCACACACACTTCTAGGACAGAATGTTCCAATCCATAAATTACTTTCCATTCCTCTCTCTTTATTAATGCCTGTCCTGACAAAATGGAACTTCTCTCCCAGTTCTAGAGCCTGTATGGATCAAGACGCCCGAGTCTTTCTGTGCCTCTGGTTACAGCATGGTGGATATACAGTTCCTGGTTGGTGAGCGTTAAAGCTGACAAACATCCTGAGACTGCGCAGGGTAGCTTTGTTTCATCTTCATTGAAATCTGTTGGCTGAAACAACTAACACGATCATCCTGGACCAAGGGGCTAGGGAGGTGGACCCCACCACTCCATGGAGGGAAGGCATATAATTTGCATCCGTGCTCTGTCTCCAGTCTCAGTTTAAAAACATGATCCAGCGCTCCCACTATCCTGAACTCCTCTGAAGTTCTACTTTTCTGTTTTCTGGATCCTAAGCTTGGGTCTCCAGATTTAGCAAACCAAGAATCCAAACAAAAAACAGTGGTTTATAAGCAAAAGGGTATCCGATACATACATGTGCTAAGAACAAAAACAAAAACAACAGCCCATCCTTAGCCAAATCTTGTGTGAACAAGTATAAGGCATGGAGTGAGAATCCTAAATACCATGGCTTTTCACTCTCCTGCCCTATCATTTCCTCTGCTCACAAGGCTTGGATGTCTTTTCTCCAGTGTAGTTCAGTACACCCATACTCTGCCTGGCATCACATCTATCAGGCAAGGTAGCCTTGTATGCTTCGATCGAAGCCTGACGTTCCACTGTGAAATTGCTCTATCTTTTGCACAGGGCTAGTCACAAAATACAGCTCTCTCTAAAACCTCAGGACACAAAGGAACTTGCCTGCTTTTCTTTTTTTTTTTCCAAAGGAGGCTGCTTATATTTTTTAATGCATTGGTTAGATTTTGTAAACTGGTTGGTTAACATTCATGCTCTTGAGAGAAAAGAACTACCTTGAAATTCCCAGTTATAATCTTAACTTTACTCACAAACTACAGATTCCCCCAAGGTGTCAGAAGGCAATCTTCACTATCATCCATGACTCACCAGGATCATAAGCAGCCAGTCGGTAGCTTGGAGAAAGACTGTAAAGATACAGAAGTAAATCCATCTCTTTTCCTTGAAACAAAGTCCAAGGATCACCATGCTTTGGTTGTAGAGAAATTTTTTTTTTTAATTTTTACAAAAGCTTTGTTGAGAATTTCATACATGCATATATGGTGTTTTGATCAAATCCATGCCCACGCCCTCCCCTCCAACATTCTCCCCTCTGAAGAGGTTCTGAACTCAAATGCAATTGTTCTTTACTGAAAGTATGTTTTATCAACCATTGTTAACATCATCCTTATCGGCTTTCCCATGTTTCTATGTGTTCAGTAACATGAATGTACCTAGGCAGGGTCTCCCTGCAGCCCCAGCTAGCTCTAGTCTTGGAACACACTGGGTAGATCAGGCTGGCCTTGATCTCATAGAGATCTTCCTTGCTCTGCCTCCTGAGTACTGAGATTAATGGTGTGCACCCACTATGCCTGGATTATTATTTTAATTTTATGTGTATGGGTGCTTTACCTGCATGTGTGTGTTGGTACCATGTGTGTGCAATGCACATGAAAGCCAAAAGATACCCTGGAACTGGAGTTACAGATGGTTGTGAGTCACCATGTGGGTACTGGGTATGATCCCTGGTCCTCTGCAAGAGCATCCAGTACTCCTAACTGTTGGGTTAGCTCTAGCCCTGAATGTAAAATCTTTTGACAGAGTCAAATTCACTTAGTTCTGGAAGAGCGAAGAACTTCAGCTTAATTGTTTCTCTCTTCCTTCCTTCCTTCCTTCCTTCCTTCCTTCCTTCCTTCCTTTTTAAATATCTCTAGTTGCTGGTACAATTTATATTAACCTGTGAGGAATTAATGAGGGGAGGGAGGTGTTTGGTTTTTTGTTTGTTTGTTTTTTTGTTTGAGACAGGGACTCCTTGTAGTCCCAGATGGCCTGGAACTTACTATATAGACTAGGTTGGCCTTGATCTCATGGAGATCCTCCTGCCTCTGTCTCTAAGTCCTAGAATGAAAGGTGTGTGCCACCCTTCCAGGCGGTTGGTGGTGGTTGTTCTTTTCTTTAAGAGAGTCATTTTGCTTTTTGAATTGTGTGTGTGTGTGTGTGTGTGTGTGTGTGTGTGTGTGTGTGTGTATGCATAAATGAGTACATGTTCCCATGGAGCCCTGAAGGGGGCATCAGATTCCCTGGAGTTGGAGTTACAGGTATTGTGAGCGGATGGATGTGGGTCCTGGGACCTGAGCTTGGGTCCTCTGCATGAGCAGTATGTGGCTTTTAACCACTGAGCCATCTCTTCAGCCTCTGTTGTTTTTTGCTTGTTTGAGGCAAAATCTTACTACATAATCCTGGCTAGTCTGGAACTCTCCTTGTACACCAGGCTGGCCTTAAACTTAGAGCAGTTCTCCTAATTCTGCCTCCCAGGTGTTGAAATTACAGGTGTTCTCCATCAGTCCCAATCTGTGGGTTTTGAAATCTTAAAACCATTCATTTTACTTAAATGACGGAAAACTCTTTCATGTATAGTGTTCTTGAAATCAGGGACAGATAAATCAAAACCACCGCCTGTGGGTGCTTTTGATCATCTTCTTTTTAAAAAATAATTTTACTTATTATTTTTATTTTATGTGTATGTGTGTATTGCCTGCATGTAGGTAAGTGCACCTGTGTCGTGCAATGCCCAGAGAGGTCAGAAGAGGCTGTTGGATCCCCTGGGACAGTTGTTAGCTGCCATGTGAGTGCTGGTATTCAAACTCGGGTCTTCTGCAAGAACAGTCAGTGTTCTTAACCACTGAGCAATCTCTCCAGCCCTTGATCATCATCTTATTGACTGAAATAATCTCTCCTGACTTAATGATGATAGCACTGAAATTCTGGCTTGACCCAAAAAGAACTAAAAAACAAAACAAAATCTCCATGAGACTACCAGAAGGCTGGAATTTAGGGACATACACCTGATTGTGGCATTATATTTATAAATAAGCATCAGGCAGGCAGGGTGTATTAATCCCAGCACTCAGGAGGCAGAGGCAGGCAGATCTCTGTGATATGGAGGCCAACCTGGTCTACATAGTGGTCACTGGGGTTACAAGGAGACCCTATCTCAAAAAGACCCAAAATAAATAATTCTATAAGCATCAGGTTGCAGATCTGATCAGTTTCAATTCATGTAAATAGAAAATAACAGAAATGTTTACATTATGGTAAAGATCAAGTACATTTCTCTTACTATATGCTGCAAATCTCTTGACATATATGTAAGTATGTATATATCACTGTGCTGGATAGCTTTAGTGTCAAGTTGACACACCTGGGTTGAGGGAGCCTCAATTGGGGAATTTCCTCTATTGGACTGGCCTGTGGCCATGTCTGAGGGGCATCTTCTTGATGAGTGATGTGGGAGGGCCCAGCCCACAGTGGGTGGTACCACCCCTGGGCAGGTGGGCCTGTGTTGCATAAGAAAGCAGGCTGAGCAAGGGCAAGGGAAGCAAGCCAGTAAGCCACATTCCTTCATGGCCTGTGCTCCAGCTCCTGCCTTCAGGTTCCTGCCCTGAGTTCCTACCTTGGGCTCCCTGATGAACTGCGACCTGGGAGATGTAAGACAAATAAACCCTTTCCTCCCCAAGTTGGTATTGGTCAGAGTGTTTTGTCACAGCAATGGAGAACAAACTAAGACAATCACCTTGGCTCATGTCTTTCCAGTGACTTCAGATAATATAATCCTAAAAGCTTTTCAAAGACCCACTGTAAGGGATGGTGTTACTGACCAGTTCTGAGGAACTGCTGGGCCCTTTCCAAGGTGTGCAACTGTCATGCTACATGGCTCCTTGAGTTGGTTCTCAGCTCACAGCATCCTTCCTCCCCTGAGCTCCCCTGTTTTCCCTTCTTCCTTGGATCCTTAGAGAGAGGACTGTGATCCACAATCAAGAGGACACCTCCTGAACAAGAGTCCTGAGAGAAGGGTTATCTCAAGCACCAGCAATGCATTTTTCTTCCAGGAGCTCTTTTCAGATGTCTGTGGGCTGTGAGTGGATGTGTGGTATGTTCTGAGAAAGCCACAGGAGGCATCTTCCTTTGGATTTCTCTCAGACACACAATATGCTGTTTTCCTTTATTTTTTTTTAAAAAAAATGGAATCTGGGCATTTCAAGGGCTCAAAAGTGAATGGGAGGAGGAAGAGAGGGAACAATTCTAGAGACAGGGCAATGGCTGTAGAAGCAGGGATTCCAGCTGAGACCCGCCCAGTGGTTCCTGCTTTTCAATTCCTTTCAACCATAATGTTCGCTGCCTCCCTCCCCTGTTTCACCCCTCCAAGAGACTTTTGTGTGGTTTTGTTCCTTTACCACCAAGAGCATTTCACTCCTTTGTTTTTATTCTCCCTGTGTCTACCCGTTGCCCCCGCTGTGTTCCCTGATAGAAATCCCACTCATGCATTTCCCTCTTTGTTTCAATGGGTTATTTTGTCTTCTCTCTGGTTCTGACTTCAGCCTTTCTTTTCTGTTTGTTTTTTTAACACCCCCACCCCTTTTCTGCCTCTGGTCCCGGAGAGAAAGGACTACCATCCTGCTGGGACAGGATGACAGTACTGTTAGAATTCCCAGTGCCAGCTCTCTCCACATCTGTGCAGCCTTTGTCCTGTGGCAGAGGAGGATTTGGAATGGTCTGCTGGCAGTGTCAGGGAGACTAATGGGAAATGAGGTCCTGAGAGGGAGGCCACGGGGCTGTGGAAGAAATAGCGGGAGGGATTTAGATGCATCGGTGGGAAACAAATGAAAGGATGCATGTTACCAAAGGCACATCATCTACAAGATAAATCCAGTATAGATGGCAAATTCACATGGACAGGAACTGGTGTGGCTAATGCAGGAACTCCTGGAAGGATGCTGAGCCGCAGGACCTTGCAAAGTTCCACTACTCACCACCAAATTCACTTTTTCATTTTGAAAGATTTGTGAAGCTCTGTTGCCTTTTCTATTCGCAAGACTTGGCTGGAATTGGATGCCAATATATATGCCCCCATTATGCTTTGGCCGTAAAATGTTCTTTACGTCTCATATATTTCTCATGCGTTTGAACACTTGGTCTCCTGCTGGTGCTGGTGTCTCAGACATTCTGGAACTCTAGAAGATGGAAGGGTGGGGCTTGAGGGTGACAGGTCAGCCCTGCTTCCAGCCTGAGCTCTCTGCTTCCTGGTGGGTGCCAGAGCACAAGCACCTGCCGCGTGTGTCCACCACCACGGACCAGTGTTCTCCCACTACCATGACTTCTCCACCACGATGGCCTGTTGCCTCTGAACTACGAGCCAAAGTGGCTCTTTTCTCCTTTGCTTTGCTTCTGTTATGAGTTTTACTACAGCCACAAAACAAGAAACCAGCATGGTCTTTCCAATAGATTTCTGTATCCTTCCATTTGAGACCTGTTCCTGTATAGTGCAGTTCTTTAAATCCTTGATTCAGTTATGGAGCTTCTTCTGAGGGAAAAAGACAGGTGATATTGGATGGGTTGGAAAACTATTTTACAGTGTCACTTATTATTTCATTATAGACTGTTCGTTTTGGGGGGCTGGAGAAATGGCTCAGTGGTTAAGAGCATTGGCTGCTCTTACAGAGGACTGGGGTTTGGTTCCTAGCACTCACATGGCAGCTAACAACCATCCTCAAGTCCAGTCCCAGGGGATTCAGTGCCCTCTTCTGGCCTCTTCGGGCATTGTAAGACATGGGTATGCTTACATACATGCAGGTAATACACTCATACACAGAAAATAAAAATAAAAACAATATTAAGATAAAATTAAATAAATGTTTTGTCCTAGGAACCTTTGAGAATAAAAAAATTTTCAGTAACCCACCATAGCTAATATTTATTTTTCTAGATGTTAGACATAAATTCTTGCAGTTCTACACAATAGATTCTTTTCTCTGTGTTGGCTAGGCAGTGAAAACTGAGGTATGTTGAGGCTCATTTACCTGCCCAGACTCATGCATGTATGATACAACTTATGCTTTCCACGTTCAAGGGGAAATGAACATAAGGGGCCACAATGCGTGGCAGCTATGTGAGACTGTCCCCCACCAGATTGCAATGAGAAGTGTAAGGCTCTTGATGAGTGAAGATTTCATAGAGAAATTTGTATCAGCAGCCCTTCAATGAAATTTTATGCCTATGTGGAGCAGGCTGACAGGGAGCTAGAACAACCCCAAGAGAGACAGAGAGGCACATTTCTTTCTGTGTTTAGCGAAATAGTGAGTTGTCAACAGATAGCTCAATGCTCTTCCTTCAAATTCCCCAAGAGAATTGCAAATATATGCATGCGTAAAATAAGTCCCAAGTCCAAACACAGGCCCCTTCATACACATTGAAAAAATTCAGTCCTTTGTACTTTCCCTCATCTTTCTCTTTTCCTTTATTAGTGAGACTCAGATTAACCGAACAAAAGGTTTAGATGTTACTTTCTTAAATGCACTTTTCTTTTCAAAAGAAGTCATGTGGATTTCATTGATTATTGTCTTTCTGGTCATCTGTCCCCCAGATCTTGCATCAAGGATATTAGACAGGTGAGCATAGTGTTAAAGTATAACTCCTCATAGGCCAGCACAGTACAAACCCGGGGGAAGGATGACCCATATTCAGGTGTACCATGCTTCCACTCTTCTGGGGACTTCACCATGCAAAGAAATCCTTTGAGAGCAGCCTCCCAAAAGGATGAGAAAATGTGCCTGTGCTCTCAAACACAGCTCCTTACTCCCATCTGGAGTGACCTGGTTGCTCCCCTTCCTCCTCCTCCAGGGGCTATTTGTTGCCAATGTTCAAAGTATTCTGTATCATGTAATTGTCTATTTGATGGATGAAAGGGGATGTTGGGTTAATTGTATGAGGCATTGCAGAGTCATGACCCAAATGAAGTTCCTTTAAGTGTGAATTAAGATCCCAAGCGTTGGGTTCCGGTATCAGTGCCTCTTCATCTTTGTCAGCTACAGAAGAGTAAAGGAAATGCTGGGCAGCACTTAGGCATGCCCAAATCAGACTGGACCGTCAGTATGGGATAGCACAGAGGTGCCTACAGTTGTGATGATTCCAGTCAGAAATTGTAAGGAACAAGGTTCTTTCTGTCCCTCAACCTCAAATTTGTATTGTCAGACTATTGCTGTCTTAGCCCGATTAAAATGCTTTAGGGCCCTCGTAGTGACAGAGGTTTGGACTCTGAGGTCTTGAGACCCACCATGGGTACCACTCAGAGTGCTGAAGTTTGGTGCAGAATAAAGAGAAAATGCAACAAGCCCCTGTTGCCTTAGGAGCTGTGCAGTGAGTCGTAGTGATGTCAACGCAGTTGCTGGGTGAAGCTGGGCTACTGTGTTCCTGGAATTCCTCTTGAAATAAATGACTGAATAGGCTCTCTGAAGACAGTGAGAACTCTTTAGAAGAACCTTCAGGTGCTGTGAGCTTCCTGCTCCTGATCTTGTTGAGGCTGCCGTATCAGTGTCAGCAATCGAACAGGCCTGGGCCGCTTGATTCTTGGGACTTACATTTTGAGTCAACAAGTAGCTTCAATGCAAGGGGGAGTGAAGGGGTCCCTCTTACTTTCCTTCCTTCACTGATGTTGCAGAATTTTTAGTTAGTGTTATCAACTGTAGCAAGCCCCAAAACAGGACAGTTATTACTTTAATCTTTTAGCAGTGCTTATGGGGTACCAGGTACTGTGGTAAGCACTTTACATTGTTTTGACTCATGAAACCTCACAACAGCTCTGTGAGGCAAATATCAACCCACTTTAGGTATATGTTAATCAAGAGACCAAGGGATTAAACTGATCTTCCCGGGAGCTAATAATCTATAAAGGGGGAGAGCTGGGATTCTGAACCTGATGTGAGCAGTGGGGTGCGCAACAGCAGCAGAGTCTCAATTCTAGTCACTGCCCTATACAGCATTATGCTTCTTTGAGTGCATGTGGGATAGAGTGTGAAAGATTATTTTTTTGTGGATCCTAGAATTATAGAACAGGGAAACAAAACAAAACTATTGATATAAGATTGAGAATGTGGAGGCATATGGAAACAAAGGAATTCTTTCTAGAGATTTAGAATCATTCGTTTAAGGAAGCAAGACACACATTTCAAAGCAAATATATAGTACAGGGCAGAACATAGCAAGAGTTCCAAGGAGAGGTAGATTCCTGCTGTCAAATATTGTCTCTTTGGAGAACTTTGCCACAGAGTGGGCTGTGAAGAGCACTTCAGATTTAGGTATAGGATTAGGAGAGGGAAGGCTGTCTTGAGAGGGAGACTTGGAGTCAGGCTCCAAGAGTTGGGAGACAGAAATAGATAATGAGTTGGGCCATTGAAAGTTTAGCTTATGTGAAAAGGTGGAATCTTGGGAACAAGTAGGGAAAGAGAATTCTGAGAAAAAGGCTGCAAACTTCATTAAATACTTGTGTGTAGGTATCAGGTGTGCTGTATGGAAAAATGGGATCCGGGTGATACAAGAACTTTAGATTTTCTTTAGCAACAGTTTCTACATGCTAACTGCATTCCACATGTAAAAGATTCACCCAGTTTTAATGAATTTCAGAATTGAAGTCAAGAAGGCAATAAATACAATTTAGCTCTTGGATGACCACAGGGTCTCAAACGTTCTATAACATTCCAGCCATCTCCTTAGAATTTGTGACCTCTTCATTTCTTCTTGTGTTATGCATAACAAAATAATTTTTAGTGGTCGTGTTCTCCACCAAGTAGATCACAAATTGCAAGGACTGTATTTCTAAACACTAAACTGTTCAGTACCTAGAATCATGTCTGGCGCTTCCCAGAACATTTATTCATAAACTCAGCCAAATATTTAAACATCCATTTTCTACACACTTCTGTGGTAGGTACCAAGGAAGGTTTCGGTGGTAGGAAAAGTATAGGCCCACAATCCCATAGATTTATTAGTGTCTAGATGGGCAGAGAAACAAATCAGAAGGTAATTTTAAAATAGCTCAACAAATGCCATGTCTATTCATTGTGATCAGAAATCTCCACTTGACTTGGATGAACTTGATTTATATGATCAAGGGAAGGGGCATGGAAGCAGGGTCATTTTGTGATGTGGCATCAGGTCATAGAGGACTCGATGGAGGGAATGTGTCTGACTTATACCTTCAGACTGAATAGAACAAAGGATTTTAGGGAGAAAAATAATGGTCAGAAGCTTGAGATCCCATACAGCATTTGCAGAAGTGAATTAGTCAGGGGCTGGAGAGATGGCTCAGTGATTAAGAACACTGACTGTTCTTGCAGAAGACCAGGGTTCAAGTCCCAGCACCCACATGGCAGTTAACAACTGTCCAGTTCCAGGGGATCTGACAGCCTCTTCTGTCTTGTGTGGCAATACACACATACACATACACATAAAAATAATTAATAAATTTTTTTTAAAAAGTAAATTAGTCAATAAACACAGAGAAAGAGAAAGGTCGATGCACAATGCGTTTCAAACTCCACCAAGGATTTGTAATCATTTGAAGTGTATGCATGACATTTCTACCAGGCCTTAGAGTGGAAATTACCAAAAAACTGGACTTTTATCTCCAAAGTAGAGAGATTAACCTATATGGTGTGTGTGTGTGTGTGTGTGTGTGTGTGTGTGTGTGTCTTACACATTTCACATTATACTCTGGAAGGCCCCTTCCTGAGGCTGGAGAATGACAAAGTCCTCAAAGCCCACTCAACTGGCCTTTCCTTGACACTTAACTTTAAGTTATTCTATTCCAGTTAATTGCATGTCATTAAATTCAG
>NW_008359625.1:2830867-2836271 GCF_000622305.1 Nannospalax galili | reverse complement strand
TCTCTCTCTCTCTCTCTCTCTCTCTCTCTCTCTCTCTCTCTCTGTGTGTGTGTGTGTGTGTGATATGCATATGTGTGTGTGAAGGTGCATGTGCCCATGTGAGACCAAAGAAAGCTATCTGGTGTCTTTCTCCACAGTTCTCTTATCCCCTTGAGATAGGGTTTCTCGTTGACCTTGATTAGGCTGGCTGGCCACAGAGACCCCGGGAGCTACTTTTCTCCTCCTGCCTATGGTGGGATTACAGGCACACATGGCCATACCCAGGTTTTTGTTTTTTGGTTTTTTTTAACATGGGTGCTAGAGATTTGAACTTCGGTCGTATTGTTTTCACACCACTGAACCATCTCCTCAGGCCTCGTGGGTAGAGAGATTCTTGACCAGCAGAAGCAGTAGCATCTTTTGGGTCTGCACCTCTGTGCCTATTGACTGTGGAAAACTGGTGGCTGAGAAATAGAGGTTTTCTCACAGTCATTTTGTCTTTTTTAACTCTGTCACCAAATTTTTTTTCGGTTCACCTTTCCTAATCATTTTAATTCTTTGCCTGCAGATTTTCTGCTAATGGTTAGCTTTTGGAACTTATTTTGATGAGCATCCTCTTTTTTCTTTTTTCTTGTTTAGGACCTGCAGAATTATTGGATATGGCAGACAGTGAAACGTGAGTGTTGCCTTTCATTATAGAGACAATTGTATGGACAATTATATTCAAAACATCTAGAAGAAGAAAGTCAACAGGGCATGTCAGACATTTTTAATTTAACCGATTAAAAGTCCACTTTAAAGTGTACTGATGGTTGTACGGAGCTAATCTGCTGAATGAAATGACACACAAAAGCTAATAACAGGCATCCTAAAGACCGTACAGAGTCAGTGCTGTCCATCATCTGCAGTTTCCTAGCAGCAAGTCACTTTTACAGGGGTACTTGGACTGCTAACAAGTCTAAATAAATATATGTATCTAGAGCTATATCCATCCCATGCATAGATTCTCACTTGGGGTTTGTGAGGAAATGAAGCCCTGATGCCTTAGGACATCTTCTGCATGTAATGACACAACCTCTTTTGTTAGTCTATAATGGAAAAAGTCATGTACTGCCCCTGGAGAGCTGAGTGCATAGTAACCCAGGCAGCAGTCACCTCTGGGATGGTCCCTAAACCGATAATGTTTGTTTTTAATTTTCTTATTCCTCTGGCATCCAAATAGATATTGCTGCACTAACACAAATAAGAAAAAGCTGAACAATTAACTTTGAAAAGCCATGTGGGACCCACTAGAGAATTTCAAAGAAATTAGAAAAGGGATAAAAACAAGTGGGAGTGGAGAGGAATGAGCTGAGAGTAGAAGCGAGAACGGGTAGATGGGATGGAGTGCAACAATGAGTCGCTGGGCATAGAAAAACTAGCCACTGATCTACAGAGCTGAACCATACCCAGCATGACATGCTGTCGTGTTGTAATGGTGCCACCATTCATCCTGGTTTGCCTTCTCTGTAGGCAACATGGACCTGCCCTTAAATGTGCTGTTGTTATTCAGTATCTTTGTACACTGGGACTCAGAACAGCAATATCCTCCTACTCAGACTGCTTGTGAGAGAGATGGGGAGTTTCCTTTGTTCCCTCTTACATGAAGAAACAGGTCTCAAGCTTGTTGCCTACTGGGGAGAATTTGGACCTGTGAACTCTTCTGGGGTCATCCTTTCAGTTGGTGCAAGGAATCCAGCATGGGCTGGACAGAGTTGGGGAAGGGGAGGAAGTTGGTCTGGCTCTCTAAGGTTGAGATCTCAGCACTAGGAGATGTGTTGGTGGTTAGATGTGCAGTGGTTAGATACAACTGCATGATTCGTCTATTTATTTGTGCCACTGACTATATCCTAAATCAAATAGTAGGGGTTAAAAATATCACTAAGCCATATTAACCAGTTTAGGAAGGAGACTAGTCAGATGTTAGGTCTGTTGAGGAAAAACTTGAGAAATTTTTAAACCCTCCTTAGCCCACCTCCCCGGGGTTCTTGTACTGTGTGGCCTGGGTCCAGCTGCCCAGGGGGAAGGGGGCTGAGCAGCACCCACGACCACCAGCAGGGCAGGATCGGCCTCTTCACCCTGCTGCCTCCACCCCCTTGCCTGTCCCCAACCCTTACCCGGTTTCTTATTTCGTCTTTGATTTAGGGGTGAGACCGCACTGCACAAGGCTGCCTGCCAGCGGAACCGGGCTGTGTGCCAGCTTCTGGTGGACGCAGGAGCATCCCTGAGAAAGACAGACTCCAAGGTAACAGGATGAGTGAGTGCAAGCATCCTCCCGCTGCGCGAGATCGCAGGCACTGCGGTCTTCACTTGTGCCCACAGCACAGGCGTTCTTTCTGTGCTTGTTGAAGTGCCTGGGGCTTTGGAAAAAGGAGGAAAAAATAGAGTGCTTCATTTAGAGAAACTGCGATTTAAACGTATAAGCACAAAGGCAGGGTGTGTGCTTGCCTATGGCACTTTATAAACCTCTATACGTACTAGAGAGGAGTTTGGGATCTGAGGTGTTCCACTGAAACGTACACCAGCAAGTAAGGGCTTTGGGAGTTGAGAGCCACAGCCGGAGGACAGGGGTAAGGTCAAGTGAACACCCTGGCTGGCTGTTGAGAAGTCTCTTCCAGATTCATCTTCAGCACTGAATCCGATGTATTTTAAAATCTGCGATTTACATGACTCCATGCGTGGATGCCAACTTGATTGGCTACGGGCTGACTCCCCAGTTGGTCAGCCCTGGCTTTGAGATGGTGACAGTTGTAAACCTGATGTGTCCTAGAGCTTTTTAGTTACCTTTAATTTTTTAAATATTTCTTTCTATCTGTTTCCTTACATTATTCCCTAAAAGTTAACTGAAGGAATTAGGATGGGAATCACTGTCATTGACAGGTGTGGAAATTGAAACCCAGAAAAGCTTAACTGTGCTCTTGGAGGACTTGTTCTTTTAAAACCTAGCCTGGTGCTGTTTGAGCAGGTCAGCCTTTCTCACTGGTGACAGAATGTCCCACTGCTTCAGCAGGAGAAAGGGGACAGCAAAGTAATGGAGTCCATTGTCACCTGTGGTGTGAATCATCCATTTGTTGTTTGGTTTTTTGCCTGACAATACTTACAACAATGAGACTTGAAGTCTGGCATCACAGTAGGTCAGTATCATTAGAGGATAGTGAAGCCAGAGATGGCTGGTGGAATGTACAAGTGATTCTAGTTCAGAAAGTGCCCACAAGCAGAGGTGGAGCATCCGGAGGACAGCTGGGATCCGACTGCATCCTCAGCAGATCCAGCAGAGAACCTCCTGGCGAAAGGGTTGATAGACGGAGTAAGGAGGTTTTGTAACTTAGAAGAGTTGACCAAGGGCAGAGACAATGAGAGAGAGAGAGAGAGAGAGAGAGAGAGAGAGAGAGAGAGAGAGAGAGAGAGAGAGAGAGACAGAGAGAGAGAGAGAGAGAGAGACAGAGACAGAGACACAGAGACAGAGAGAGAGAAAGAGACAGAGAGACAGAGAGACAGAGAGAGACAGAGACAGAGAGAGAGGCAGAGACAGAGAAACAGAGAGAATTGTAGAAATCAGTCTTATAGCTTGCTAAGCACTCAGTTTTTAAAATTTTTATTTATTTTATGTGTATGAGTACTTTATCTGAATGTATGTAAGTGCACACATATCATGCAAGAAGACAGTGTTGGACTCCCTAGAACTGGAATTACAGGTGGTTGTTAGCCAGCATGTGGATGCTGAGCCTGACCTTGGGTCCTCTGCAAGAGCAGCCAGTGCTCTCAACTGCTGAGCCATCTCTTCAGCCCCAGTACTCAGACTTTGGAAAGGACCATCACTTGACTATAGAGAGTTGCAGAGAAAAATTTCAGTGTGCAGATGGCACTTTCATTACGAAGAAAACAAGCAACGGATTTTGAGGCAGTGACCGTGGCTGTGACACATATGTACAGAGCTTGGAACCTGAATGAATGATGTAAGCACCATTAGATTCATTTATATGAGAATCCGCATATATACAATTTGAGCCCTGGAACTTCCTCAAAAGACAGTGCACACTGTGAAATATGCTGCCTCCTGAATGGACATCTCTTTTCCTTCTGAGCTAGTTGCATACCATGGAATTCTCTGCTTTCCTGGCAACCCAACATCATCCCTGCTCTCTAGTTGCCTGAGAATTTCCCTCAGCTGAAAACAAACTCAGGCTGTGTCTTGGTATCTAGCTGGTTTGTTATCTGTTTAGGCAGTTGGCATATGATTTCAAATATTTTCACTCAGTTACTTCAATATCTAACTGAATCAAGAAATACATACCATGTAGGCAAAATTAGCTTAGGCCACATTGGGTAAGGCTGGCCTGACATAGGCCATTTAGACCACAGTATAACTGCTGCTCACTCAGCTCTCAAAGGCTGGTCATATACTTGATTCAGATACTTAGAAAAAGGAGAGGAGACACAGGAATACAGGAACAAACCGGAAATCAGGAGGTCTGACGTACGAGCAGACCACCCTTTTTTTCCCTCTGATTTTCTTAATCAGATAAGTAAAACTCAAGGTTCTTTGAAATTTCTTCTTTTAAATCATAGGTGAGACATGTTCTTGTTTCAAAATGTACAGAGCACTTATTTTTAGTATTATAAACATAGTATAGTCTTACACAGAAAACTAGTAATATGGAAAAGCTAAAGTAACTAGAAGTCCCCCAATTATACCTAAATACAATTAACCTTAACCTCTGTTTACATGTAGGTATGTCTCCTTTTCTCTCATTTTTCAAAACTAGTTGGAGACCTACTATATCTGCTACTGAATATCATAAGTTTTCACTCACAATCATGCCCCAGAGATCTTCCCATTTTGTAATATACCTGTGCTTCGTTCCTTTGCAGGAATCCTTTAATCTTCCCATTCTGTAACTCAGTGGTAGGTTAAATCTCACACGATAACTGTGAGTGAAATGTCTCCTGGCATTTTTAGAATAGAAGCAATATCCTAAGGATTTCCGTTTTTAGCAACGAGTTCATTAAAAACCAGTCAACTCAGAGATCCACCACAGTCTACTTCTCAAAATATTTGGAAGCTAGAGATGTCAACCTTGTTATTCCCAAAGTAAAAGCAAGCTAGTGTGCCACAGCTGTGTAAAGCAATTGAATAAAAATTAATATAGGAACCGTAAGCCAGTGTTTATGTCCAAACTGAAGAAGCAAAATCTTACTTAGATGGCCTACTAGGGTAGTAGGATGGTGATCAACAAAATTCCGTGGGATAATGAGTGGAGATAAGCTGTCTTTGATAGTTTTCATAAAATGTGTATACATTTGTACACAAAACTATTTATTTGATCTAAGGATCCTGGCTCTTCTGTTCTCTTAAGGCTTAATACAACATGTTAGATACATAAAA